>NC_052337.1:22553207-22868531 GCF_016432855.1 Salvelinus namaycush
AGTTTTTCTTTATTTTTACTATTTTCTACATTGTAGAACAACAAAACTATGAAAGAACACATATGGAATCACTTAGTAACCAAAAAAGTGTTACAAAAATCAAAATATATTTGAGATTCTTCAAGGTAGCCAACCATTGCCTTCATGACAGCTTTGCACACACTTGGCATTCTCTCAACCAGCTTCATGAGGTAGTCACCTGGAATGCATTTCAATTAAAGTTAATTTGTGGAATTTATTTTCTTCTTAATGCGTTTGAGCCAATCAGTTGTGTTGTGACAAGGTAGGGGTGATATACAGAAGATAGCCCTATTTGGTAAAATACCATATTATTGCAAGAACAGCTCAAATAAGCAAAGAGAAATGACAGTCCATCATTACTTTAAGACATGAAGGTCAGTGAATCTGGAAATTTCAAGATCTTTGAAAGTTTCTTCAAGTGCAGTTGCAAAAACCATCAAGCGAAATGATGAAATTGGCTCTCATGAGGACCGCCACAGGAAAGGAAGACCAAGAATTACCTCTGCTGCAGAGGATAAGATCATTAGCGTTACCAGCCTCAGAAATTACAGCAAAAAATAAATGCTTTACAAAGTTCAAGTAACAGACACATCTCAACATCAACTGTTCAGAGGATACTGTGTGAATCAGGCCTTCATGGTCGAAATGCTGCAAAGAAACCACTACTAAAGGACACCAATAACAAGAAGAGACTTGCTTGGGCCAAGAAACACAAGCATTGGACATTAGACCGGTGGAAATCTGTCCTTTGGTCTGATGAGTCCAAATTTGCGATTTTTGGTTCCAACCGCCGTGTTACTGTGAGATGCAGAGTAGGTGAACGGATGATCTCTGCATGTGTGGTTCTAACCATGAAGCATGGAGGAGGAGGTGTGGAGGTGTTTTTTTGGTGACACTGTCAGTGATTTATTTAGAATTCAAGGCCCACTTAACCAGCATGGCTACCACAGCATTCTGCAGATTCTCCATCCCGTCTGGATTGTGCTTAATGAGACTATCATTTGTTTTTCAACAGGACAATGACCCAACACACCTCCAGGCTGTGAAAGGGCTATTTGACCAAGAAGGAGACTCTTCCTAGAGATAACCAAACTGAGCAATCAGGGGAGAAGGGCCTTGGTCAGAGAGGTGACCAAGAACCCGATGGTCACTCTGACAGAGCTCCAGAGTGCCTCTGTGGAGATGGGAGACCCTTCCAGAAGGACAACCATCTCTGCAGCACTCCACCAATCGGGCCTTTATTGTAGAGTGGCCAGACGTAAGCCACTCCTCAGTAAAAGGCACATGATAGCCCACTTGGAGTTTGCCAAAAGGCACCTAAAGGACTCCCAGACCATGAGAAACAAGATTCTCTGGTCTGATGAAACCAATATTTTGGTACCCTTCCCCAGATCTGTGCGTCGACACAATCTTGTCTCGGAGCTCTACAGACAATTCCTTCGACCTCATGGCTTGGTTTTTTCTTTGACATCCACTGTCAACTGGGAGACCTTATATAGACAGGTGTGTGCCTTTCTAAATCCTATCCAATAAATGTAATTTACCACAGGTGGACTCCAATCAAGTTGTAGAAACATCTAAAGGATGATCAATGGAAACAGGATGCACCTGTTCTTTTTTTTCTAAAAACCTGTTTTTGGTTTTGCATTAAGGGGTATTTTTTGCAGATTGATGAGGAAGAAAAGGAATTTAATACATGTTTTAATAAGGCTGTAAAGTAACAAAATGTGGAAAAACTAAAATATAAATACAATATGCACCATTTTTCATGCATGTTGACATTAGAAGCCTCCTCCCTAAGTTTGTTTTATTCACTGCTTTAGCACACTCTGCCAACCCGGATGTCCTAGCCGTGTCTGAATCCTAGCTTAGGAAGACCACCAAAAACCCTGAAATTTCCATCCCTAACTACAACATCTTCCGACAAGATAGAAGTGCCAAAAGGGGGCGGTGTTGCAATCTACTGCAGAGATAGCCTGCAGAGTTCTGTCTTACTATCCAGGTCTGTACCCAAAAAATTCAAGCCTCTATTTTTTTAAATCCACCTTTCCAGGAACAAGTCTCTCACCGTTGCCGCTTGCTATAGACCACCCTCTGCCCCCAGCTATGCCCTGGACACCATATGTGAATTGATTGCCCCCCATCTATCTTCAGAGCTCGTGCTGCAAGGTGACCTAAACTGGGACATGCTTGACACCCTGGCCATCCTATAATCTAAGCTTGATGACCCTCAATCTCGCACAAATTATCAATGAAAACACCAGGTACAACCCCAAATCTGTAAACACGGGCACCATCATAGATATCATCCTAACCAACTTGCCCTCCAAATACACCTCTTCCGTTTTCAACCAAGATCTCAGCGATCACTGCCTCATTGCCTGCATCTGTAATGGGTCTGTGGTCAAACGACCACCCCTCATCACTGTCAAACGCTTCCTAAAACACTTCAGCGAGCAGGCCTTTCTAATCGACCTGGCCCGGGTATCCTGGAAAGATATTGACCTCATCCCGTCAGTAGAGGATGCCTGGTTATTCTTTAAAATTACCTTCCTCACCATCTTAAATAAGCATGCCCCATTCAAAAATAATTGAACCAGGAACAGATATAGCCCTTGGTTCTCTCCAGACCTGACTGCCCTTAACCAGCACAAAAACATCCTGTGGCGATGTGCATTAGCATCGAATAGCCCCCGTGATATGCAACTTTTCAGGGAAGCTAGAAACCAATATACATACACAGGCAGTTATGAAAGCTAAGGTTTGCTTTTTCAAGCAGAGATTTTCATCCTGTAGCACAAACTCAAAAAAGTTCTGGGACACTGTAAAGTCCATGGAGAATAAGAGCACCTCCTCCCAGCTGCCCACTGCACTGAGGCTAGGTAACACTGTCACCACCGATAAATCCACTATAATTGAGAATTTCAATAAGCATTTTTCTACGGCTGGCCATGCTTTCCACCTGGCTACCCCAACCCCGGTCAACAGCCCTGCACCCCCCACAGCAACTCGCCTCCCCCATTTCTCCTTCACCCAAATCCAGATAGCTGATGTTCTGAAAGAGCTGCAAAATCTGGACAAATCAGCCGGGCTAGACAATCAGGACCCTCTCTTTTTAAAATATCTGCCGAAATTGTTGCAACCCCTATTACTAGCCTGTTCAACCTCTCTTTCGTATCGTCTGAGATTCCCAAAGATTGGAAAGCTGCCGCGGTCATCCTCCTCTTCAAAGGGGGATACACTCTAGACCCAAACTGCTATAGACCTATATCTATCCTACCCTACCTTTCTAAGGTCTTCGAAAGCCAAGTGAACAAACAGATTACCGACCATTTTGAATCCCACCGTATCTTCTCCGCTATGCAATCTGGTTTCAGAGCTTGACATCAGCCACGCTCAAGGTCCTAAACGATATCATAACTGCCATCGATAAGAGACATTACTATGCAGCCGTATTCATCGACCTGGCCAAGGCTTTCGACTCTGTCAATCACCACATTCTTATCGGCAGATTCAACAGCCTTGGTTTCTCAAATGACTACCTCGCCTGGTTCACAAACAAAGGCATCATTGACAGGACCTTTGGGATGTTGAAGATACGTTGGAGGAGCATCTTCTTCAAGGCCTTGGAAGTTCAACACATATTTGTGCCGAGGGTCATCTGTGCTTGTGCAGTTTTGCACAACATCTGCATGGGGGTTGGGGACCTTGAGGAACCAGACTCAGAGATGCAGAGAGACGTTGTGGACACCAAACCAGCACCAAGGCAGGGCCCAAATGAAGCAAGCTGGGATGCCCAAAGGAACATCTTGGCAGGACGCATTTCAGTACCTGTCCAAGTTCCTCCCCTTCTGGCTGACCATAACTACAATCAAGCTGTCTAAATCACCCCCTTGGTATCATTCACTTTGAAATGTGTTCTTTCCAGTCATTGTTTACATTTAAAGTAGTGGTATCCAGTCTTATCCACAAAGGGTCAGTGTGGTTCCAAGCATTCCTTTCAACCATTCCATCACACACCTGATTCACCTTGTCAAAGTCTCCAGTCAAGACTAAGTTGTTGAATCAGAGATGTGACTTACTGGTTGGAGGGAAAGCTTGTACCCACACTGGCCCTTTGCAGATAAAACTGGAAACCGCTGCTTTAAAGTCACTTGTTTGCATAAGTAACCTGTTTTCATCAAGCTGTAGTTTTTGCATTGTCATGGGCATCATTCTGAAAGGTCTATAACAAGTTTAATTTCAGATACTTTTGGGCACTTCTGCAAAACATGAATTCACAGGAAGTATAAAGTAACTAACTATCCTAGTTGTTTAAAACATGTTAAAAATTACACACCGACAAGCAGATATTATTTAAAACACTTTAATGTGTTATTAACAAATTAATGTGACTGGTCAATTGTGTGAGTCAGGGGCTGGGCCTAAACCCATAGGTGGCCCAAGAGGCAAAACAAATAAAAACCAAAACTGTTATCCAACCACAGGACCCTGCTCTCAATGTTCAAAATACACCAGAGAGCATAATTTAGCCACAGAGGATCAATAGTTAATAAAAAATATCTGTGGATTAAGTTTTATCACAAGCGCATACAGGTATCTAACAAAATTAAGGAGACACTAACATAACATGTCTTAAAAGGGTGCTGGGCCTATTTCTTCCTAATATTGTACAAAACGTGTGTCACTTCTTTGGCTCGGGCTATTGTTTGTTTGTCAGTCAGAGTAGCCACTCATTTTGGTAATTTCTGTGGTATTAAAAAAGATTCAGCTAATGTCTTCTGTCACGCATTTTTTTTTCGAAACCTGCTAAAAAAAATCTCCATGTGTGGAAATCCTAAAAACGCCTTTTTTAATTATTTTATTTTATTTCACCTTTATTTAACCAGGTAGGCCAGTTGAGAACAAGTTCTCATTTACAACTACGACCTGGCTAAGATAAAGCAAAGCAATGCGACACAAACAACACAGAGTTACACATGGGATAAACAAACGTACAGTCAATAACACAATAGAAAGATCTATATACAGTGTGTACAAATGTAGTAAGATTAGGGAGGTAAGGCAATAAATAGTCCATAGGGGCGAAATAATTACAATTTAGCAAATAAATACTGGAGCCTCTCTACTCAACTGTAGCCTATGCCACATGGCAAACTTTGCTATGGCTTTATTATAAAAGAGCTTTTTCTTATACAGTAAATTTATCCCGGATCTAGCTTTTGAAAAGTTAAGGGAGACTTGTCAGAACCAAAGAATAGGATGCATGGAGGAAAGTGTGAGGGTAGAGCGAGACCAACTTTTCAAAGAGCTTACTTTTCTATACTCAAGGGGAGAGAGTGCACTATTCAATACTCAATACTACTGTTTTCAATTTCGTAAAGCAGTTTGTGTTTCTTAACCAGGCAAAACTATATAGTAGGCTGGTGACGGGTATTTACGGGGAAGCAAGATGCCAATGTGTAGCCTTTGACCGGAGGAAGAGCAGGAGTGCAGCCTGCCTGTCTGCCCACACTCATTGCTTGCTGTGTGTGCAGGTGTGGAGGGTCCATCCCACTGTTAGAGAACAGAAATCTCACTGCTCTGCACACCCAGTGCTGCTAATATTCGCCTTATCATAGTAGCTTATCCAGTGCAAATACAAGTCAAGTCCAAGTCACCAATGGACTCGAGTCGAGTCCAAGTCCTGGACTCGACTACTACAACACTAATTAGTACTATCTTATAGGAAGGGTACAGCTCCCTCTACTAACTCCCATTTTCTTACCAACTATTTTATTGACATGTATATTTTTCTTATTTTTTTGTGTATTGTCTGTGTTGTGTTGTGTTATGTTATGTATTGTATTTCTTTGTTCTGTTTGTTTTGCTCTCCCCAATCGGAAACAAATAAGAAAAAGAAAAACATTGAAAATTGAGAACAAGTTGCAACTTAATTACCTTCAAAGGATTTACAGTTGTATTTTTTTAAACATTGTAAATTGTAAGTAAGCCACAGATTAATTTAACATTCTTTACCTTTCTAAAGATGTAAGACATGTTACCTTGACAACAACATAAAAATGTGCATAAAAACAGAATGCGTAAAATGCTGAACTGTTTGAATTCTTGGTTGACATGTCGACTAATTGGCTTGAATTTGTATGGATGTATGCATGTATGATTCTATCTTTACATTTCTATGGAATTCTCCAATATCTGTGCCGTTGAGTAAATTACTCTGATTTGTAGATAGGAGTAGATGTTTACCTGAGGAGGAGGAGAAGAGAGGGGGGAGAAAGAGAGAGGTCAGGAAGGAGGGACAACAAGCAACATCTACTGTATGTGTGTTCCTAAGAAATGTCAACATTTCTTTTCCTAGAATGTTCTAAACATGTTCAAAATAACACGGAATTAAATAGAGCTCTAATTCAATGTATCTCTATTCAATGTATCTCTATTTACATTCATAACAATATGAACTTGATCTAACATAACCACAATTTTCCTTCCCTGGTCACTGTTAAACACTTGTTTTTCCAACAATGCTTTGCAACACAATGCATCCATGATGCCTACAGTGCAGTCTTATGACTCCCATAGGGAGTGGATGGACAGAAATGCAGATTGTGTCTGGCATGATGTGCCATATTTAATTGTTGATTGTCACTATTGTACATGTCACATATACTTACGTCGCCCCCTGAGTGATGGTTACCTGTCGTATGTAACCGACAGATGACATAGCAATGTGTTTCTGAGTGAAGGAAGGCGTCAACACTACATGTTCTACTCTTCTCCCACAACACTTTGGAGATGCATTTATCTGCCCGCTTACTTCGTTCTGATTAGTGTCTTGTTTAGTTTTCAAGGCTGTTATCTTCTCCCTTTGTCATAACAGAGAATAACCTGCCTTTCAAATTGATGTTGTATGATGTTTTCTCCACCCAACATTGTTAACTAAGAGGCCTCCCTTCTTATTATAATGTGGAAGCTGCCTGTTTGACTAACGGAATAAACAGTAATATTCTCACTATTTGATAAGTGACTCACTCCTTCCCGCCTCAGAATCTCGGCCTCCGTTGACTCTGTAGATGGTGGAAACATATGGCGCCATGTGCTGCTTTTTAACCTTGATCCTCAAAGTGCCAGAAAAATAAAACTCCCTCTGTTTTGTTTTTCTCCCTTCACGCTAAAGTTCCTATTTGCATGTGGTGTCACCAGGGCGTCGGATAATGTTCTGTTGTTGTTGTTGAGGTGGACTGCCGCTTCCTCCCTCCCTCCTTCCCTCCATCCCTCCATCCCCCTTTCACCTGCAGCAGCTGTTTTCCCTCTGGTGTCACTGACTTGGCATCACGCTTTCAAGGTTGTCAGGCCACAACGCCTCCTCCTTCCCTCCTGATTTTCCAAACTCTCCAGTGATTTCTTCCCTTCCCCCTTGTTCAATTACCGTTCAGACTAATCAAACAGCCCAGACATGTTTGCTATTGACTTAGGTGAAGGGAATTGAGAAGTCCTGCTTCTGAGGGCACTTCTCTAACAGTGGAGAATGGAAGTAGTCATTGAAATGATTGATAATGACCTTTATCCCTATGTGTGATTGGTAACATACTGGCCCCATCATTTCATCCACCAGCAGCAAACACACAGACACCATAGAGGTTTAATTCCATATTTCAATAAATTCAGGGGAGAAAGGTCGTTAATCATGATATGGGTATAGCGATGGGGAGGGGGTGGAGAGTAGCTAGCCAGACCAGAGGTGTGGTGTGATTTATTGTTCCCAGGGTACAAAGCCTTGTTCCACATGGCCCACCATGAATCTTCAGCACCCACCACCATCCACATACATTAGACCCCCCTATTCCCCTGACCAAACGTTCTAACGCCTATTGCTCCTATTCTACCATAGCAGGTGTATGTTCATCAAAAGGTGTTCACTTATCCGCGACCAACCAGCATGAGATCGTAAACGGACACACATGTATCATTCAATTTTTCTTTATTGTAAGCAAATGAACAAGGTTTTGTCTATGAATGTTATTGTTAGGCCACACAACTGTGGGGATAGAGTATGCACAGTAAAACTTTTAAGATATACTTTAAATGACTTGAACAAAACCCTGTAAAAAGTACCTTTTGACAATCGGACAGGGCTGGCAGAAAGAGTTGTTGAGTGGAAAGTAACAAGTTGGCAATAAAGCGAAACTGAGTGAAATATACTCCGTGGAGACCATGCTTGGTGCTGGTTTTATGACTCTATTTTGGATCCCAGGATGATTTTATGGGTCTGTATAAACACAGGCCGGTCCTCAGATGGAGCCACAACCTTGTTGGTTGCATATGAAATGGGTCGGAGGAAAGAGTAACTGAATCTCTTTATTAAGAGTGTGTTCTGCTGTCTCAGTCGATATTGGCCTCATATTTTTTGCATAGTGTTTTCAAAAACATGGCAGCTGCAATCATACATTTAAAAAAAAAAACAATAGTGTGTTTTAACCCTCATACTACCAATATATTTTACATACATGGATTACCAACTGGGGTCATTTGACTCCGAGAAGAAACTATTGGAAAAAGCAACAATCATGCAAAATATCAACTTAATTCTTATCAAACCATCATAAAACATGTAAATAATGTTATCTGAAATAAAATAAAAACACCAAAACAGAATGTTATTATTCTTTTTATTTTTTGGAATCATATTTTTCACAATTATTCCTACACAATGACATAATATACAATTGAACAGTCATTCATCCTACAGGAATTGTTATTTTCTTGCCCACCCACTTTTAACCCCACCCTCACCTAATTTCCCATCAACTCTCTCCCCCACAACCCCATCCACCCTCCCTCCCATCCAACCCACAATAACGGCCCACAATAACGGGCCGATATACAAAGAACAATCACTCACAAACAAACATGGGGAAAAGAGGGTTAAATAATAAACACGTAATTGGGTGAGTGAAACCAGGTGTGTAAGACTAAGACAAAACAAATGGAAAATTAAAAGTGGATCGGCGGTGGCTAGAAGGCCGGTGACGTCGAACCGCCGAACGCTGCCCGAACAAGGAGAGGGACTGACTTCGGCGGAAGTCGTGACATATTGTTTGGACTCGTATCTGGTTACTGAACCCCTGCTTGGCCTGACCTCGAGACTGAACTTCGTCTGGTACTGTTTTGGACTCTGACCCGGTTTATGAACTCTCGCCTGTCCTCCACCTACCTTTTGCCTACCTCTTGGATTAATATATATCGGAGCTCAACCATCTGCTTCCTGTGTCTGCATTTGGGTCTCGCCTTGTGTCCTTATAGTTTGCAACAAGGCTCTAAAATAATACTGAAAATATGTGGCACAGCAATTAACATTTTATCCTGAATACAAAGTGTTATGTTTGGGGCAAATCCAATGCAACAAAATACTGAGAACCACTATCCATATTTTCAAGCATGGTGGTGGTTGCATCATGTTATGGGTAGGTTTGTAATCGTTATGGACTAGAGAGTTTTTCAGGATAAAAAAGAGACGGAGTGGAGCTAAGCACAGGCAAAATCCTAGAGGAACACCTGGTTCAGTCTGCTTTTCACCAGACACTGGGACATGAATTTACCTTTCAACCAAAAACAAAAGGCCAAATCTACACTGGAGTTGCTTACCAAGAAGATAGTGAAGTGGCCGAGTTACAGTTTTGACCTAAATCTACTTGAAAATCCAGTGCAAGACCTGATAATGGTTGTCTAGCAATGATCAACAACCAATTTGAAAAAATAATAATCGGCAAATGTTGCACTATCCAGGTGTGGAAAGCTCTTAGTCTTACCCAAAAGACTCACCGCTGTAATCGCTGCCAAAAGTGCTTCTACAAAGTATTGACTCAGGGGTGTGACTACATCTGTAAATGAGATATTTCTGTATTTCATTTTTGATGAATGTACAAACATTTCTAAAAACATGTTTTCACTTTGTCATTATGGGGTAATGTGTGTCGATGGGTGAGATGTTTGTTATTGTTGATATAACCAATATTATGGCATGCCAATACTTGGCTCTGGACAGGCCCAGAACATGTGTAAAATAGTCCCCTTCTGTTTCTTACAGCTCCAGCGCAGGTAGGACATTTCTGCATGCATTTTATGCAATCATACAGGGGTATAATATACTGTACTCTATGTAGAATCTTAAATTGCAACATGTTATGCCTGAAAAGCACTAATGAGTAGTACCCCAGATATTTTCCCATTCCTCATTTGTAATACCTTCCCCCAAGTCTGCTTCCCATTTGACACAAAGATTATTAGTGTTATCAGGGAAGGGATCAAGGAAGCATAAATACAATTTGACAGTGTCAGAGAAAAAACCAAGCCATGAGGTTGAAGGAATTGTTCGTAGAGCTCAGAGACAGGATTGTCTCGAGGCACATATCTGGGGAAGAGTACCAAAACATGTCTGCAGCATTGAAGGTCCCCAAGAACACAGTGGCCTCCATCATTCTTAAATGGAAGAAGTTTGGAACCACCAAGACTCTTCCTAGATCTGGCCGCCTGGCCAAACGGAGCATTCGGGGGAGAAGGGCCTTGGTCGGGGAGGTGACCAAAAACCCGATGGTCACTCTGACAGAGCTCCAGAGTTCCTCTGTGGAAATGGGAAAACCTTCCAGATGGACAACATTCTATGCAGCACTCCACCAATCAGGCCTTTATGGTTGAGTGGCCAGGCGGAAGCCACTCCTCAGTAAAAGGCACATGACAGGCCACTTGAAGTTTGCCAAAAGGTACCTAAAGACTCTCAGACCATGAGAAACAAGATTATCTGGTCTGATGAAACCAAGATTGAACTCTTTGGCCTGAATGCCAAGCATCACGTCTGGAGGAAACCTGGCACCATCCCTACAGTGAAGTATGGTGGTGGCAGCATCATGTTGTGGGGATGTTTTTCAGCGGCAGGAACTGGGAGACTAGTCAGGATCGAGGGAAAGATGAACAAAGCAAGGTCCAGAGAGATGATGAAAACATGCTCCAGAGCGCTCAGGACCTCAGACTGGGGTGAAGGTTCACTTTCCAACAGGACAATGACCCTAAGCACACAGCCAAGACAAAATAGGAGTGGCTTCGGAACAAGTCTCTGAATGTCCTTGAGTGGCCCAGCCAGAGCTCGGACTTGAACCCGATCAAACATCTCTGGAGAGACCTGAAAATAGCTGTGCACCGACGCTCCCCATCCAACCTGACAGAGCTTGAGAGGATCTGCAGAGAAGAATGGGAGAAACTCCCCAAATACAGGTGTGCCAAGCTTGTAGCGTCATACCCAAGAAGACTCGAGGCTGTAATCGCTGCCAAAGGTGCTTCAACAAAGTACTGCGTAAAGGGTCGGAATACTTATGTAAATGTGTTATATCCGGTTTTTACAAACATTTCTAAAAACCTGTTTTTGCATTGTAATTATGGGGTATTGTGTGTAGATTTATGAGGGAAAAAAACAATTGAATCCACTTTAGAATAAGGCTGTAACTTAACAAAATTTGGAAAAAGTCAAGGGGTCTGAATACTTTCCAAATGCACTTTACAATTTACAATTGCCCTTAAAATAACTATTTTTCAAAGAATACATACAAATACATCACTATGTGTCACACCCTGATCTGTTTCACCTGTCTTTGTGATTGTCTCCACCCCCCTCCAGGTGTCTCTCATCTTCCCCATTATCCCCTGTGTATTTTTACCTGTGTTCTCTGTTGCCAGTTCGTCTTGTTTGTCAAGCCAAACAGCATTTTTGTGTCAGCTCCTGCTTTTCCCCAGTCTCTCTTTTCTTGTGCTCCTGGTTTTTGACCCTTGCCTGTCCTGATCCTGTCCACTCTGCCTGACCCTGACCCTGCCTGCCATCCTGTACCTTTGCCCCACCTCTGGATTACTGACCTCTGCCTGACCTGACCCTGAGCCTGCATGCCGTCCTGTACCTTTGCCCCTGTTGCTGTAATAAACATTGTTACTTCGACACGGTCTGCATCTGGGTCTTACCTTGATACCAGATACAATGGGTATATTTAGAGGTTTCTGTATTACAGTTCTACCAAGTATTCATACCATTGAGCTATTTTCATTACAAATAAGTATATATGTAAGGTCATTTTGATTTTGTACACGGTCATACCAAGTCATAATCAGTTATAACCACAGGTGATTACATAAAGTGCTTAATTTCTGCAGGTGATCTGTCTATCTCGTCAAAATCACTGCTACAGTACATCCCCAACAACCCTCTGAGGATATGTATAACTTCATATTATATCTCCAGAGAAACCTGGATTCAAAAACTTTTTTAGATTTGCCCTACTTTTTGGAGAATACACACCAATACAGCTCTCTGTGTAGATTCATTGTATCTGAGTTCTGTACTGCAGTTCTATAAAGTATTTATACCATTGGAATACTTTTTATACCATTTTTATATGCACAAAAATAAGGTAATTTTGGTTTTGTAGAGTCATACAATACGTGGTATAAACAAGTACAATCTTAGGCGAGTACATGGGGAGCTAAATACCTCAATCACTGATACAGGTCCCCGCCCACCTTCTGGTGGTATGGATAACTTGTTATTAAGTCTCTAGAAAAATCGAGATTCAAATAAAGGTCCTTTCAATCAAATAACCATAGGCAAAATTAGGTGTTTTTGGCCTTGAAGGAATTTTTTAAAGGTCTATAGTAAATTGATATAGAAACACTAAACAATGATTTAGTTATTAAGAACAAGTTAATTTACAAAGTTTTAAAACATTTGAAGAATTGAAGAAGCCACCTTTGCCTCTGGGTTCAAACTGACCCCAGTTGGTAGAATGAGGGTTAAAGGTGCATTCCAGAGCTTTTTTATACTTTTTAGCCAGTAGTTCTGAAAGTAGCACTATCGAGCCAAAACTGGTCCCTGAAAATGATCCACAATTGTGTACAACGTCATCCATTTAGTATGATATGTTACGTCTTGCAATTGAAACAAATATATATATATATATTATATGTCCCAATTTGTAAGTGCATTTGTACAATATGTTACAACTGTATAAGTGCTTAAGATACCGTTCTATCTCTTTAAACTGGAATAATCACTTGGAAGCAGTAAGGAGGAGGACTGCTTACGTTTATGTCGGTCTCAAACGATGCCTTCACAAACCTGGTCCAACCAGACTTTATCCAATGAATAGGTCCCTACAACTGTTCTCTCTCATCACACCTTATCACCATTCATCCCCAAGCCATCAATCTTCTATAATTGACTCCTGCTGTGGATAACAGGGGGTGTGTATTGTTTATACGTATTCCTCTGGAGACCGCATGATTCTGGTATTAGGATGTTCCAACAGGAGCCATAGACATGGTTGATTTGATGTACGGGGGACTGTTATACCTGAACTGTACATTTCTGATGCTGAGTACCACTGATAAGCTTGACTCGTGAACGTAAGCTTGACGTTGATGTTATGCTAATGCAATGGCACGCGTGTACACACGCAGGCACAACATGCACGCACACATGCACACACATACAGTACACACACTGAATCTCTCACATGTTCACATGCACCCAACCACGCACACACGCACACACACACTGACTGAATGGCTCCACTTTATTCAGCATCCGCTATGAATCCACAGCGCGCCAGGCGATAATGGAAACTCAGGAGGCGTTGGTGGAGGACACCAAGTGTAATCATGGATATGTAAATTATAGTCCCAGTAGTAGATTATACCTATTCATCTCTGTCTTTGTATTTTGTCTACAGTACCTCATGAACATGCATGGGTCCCTCTAAAACACATTACACATGTTGGCTTTATAGTACACAGTATAAGAGGCCTTTGATTCTCTTTACTCCACGCACAACATAATGCATTATAAATCCCAGTCCAGGAGTATAAAATATATATTATGAGCATGTGTCTTGAATTTTTTAAGTGCCGGATGAATATGGCCCAAATCGGCCAGTCGGCCCAAAAATGCAGTACTTTGTTGCTGAGCAATAATCTGCAAGACAAGACAATCTGCAAGACAAAAGAGTAGACTTGTCAGTCTACTCTTGTTGCGAGAAATTGCCAAGAAACGGAAGATCTGGTATAACGCTGTGTACTACTCCCTTCACAGAACAGTGCAAAAACTGTCTCTAACCAGAATAGAAAAAGGAGGCAGAGTTGCAAAGAAAAAGCCATATCTCTGTCCAGTTTCTGTGTTCTTTTGCCCATCTTAATCTTTAATTTTTATTGGCCAGTCTGAGATATGGATTTTTGTTTGCAACTCTGCCTATAAGGCCAGCATCCCGGAGTTGCCTCTTCACTGTTGATGTTGAGACTGGTGTTTTGTGGGTACTACTTCAGGAAGCTGCCAGTTGAGGACTTCTGATGTGTCTGTTTCTCAAACTAGACACTCTAATGTACTTGTCCTCTTTCTCAGTTGTGCACAAGGGCCTCCCACTCCTCTTTCTTTTCTGGTTAGAGCCAGTTTGAGCTGTTCTGTGAAGGGAGTAGTACACAGCGTTGTACGAGATCTTCCGTTTCTTGGCAATTTCTCGCATAGAATAGCCTTCATTTCTCAGAACAAGAATAGACTGATGAGTTTAAGAAGAATGGGCTTTGTTTCTGGCCATTTTGAGCCTGTAAACGAACCCACAAATGTTGATGCTCCAGATACTGAACTAGTCTAAAGAAGGCCAGTTTCATTGATTGTTTAATCAGGACAACAGTTTTCAGCTATGCTAACATAATTGCAAAAGGGTTTTCTAATGATCAATTAGCCTTTCAAGATGATAAACTTGGATTAGCTAACACAACGTGCCATTTGAACACAGGAGTGATGGTTGCTGATAATGGGCCTCTGTACGCCTATGTAGATATTCCATAAAAAATCTGCCGTTTCCAGCTACAATAGTCATTTACAACATTATCAAAGTCTACACTGTATTTCAGATCAATTTGATGCTATTTTCATGGACATTTTTTTTTTGCTTTTCTTTCAAAAACAAGGACATTTCTAAGTGACCCCAAACTTTTGAATGGTAGTGTAAGTGAATTATTGTAGGTCACAAAGGGCACCAGCAGAATCCTTTCTCAGAACAAAGTGAGTGTAAATCTACAGCACAAAATAAGAAAGAGAATAGCAGTGTCCTATGTATCACCCCGATCTATAGTGCCTTGTAAAAGTAGTCATCCCCCTTGGCGTTTTTCCTATTTTGTTGCATTACAACCTGTGATTTAATAAATGTATTTTTATTTGGACTTCATGTAATGGACATACACAAAATAGTCTCATATTGGTGAAGTGAAATGAAAAAAATTACTTATTTCAAAAAATTCTAAAACATTCAAAACGGAAAAGTGGTGCGTGCATATGTGTTCACCCCCTTTGCTATGAAGCCTCTAAATAAAATCTGGTGCAACCAATTACCTTCAGAAGTCACATAATTAGTTAAATAAAGTCCACCTGTGTGCAATCTAAGTGTCACATGATCTCAATATATATACACCTGTTCTGAAAGGCCCCAGAATCTGCAACACCACTAAGCAGGGGGCACCACCAAGCAAACGGCACTATGAAGACGAAGGAGCTCTCCAAACAGGTCAGGGACAAAGTTGTGGAGAAGTACAGATAAGGGTTGGATTATAAAAAAATGTCAGAAACTTTGAACATCCCCCGGAACACCATTAAATCCATTATAAAAAAATGGAAAGAATATGGCATCACACAAACCTGCCAAGAGAGGGCTGCCCAACAAAACTGACGAACCAGGCAAGAAGGGCATTAATCAAAGAGTCAACAAAGAGACCAAAGATAACCCTGAAGGAGCTGCAAAGCTCCACAGTGAAGATTGGAGTATCTGTCCATAGGACCACTTTAAGCTGTACACTCCATAGAGCTGGGCTTTATGGAAGAGTGGACTTTACTGCTTACACTTTACTTAAGTCTTTACTGAAGACTTATCTCTTCAGTAGGTCATATGATTGAGTGTAGTCTGGCCCAGGAGTGTGAAGGTGAACGGAAAGGCTCTGGAGCAACGAACCGCCCTTGCTGTCTCTGCCTGGCCGGTTCCCCTCTCTCCACTGGGATTCTCTGCCTCTAACCCTATTACAGGGGCTGAGTCACTGGCTTACTGGTGCTCTTTCATGCCGTCCCTAGGAGGGGTACGTCACTTGAGTGGGTTGAGTCACTGACGTGATCTTCCTGTCTGGGTTGGCGCCCCCCCTTGGGTTGTGCCGTGGCGGAAATCTTTGTGGGCTATACTCGGCCTTGTCTCAGGATGGTAAGTTGGTGGTTGAAGATATCCCTCTAGTGGTGTGGGGGCTGTGCTTTGGCAAAGTGGGTGGGGTTATATCCTTCCTGTTTGGCCCTGTCCGGGGGTATCATCGGATGGGGCCACAGTGTCTCCTGAACACCCTCCTGTCTCAGCCTCCAGTATTTATGCTGCAGTAGTTTGTGTCGGGGGGCTAGGTTCAGTTTGTTATATATGGAGTACTTCTCCTGTCTTATCCGGTGTCCTGTGTGAATTTAAGTATGCTCTCTCTAATTCTCTCCTTCTCTCTTTCTTTCTCTCTCTCGGAGGACCTGAGCCCTAGGACCATGTGTCAGGACTACCTGGCATGATGACTCCTTGCTGTCCCCAGTCCACCTGGCCTTGCTGCGGCTCCAGTTTCAACTGTTCTGCCTGCGGCTATGGAACCCTGACCTGTTCACCGGACGTGCTACCTGTCCCAGACCTGCAGTTTTCAACTCTCTAGTGACCACAGGAGCGGTAGAGATACTCTTAATGATCGGCTATGAAAAGCCAACTGACATTTACTCCTGAGGTGCTGACTTGCTGCACCCTCGATAACTACTGTGATTATTATTATTTGACCATGCTGGTCATTTATGAACATTTGAACATCTTGGCCATGTTCTGTTATAATCTCCACCCGGCACAGCCAGAAGAGGACTGGCCACCCCTCATAGCCTGGTTCCTCTCTAGGTTTCTTCCTAGGTTTTGGCCTTTCTAGGGAGTTTTTCCTAGCCACCGTGCTTCTACACCTGCATTGCTTGCTGTTTGGGGTTTTAGGCTGGGTTTCTGTACAGCACTTTGAGATATCAGCTGATGTACGAAGGGCTATATAAATAAATTTGATTTGATTTGGACAGAAAAAAATAAGCAAACATGTTGGGTGTTCGCCAATAGGCAAGGAAAACGCTGTCTGGTGCAAACCCAACACCTCTCATCACCCCGAGAACACCATCGGGAACACCATCCCCACAGTGAAGAATGGAGGTGGCAGCATCATGTTGTGGGGATGTTTTGGCATCACAACAAACCTGCCAAGAGAGGGCTGCCCGCCAAAACTCACGCACCAGGCAAGGAGGGCATTAATCAGAGAGGCAACAAAGAGACCAAAGATAACCCTGAAGGAGCTGCAAAGCTCCACAGCGGAGATTGGAGTGTCTGTCCATAGGACCACTTTAAGCTGCACACTCCACAGAACTGGGCTTTATGGAAGAGTGGCCAGAAAAAAAGCCATTGCTTAAAGAAAAAAATAAGCAAACACGTTTGGTGTTGGCCAAAAGGCATGTGGGAGACTCCCCAAACATATGGAAGAAGGTATTCTGGTCAGATGAGACTAAAATTGAGCTTTTTAGCCATCAAGGAAAACACTATGTCTGGCGCTAACCCAACACCTCTCATCACCTCGAGAACACCATCATGGTGGTGGCAGCATCATGCTGTGGGGATGTTTTTCATCGGCAGGGACTGAGAAACTGGTCAGAATTGAAGGAATGATGGATGGCGCTATTTACAGGGAAATTATTGAGGGAAACCTGTTTCACTCTTCCAGAGATTTGAGACTGGCACGGAGGTTCACCTTCCAGCAGGACAATGACCTTTAGCATACTGCTAAAGCAACACTTGAGTGGTTTAAGGGGAAACTTTTAAATGTCTTGGAATGGCCTAGTCAAAGCCCAGACCTCAATCCAATTGAGAATCTATGGTATGACTTAAAATAAATCTTTTTAAGTTAGTTTTTAAAGATTGCTGTACACCATCGGAACCCATCCAACTTGAAGGAGGTAGAGCAGTTTTGCCTTGAAGAATGGGAAAAAATCCTTGTGGCTAGATGTGCCAAGCTTATAGAGACATACCTCAAGAGATGTGCAGCTGTAATTGCTGCAAAAGGTGGGTAAATAGTTATGCACGCTCAAGTTTTCAGTTTTTTTGTCTTATTTCTTGTTTGTTTCACAAGAAAGAATATTTTGCATCTTCAAAGTGGTAGGCATGTTGTGTAAGTAAAATGATACAAACCCCCCCAAAAATCTATTTTTTGGCAACAAAATAGGAAAAATGCCAAGGGGGGTGAATACTTTCGCAAGCCACTAAATATGCGACCATCTTCATGGCTCTGCCTCTATCCGCTAACATTTTAATCCATTTATGAGGAAGCATTTGCTCCCTGCAGTAAAGTTCTGTGGCTATGAACTTACGCCAGCCAGGGGTTTGGAGATCCGCCCAATGTGAGCCAATTTAACAGCCCTTATTACTAATTGGAGGATAATTTATGGAAGAAGGAAGATCTGAACCCTTTGAAATGTGTGTGAATGTGTGGGGATTCATATCAGGGAAATAGCAGCATGGTCTTCTTTTTCCTCATCCAAACAGTATCTGTTTGAATGACTTCTTTAACTTTATACTAGTGCTTTGCTGGGCATTTTGTCTTTTGGCCCTGTGTTTTTTAGTCCCCTGCTATTAGCAACACGCTACTTTTGTTATGCTAATGCTAATATCCCATTGTTTCTCTCCTATCGCTCAATAGCGTGAGCTCATACCCTTAAAGTCTCAGACAAAAACAACAACAGCAACAAAAACACCAGTAAGATGCCTCATTCTATGTTAACAGGTGCCCAAGAAAAATCTTGACACTCTCTCAACACTCCTCAAGAAAACATGCTGAAACCTTTTGATGTGCTGCAGATTTTGATTACCTCACAACTTGGCACTATTTCTATATTTCTTCCTCTCCTTCCCCTCCAGGTTACCAAGGGAGAGTTTTATGGTGCGTTGTGCTTCAAAAGTCAGGGGGAAAAACATAAGCCGTGGGGTCCGTTTTTTAATTAGCCCCTGAGATAAACCATCAGACTCTTCTCCGTCTGCCATTTTTCTCCCCAGTAATGCGCTGAGCTGTGCAGGAGATGCTAACGTCTTAATTACGCTGCTCCCAGATAACGATAAAGCTCGCCTTGCCCTGCTTAACGGTGCCTGGGTAGAAAGCACTGTCTGAGACACAGTTAGCGGCGCCGGGGCAATGTTGTGGCAAGTCGAAATCACATATGTGTGTAAATATCTCAAAGCCTTGTCTTTCTTTCCTATTCCCTTCCCCTGCCGTTCTATATAATTGGACAGTGTCAACTATACTCAGTCACAACACATAGAATGTCTCACTCCCCATTCCTTATTCCCTATACAAGCCAATAATTGTCCAGCAGCCTTGGATTCCCATTGCAGTGCCCTGTAGCTGACACCCGGCACCAGGCAGCCTGTGAGTTCTGCATGCCTCCCCATGGTGTGCTACCCAGTGGTGGGTAGAGTCAGGTCAATCTCCTCCCTGCAGTGTCCCCAGTGTGGAGCCTCCTGGTGGGGTTAATGGAGGCCTTTAAACAGCCCCCATGACAACTGGCAGCTATAGCTGTCCCCATAAGGGGACTTTGCTACATGCTACGACTCAGCTAGAGTCTTTAATAATGGCACTATCAAAGCCATGCCGGACTGCTGAGATCACGCCCCTATTAGTGGGTCTTCTCACACAGACGGTGATGGTGGCTAGCTGGGGGAGGAGGGGTTGAGGAAGCATGCAGGGAGAAGGGATAGCAGAAGCAGTACATGGAGAGAAAATAACTGCTACTGGCTACTGTCGAGAGAACCTAAATGTTCTTAAGTCCCATGAGACCTGATGAAGGATAAATTAAGGTGTGTGCGTGTTTGCATGCGTGCATGAGTGTGTGTCTCAGGTTCCCTCAACCCATGAAGACAGCCATGGTATCATCTTTCACTCATGCATATAAAACAAAGGAAAAATGGTCTGTCTATTGATGTGGTATCAATGAGCAGAGCTGCACACATACTGTATACATTACCCAGGGTCTTGTTGTGTGACTGTCAGTTTCCCAGGAACCCACAAAGGGTGAAGCCTTCTATTGGCATCGTACAGTAAATGTCAAACGCCTTGTTAAAGCATTGAGTATAATTCAATTTAAACTTAATGAGTTTTTTTTCTCAGACCTTCATACATTATGTGTCAGTCATCCAGGCATCCAGGCAGGGCCATTACAATAGCGGGGCTACTGTGGGAGAAGAAAGACATGTCGTTGATGTGATGTAATTACAAAAGTGGCACTTTTCAGGAACGTTTCCCACTCACTCTCCCCCTGGCTTTTGGGAAAAGGAAAGTCATTTGAAAGTGAATGGCATTTTGAAGCTGCCTGTTTTCCCCCTGTGATGGATACCGCCGGCATTGGCAGCATAAATCTGTTCAATGCCAGTGCGTTCGTCTGCCGAGCATTCAAGGCAATAAATGTCATATTCTGAGCGCCGCTGTCTAAAATGTAATATGACAGTGAATACCAAGTGTGTCTTTAATGCATTTAAATTAATTTTGGCCCCTGCATGTATAGCGGGAGTAATATCCGGGTGCAAATCAAATTTTATTTGTCACGTGCGCCAAAAACAACAGTGAAATGCTTACTTGCAAGCCCTTAACCAAGAACAATGCAGTTTTAGGATTTAAAAAAATTAAAAATAAGGAGCAACAATAAAATAATAGTAGCGAGGCTATATACAGGGGGTTCCGGTACAGAGTCAATGTGTGGGGGCACTGGTTAGCTGAGGTAATTGAGGTAATATGTACATGTAGGTAGAGGTCAAATGACATAGATAATAAACAGAGAGTAGCAACAGCGTAAAAATGGGGGGTGGGGTGGGGACAATGCAAATAGTCCGGGTAGCGATTTGATTAACTGTTCAAGAGTCTTATGGCTTGGGGGTAGAAGCTGTTAAGAAGCCTTTTTGACCTAGACTTGGCGCTCCGGTAACACTTGCCGTGCTATAGCAGAGAGAACAGTATATGACGAGGGTGGCTGTAATCCTTGGCAATTTTTTTGACCTTTCTCTGACACCACCTGGAATAGAGGTCCTGGGTGGCAAGAAGCTTGGCCCCAGTGATGTACTGGGCCGTTCGGACTACCCTCTGTAGGGCCTTGCGGTCGGAGGCCGTGCAGTTGCCATACCAGGCGGTGATGCAACCAGTCAGGATGCTCTCAGTGGTGCAGCTGTATAACTTTTTGTGGATCTGAGGACCCATGCCAAATATTTTCAGTCTCCTGAGGGGGAATAGGCATTGCCGTGCCCTCTTTACGACTGTCTATAGTAGAATCAGGTGTTCTTTATGATGTGCTGGTACAAATCCTGCAGACATGCACTCCAAGGCCCGGTTGCATAAAACATCTTAAGTGGATCTCCCCCTTATCTTTTCCCTTAAAGTTTCCTTAACTTTAAGTCAGTTGCACAAAACATTTTAAGGCAAATTTCCCTCTTAAATTAAGTGAAAAAGTTAAGGGTGCCCATGAGGTCCCTTAAGGGCTTCATTCAGTACGCAATGGATATCATTGCAAACAGCATTTGTTGAGGTGAATGTTGCTTTCCTCTGCCCTGGCAGCAAAAGGAAAACATCAACTAGCTAAACAATGGAAGGTACACAATCCATGGCTTCAAAGCTAGCTGGTTAGCTACTCTGTGTAAGCTAGGTTGATGTGCTAGCGTTTAGGAAAAAGTTTAGAAAAAAGTATCTAAAAGAAAAGTGTTTTATTATAATTTGAAACTATTTGTTTATCCTGTCTTGAATGTAAGTTGTACTTTGCAATCTCCCAAAAATAAATACTGTAATGACCTGACTAGATCATAAAGGAATAATTGTCCAGACAGAGGGTTGAGTTTACGAATTGATGGTTTATTAACCCAACTTTACACAGGCTACTGTTTGGCCGTAGCCCACGCCAAATAAATGACAGATAACCACAAGCCAACCGTGCCCTTCTCTTGTGAAGGCCAGACATAAGAGAGAGCACAAAGGCTAAACCTGGTCTTAACTTCTGTTACGGCTTTCATATTCCTCCTCCTCGGACGAGGAGAGGCGAGAAGGATCGGACCAATACGCGGAGTGGTTAGTGTCCATAATTTATTAGCATCGAACTGAACACTATATGAAGCAAGATAACAAATAGAAAATCAAACCGACAAACAGTCCCGTGTGGCACAACGACTACACGGAAGACAAACACCCACAAAACACACGTGAAACCCCGGCTGCCTAAGTATGATTCTCAATCAGGGACAACGATTGACAGCTGTCTCTGATTGAGAATCATACCCGGCCGAACACAAACATCCCAACGTAGAAAATCAAACATAGACAAACCCACCCAACTCACGCCCTGACCAACTAAATAAATACAAGAAAAAGGAAAACAGGTCAGGAACGTGACAACTTCCAATGCTCCATCCCCCTGCCCAACCCCTCTCCACGCCACTCCGCCAGGATGCCCGGCATCAGAACATTCCAGGCATTCCCAGCATTCCAGGCATTGGTAGATAGCAGGTTGATTGGCATGTCGGACCCCGCGAACACTGGGTACTGGTAAGTACAACACAACCACCTACTAGCCTAACACATAACACACAGCTGTCATTGCGGGTCGCTACAATACGATCTCTTTTACAAGACATTCAGTCAGTAATCTCATCCACCAGCCGGCTCTTTCTCTTTCAAACCGTCTGGTTTCACAGCGCCTCAGAAAGGGACTTGAATGGATTCTATGTCAGGAGCAGGAAAAACGCCTCCACCATTTTTATTGGCTGATCTCTCAGTCCATCACCAACTAGCATAACCCACCATCTAGCATAACCCTTCCACATTGTGGATTTCAAACCGCAAGCATTGCAAGTGATTTAGGTAAAAAAAATATACAGGTTAGGACAACATAGTAATTCCATGCTGCAGCGTTTGAAAATAAACAAATTAATTGGACCGGCTCTGATTACAGGATTAGCATTGAAAACGTGACCAGCGGTCTGGAAATCAAGTAATTAAGTGGATCATCAGCTGTAGATCATCTGAAAAATGTTTAAATAAAATAATAGTACAACAGTTATGCTATGTCTTTGCTGACTAGTTAGCTGAAATTCACAACAATTGTGTTTATTTTCCACTTCGATGGCGAACTTTCTGTACTGTAACAGTCACTTCCAGTCATTTTCGCTTGCATCACTAGTCCCATTGTTAAGAATTCTTCTGCAAACTTATGGGATAATAGAATCCTCTTGTCCTAACCTGTATATGTTCTACTTAGGGCTAAACAAGGATGGGAGTTTGGGAAATCGGTAGGGAAATGTATCTTAAAATTAGTTTTCACTTATAAACTTTATACAGTATGCCCAAAATCTGAATCAATTGGGCTTCCAAAAAATAATATGGTTGCTGCGATAGAATATTCATATTTATTGGCAATTTCAGCATTTTTCACATTTAATACAGCTGAAGCAGGCTCTCCGTCTCTCCCTCCTTGATTTTAACCCATGCCCCTTTCAAGTCCCACTTCGTTACACAGTGTTTCCAGGCTCTGTATGCGATAACAATTGAGCCTGGGGATGAGGTTATTCAGTCAGTGAATCAGGCTGTCTCCATGGTATCCAGAGACTCTTTCTGCCTTACATGCCTTCAAACTACCATAAAACCCTTAAATGATGCCCTTACCTAAGAAAACATTTGAAGGACTCTGAACAATGCTCTTAAACAATTCCCTCAGGTAAGGGACACTTAAGATGTTTTATGCAACCGGATTCAGCACCTCCAGGACCAGAGTGGCCCACCCCTACTTTTATTATTATTTTTATTTCACCTTTATTTAACCAGGTAGGCTAGTTGAGAACAAGTTCTCATTTGCAACTGCGACCTGGCCAAGATAAAGCAAAGCAGTGTGACACAGACAACAACACAGAGTTACACATGGAGTAAACAATAAACAAGCCAAAACACAATAAACAAGTCAATGACACAGTAGAAAAAAGAAAGTCTATATACAGTGGGTGCAAAAGGCATGAGGAGGTAGGCAATAAATAGGCCATAGGAGCGAATAATTATAATTTAGCCGATTAACACTGGAGTGATAAATGAGCAGATGATGATGTGCAAGTAGAGATACTGGTGTGCAAAAGAGCAGAAAAGTAATAAATAAAAACAGTATGGGGATGAGGTAGGTAGATTGGGTGGGCTATTTACAGATGGACTATGTACAGCTGCAGCGATCGGTTAGCTGCTCAGATAGTTGATGTTTAAAGTTGGTGAGGGAAATAAAAGTCTCGAACTTCAGTGATTTTTGAAATTCGTTCCAGTCACTGGCAGCAGAGAACTGGAAGGAAAGGCGGCCAAATTAGGTGTTGGCTTTGGGGATGATCAGTGAGATATACCTGCTGGAACGTGTGCTATGGGTGGGTGTTGTTATCGTGACCAGTGAACTGAGATAAGGCGGAGCTTTACCTAGCATAGACTTATAGATTACCTGGAGCCAGTGGGTCTGGCGACGAATATGTAGCGAGGGCCAGCTAACTAGAGCATACAGGTCGTAGTGGTGGGTGGTATAAGGTGATTTGGTAACAAAACGGATGGCACAGTGATAGACTGCATCCAGTTTGCTGAATAGAGTGTTGGAAGCTATTTTGTAGATGCCATCGCCAAAGTCGAGGATCGGTAGGATAGTCAGTTTTACTAGGGTAAGTTTGGCGGCGTGAGTGAAGGAGGCTTTGTTTTGCGAAATAGAAAGCCGATTCTAGATTTGATTTTGGATTGGAGATGTTTAATATGAGTCTGGAAGGAGAGTTTACAGTCTAACCAGACACCTAGGTATTTATAGTTGTCCACATATTCTAGGTCGGAACCGTCCAGGGTGGTGATGCTAGTCGGGGGTGCGGGCAGCGAACGGTTGAAAAGCATGCATTTGGTTATACTAGCGTTTAAGAGTAGTTGGAGGCCACGGAAGGAGTGTTGTATGACATTGAAGCTCGTTTGGAGGTTAGTTAGCACAGTGTCCAAGGAAGGGCCAGAAGTATACAGAATGGTGTCGTCTGCGTAGAGATGGATCAGGGAATCGCCCGCAGCAAGAGCGACATCATTGATATATACAGAGAAAAGAGTCGGCCCGAGAATGGAACCCTGTGGTAACCCCATAGAGACTGCCAGAGGTCCGGACAACATGCCCTCCGATTTGACACACTGAACTCTGTCTGCAAAGTAGCTGGTGAACCAGGCGAGGCAGTCATTAGAAAAACCAAGGCTGTTGAGTCTGCCGATAAGAATACGGTGATTGACAGAGTCGAAAGCCTTGGCCAGGTTGTTGAGCCTCAGTGCAGTGGGCAGCTGGGAGGAGGTGCTCTTGTTCTCCATGGACTTTACAGTGTCCCAAAACTTTTTGGAGTTCGAGCTACAGGATGCGAATTTCTGCTTGACAAAGCTAGCATTTGCTTTCCTGACTGACTGCGTGTATTGGTTCCTGACTTCCCTGAACAGTTGCATATCGTGGGGACTATTCGATGCTATTGCAGTCCGCCACAGGATGTTTTTGTGCTGGTCAAGGGCAGTCAGGTCTGGAGTGAACCAAGGGCTATATCTGTTCTTAGTTCTGCATTTTTTGAACGGGGCATGCTTATCTAAGATGGTGAGGAAATTACTTTTAAAGAATGACCAGGCATCCTCGACTGACTGGATGAGGTCGATATCCTTCCAGGATACCCGGGCCAGGTTGATTAGAAAGGCCTGCCCGCAGAAGTGTTTTCGGGAGCGTTTGACAGTGATGAGGGGTGGTCCTTTGACCGCGGACCCATAGCGGATACAGGCAATGAGGCAGTGATCGCTGAGATCCTGATTGAAAACAGCGGTGTATTTTGAGGACAAGTTGGTCAGGAAATGTCTATGAGGGTGCCCATGTTTACGGATTTAGGGTTGTACCTGGTGGGTTCCTTGATGATTTGTGTGAGATTGAGGGCATCTAGCTTAGATTGTAGAACTGCCGGGGTGTTAAGCATATCCCAGTTTAGGTCACCTAACAGAACGAACTCTGAAGCTAGATGGGGGGAAATCAATTCACAAATGGTGTCCAGGGCACAGCTGGGAGCGGAGGGGGGTCGATAGCAGGCGGAAACAGTGAGAGACTTATTTCTGGAGAGGTACATTTTTAAAATTAGAAGTTCAAACTGTTTGGGTATAGACCTGGAAAGTATGACAGAACTTTGCAGGCTATCTCTGCAGTAGATTGCAACTCCTCCCCCTTTGGCAGTTCTATCTTGACGGAAAATGTTGTAGCTGGGTATGGAAATCTCAGAATTGTTGGTGGCCTTCCTAAGCCAGGATTCAGACATGGCAAGGACATCAGGGTTGGCGGAGTGTGCTAAAGCAGTGAGTAAAACAAACTTAGGGAGGAGGCTTCTGATGTTAACATGCATGAAACCAAGGTTTTTTCTATCACAGAAGTCAACAAATGAGGGTGCATTGGGACACGCAGGGCCTGGGTTTACCTCCACATCACCCGAGGAACAGAGGAGGAGTAGGATGAGGGTACGGCTAAAGGCTATCAAAACTGGTCGCCTAGAGCGTTGGGGACAAAGAATAAAAGGAGCAGATTTCTGGGCATGGTAGAATAGATTCAGGGCATAATGTGCAGACAGGGGTATGGTGGAGTGCGGGTACAGCGGAGGTAAGCCCAGGCACTGAGTGATGATAAGAGAGGTTGTATCTCTGGATAAGCTGGTTATAATGGGTGAGGTCACCGCATGAGTGGGAGGTGGGACAAAGGAGGTATCAGAGGTATAATGAGTGGAACTAGGGGCTCCATTGTAAACTAAAACAATGATAACTAACCTAAACAACAGTATACAAGGCATATTGACATATGAGAGAGACATACAGCGAGGCATAAAGTAATCACAGGTGTTGATTTTGAGAGCTAGCTAAGACAACAATGGGTGAGACAACAACAGGTAAAATGGCGATGAATGGGCAGAGAGGGTCGGTTAACTACACACAGAGCCTGAGTTTGCGGCTGGGGCCGACAGATAAAAAAATAAAAATAATAATAATTTAAAATTATTATATATATATTTTTTAAATAAATAAACAGAATGGAGTACCGTGATTAATGGACAGTCCAGCGGGCATCAGCTATGTAGCCAAATGATCATAGGGTCCAGGGGGCAGCAATAGAAGGAACAGGGAAGCCGCGGAGTAGTCGTTACTACGCTAGAACACGGGCGACACGGCGTTTAAAGTTAGTAGCCCGGGGCTAGTAGAAGCGTCGGCTCCGACGTCCGACGGAGGCCGGTTGAAGGCACAGCGGATGGAGTATTCGTCGGCAGACCTGTCGTGGTGGTGCGGCGGGGCGCCGTGTCGACTAAGAATCCAAGCCAGATGGCGAAAGAGGTATTGTAGTTGTAGTAATTTACAGACAGTTAGCAGGCCGATGCTAACATGCTAACAGTTAGTAGGCCGGGGCTAAACAAGCTAGCAGTTAGCAGACCGGGTTAGCAAGCAAGCAGTTAGCAGGGGCTAGCAGTTAGCAGACCGGGGCTAGCAAGTTAGCCTTTGAGGGACGTCGCGATGGGGGTAAGTCTGTTTTTGCCTCTTCGTGCGGTGACGTTGATAGACCAGTCGTGGAGTTAGTAGGGTTCCAAGTAGCTCTAGGTAGCTAGTAGGCCTAGCAGGTTAGCAGAATGGGCCTTCAACCGGCTTCGCGCCTGAGGGGCCTGTTGGAATCCTCGGGCAGATTTTGTCGGTATTCCAGTCGTAGAGGATCGGTGGGGTTCTGTGCCCGTATCGGCAGTAGAAAGGGTCCGGATATTGTAGCCCATGAGTGAGCCGGGAGTAGTCAACCCGGGTTGTGGTTAGCTAGCTGTGATGATCCAGATGAAAAGGTTCAGAGTTTGTGGTAGGAATTCGGGGATATGGAGAGAAAAATAGGTCCGGTATACTCTGTTTTGAAGCGTGTTGTACGAACTGGCGAGAGCTTTCTGAGCTAAAGGTTAGCTGATGACCGCTAGCAGTGGATAGCTGGTAGCTAGTTAGCTAGCTAGCTTCAGTTGAGGTATTCCAGTTCGGAGGTAAATAGAAATACTTTAGGAAAAACCTCTGCTGTACATGGATAAAATAACTGGACAGCTGTCAGGTGACAAGTCCTTTTCCTGTGCTTGCCCCATACTGAGTTCTGACTTGCTAAATAGGTTATAAGTTGAGATACCTCGGGAATATTGGGAGTACTGCAGAGGGGCGTTGTCAGAGGGGAGTGCAGCTCGAGACTGATGTTTACCTTACCCTGGGTTGCTCTATAAATGTCAGCGCTGCCAAACACTTAAAGCCAACCACGTTAGAGCCCTCTGTCACATTGAAATAGCCTTTTTAACCGAGCCCCCCCCCCCCCCCCCCCCCCCACCTGAAGAACATAGCCTTCTTAACATTCTGTTTCTCTATTGAACTCCTTAGCCATAGTGAGTCAGGGCATGATGGACTTCTTCACTAATTCATAAATGGTTATTTTGTGTGTTTTTTTACAGTGACAAAAACATGTCTTCTCATCATTGCAGTCTCTCCAAATGTCAGAAAAGATTGGTAAAAATGAGCCACCACCATCTCCAGGTTTTCCAGGGGATTTAGATGCACTGCAACATATTCACACAAACTAGGCCCCAGGGCACTCTAGAAACCCCTGTAACTCAACACAGTGGAGTCTGACTAGTAGGATATTCATTTCCCACTGAGCAAACAATTTCTGTACTTACAGCATTCATACAGTATACATCATTTTTTATCAGGTTTTTTCTTTGGCTGAAATACATTTTTTATTGACATTTGTTTCCATCGCATTTTCAACTCTACCAATAGTTTTGTATGTTTTGTCCCAAAAACTGTTACTTTAAATAACAAATGTGCCTCTCTGGTCTTGGCACAGGCACTGTAGCTAGCAGATACAGTACGGGTAGGCTGTGCTGGTAGGGTAGTCTACATGATGAGATTATTATGGATAAGAGCGAGAATATTTGTATTTGTCAAACTGTAGTCAAGCATCGATCATCATGTCACCAGAAAAAGACCCTTGGTAGTTACTGGAAAGGAGCATCAAGCTCATAGCGTGCACTTACACCACCCTGTGAAGTTCATCATAACTTATTTAATCTTTATCTAATAAACTGCGTGGTTTCCCGAGATGTAGTGGGAGGACCACACACCATATCATAGTCTGACTCCAAGTTCGCTTCGATATGATGGTTTTTATATCAGTATTTGCGCCTAAATGCATTTCCACCGCCATTTCTCGCATAATACATTTTATCAACACAAAAATATCCCACGATGTGGAATGAATAAATTATCTGTAGGCATTTATAAAATTGTACTGAAACTTCCTGTTTCCATCACAGCTGTTGTTATTTTTCAAACACGGTATGACTTTACTCGCATAAACTGTGGACGGAAACGTGCTTAGTGTCATTAAGGCATGTGATGTAATTTACATGCCAAATGGTTGGAGTTATTTAACCTCAATTGCTCCCTGTCGATATCGTCCATGCATGCACACAAACACACACCCGTGTGCACATGTAAACACCAACCCAGTATGACAGATTATTGTGAAATAGACACAAATTGCTTATTGGAAATTCACGTCAGTACACAATTTTGTATACAGTGCATTTCAATCACAGATAAATACAGTAGGTTACTGAAGATAGAAATTATAGGAAGGAGGTTGGTTCGGGGTGGATGGGTGGGCGTAAAACGCAAACTTTTTCATGTGCCTTTCACGAATTTCAAATAATAAATGTGTGTCTATTTCACAATACACTGTGATAGTGTGTTGGTAAACACACACACACATGCGTACAGGAAGTCATGGTCTTTCTCTCTTGCAAGCTATGTAACACACACACACACACACACACACACATTCCCTCTCTCTTTGCAAGCAAGCAAGCACACACACACAACACACACAGTGCTGCGATTATATACTGCATTCATTAATGTTAGTTAATAAGGCCGGTTTCTCAGCAGCATAACAGTATTCATCTCAGCAGTGCTGCACATTTCACTCTCTAGCCTAACGGAGTGTGTTGATCATGGATCGCAGATGTCTTGCTCTCACTTCCTGCTGATCAAACACTTTTGGTGCAATTAGGATTTGCCTGCCAAGATCATTACAATAATTACACACAGTTAAAAATCAAATACAGGGATCTGAATCCTGATTCTGTAGTTGATGGACACAGATAAGCCAGCTGTACTACACACACTTTTATTCTCTGTCATCAAAGTTCCACCTGGGATTGTATTTGCTGTGTAGCTTTAGTAAGTCCATGTACATTGCAAATATTGATCTAGTTGTCCATCTTTCCTCCAGGCCGTTTAACATGACAATACATGTAATTCATATGCCCTTCAAAATGTCCTTCATAGGGTATTTTCGGATTTATTTTTACGTAATACTGTTGACAGGTTGTTGGGTACCCACACCACAGCGTTCATGAAGCCAAACTCAGTACTGTGAAATCAGGTTTCCATAATGTCCTCTTTGGTAGCTTTTATATGAATCTTCACCTGTTGCTATCATTAGCTTCTCTACGATTCCCGTGTTTACATATGATGCGTGGCCGTTGTAAAAGAGACCCATCTCCCTGCATGCAATTTATTTTCCGAACATTGTCATAATAACCAGCCATCAAATAAATCCATTGCTGAACTTTGGGTTGCAGATGTTAGCCCATGAAATAGGTGTCTTGCTCTGTCAATCTCCTACATTTAAACCCATTAAGGGTAGCAGGCATCCGGTGACAACGTGTTGAAATACGAGGCGTTAGATGTGGATCATTATATTTTCATTACAGTGGGGTCATAGATGGTGTCTGTGGAGCAGCTAGCTGCATGTTCATAATGACAGGGGAAATGGGAGGGGGTAAGGATACATCTTAGATACAGTAGAGATAATGCAGGACAGGATTTATTGTGTGTATCAGTGTTTATCAAAGACTAGAGGGTCAAAAGGACAACAGCTAGTTATTTAATGTATGAAGCAGGTTTCATGTCCTCCTGAGACCCTCCACTCTAAAGGACATTGGCTTTTGGTCCATATCTTTGTTGCCATACATGCCACTGTGTTAAGTCCTGTTGTCCCTCATTGAGAGGACATTGTGGGCTTTACAATGTGTGGGTGTGTGACCTGGATCTTTACCAGTTTTTTTTTTAAATGGCTGCCAAACACAATTAGCACATTTTATAGTAGAAGGGCAAGTGTGTGTAAATGTGTAATTTGATATTTGAATTGCTTCTAGTAAGTAAATATCTCAAGAATAGCTTGGTGAGTTTTCAGAGCAGTGTAATCATTTGTTCTCATTAAATAAGAGCTAAATAGAGCTTGTTAAAAAATATCCTCTGAAGTGAACATCAGGATACACTGTTTTTTACCTACTGTACTGTGTGCTCCCTCTCCGGCCTCGGTCACCAGGCTGCTCGTTATGGCGCACACCTATCACCAGCGTTACGCGCATAATTACACTCACCTGGACTCCATCACCTCCTTGATTACCTGGCTTATATATGTAACTCCCTTTGGTTCCTTCCCCAGGTGTCATTGTTTCTGTTTCAGTTCCCTGTCTGTGTGTTGTTCGTGTTTCTTGTTTTGTATTATGTTTCATTTATTTATCAAAACACTCACTCCCTGAACTTGCTTCCCGACTCTCAGCGCACATCATACAGAATGAAGACTCAACAAAGGGAAGCATCAGGGAATGTTTTTTTGTGTTGTTTTTGTGTTGGGGGTGATGTTGGGTCCGGGTGTTGGAGCCGGAGCTACCTGGGAGGCCTCAGCCAGTCTGTAGGCTCCCATGCCTCAGCGGGTTCGATAGGCTTCCATGCCTAAACTGGGTGAACAGGTTCTCATGCCTCAACCGAGGAAACCGGGGAGGTCTCAGCTGGCTCATCAGGCTCTCACTCCTCAGCCGGTTTGTCAGGTTTCTGCGCCTCCACTCCGAATCCCCGAGATTGTCCCTGTGGTTGGAGCCCTGCGGCTGTATGTTCTCTCTCCGGCGCTCTAGGTCGTCATGCTCCCGCGCCTTGGCCGGATCGACAGGTTCCCGAGCTTTAGCAGAGGTGACCAGTCTGCTCTTGATCCCCGGGATCGTCATCTTGGTCAGCGTCCTGCGGCTGGGGCCGCCCGTCGGGGAGGGGGTACTGTCTCCCTGAAATTGCTTCCCGACTCTCAGCGTACATCGTTACATGTACGCATTTACTGTAATGTTACATTTTTTATATTTACTATCAACCGATTCCTACAGTGCACATACCATACTAAATAAATACACATTTCTTCCCCAAAATGTTCTTTGTAAAAAAGGTTTGATGTAATTATAAATAGTAATAATTCACCAACTTGTTTTTGCTGGGTCTCAGGAGTGGGGGGCCTCATTGTGTTTAAAAAAAGTATAAGCTTATCAGTGTTGGTGATAACGTTGACAGGAAACTTTAAGGAAATAGGCTAGTTATTGAAGGATTCAGTACCAATGGTATTGTCGGACAATGTGATGAATAGAACAGTTTGTCCAGGGAACCACGGAAGAACAAAGACTGTTACACCTCAGTACCGCCTGAGGCAATAATTATTGTACATTGTAATTTTCGAAAAACAACTAAAAATAGATATACTCTGTAGACTTTTTAAAAACAAAATACTTTCTTAGAAAAACAGAACTCAAGGGACTAATTAGGCACCACCTGAGCTTTTAACAAAGAAACGCATGTGAGGCTATTACAAAAAAAAAAAATCAAAGGACTTTTTATATTAAAAATGGCTTCAATGAATGAACACTAATACATTGTAATTACATATAGGAGTGCAATTATATTAACATCGATTCACTTCTGTTTCCTTAGTGCTTCAGGTACTGTGGTGGCAACATGTGTTTTATGAAGTAGACTGCTGAAAGGAAAATGTGATATAGTCCTTGAGAGCGAATGGATGTCAGAGGTAGGTGAGCAATCAACAATTACTAATTACTAATAATAAATAATGCTAATAAATGGAAAAGTGGGAAAGGCAACAACAATGCTTGTTTTGGTCTCTTGACAAACCTGTTTACCAGTAAAGAGGTAGCCCAGAGCTGAACAGTTGAATGGAAGGAATAGCTGTAATACTATACATCAGTCAAGCGTTACAATTTCTACTTAAATCGAGATTCTGTAAGTATGTGCATGTGTGTGCCAACCTACGTGTGTATATTGATTCTCTATTCCTTCATCGTGTACAGTTTTATCTGCAAGAATTTCAGCCGGCCGGTACAAGGATGAGCACTAAAGATTGAAAATGTGGTTGTATTCAGACTGCAGTGGATAACGATGTGATTCCATTATCGGCCTACCCCGAGTCACCTTTATTGGCCAAATACATTTGCATGTACAGGAATTTGACTCTGTAAAATGGTGCCGCCGCATCAAACAGAATATACAGATGATGAAAAGGATTTACAGACAACAAAATAGACTCAGAATTAACACAAATCCACATGCGGTATGTACACTATGAACACTGTAGCTGATAAATACAGACTGTGCTATAGACATTAAGAGATGTAGAAATAAAAACAATTTAACAGGATGATGTGGAATGGGGATAGATATATACTGTATATATATATAGAGAGAGAGAGAGAGAGGAGCTTCTTACACTTTTGTTCAAAGAAATGTAACCCACCTCAAAGAGCGTCTGCACGCCGCTGACCTGCCGTGAGGGTACTCCGCTGTATTAATTCGACTTGAATTCACTGTTTTCCTCACTGTACCTCTCTCTCTCTCTCTCTCTCTCGCTGTCTCTCCCTCACGTTCTCTTTCAGTCTATAATTGTCACTCTCCCTCCTTCTCTTTCTGTCTTTCTCTCCCTCTGTTCTCTCTCTCCACTTGTCGAGGTCCTGCCATCCATCTCTTGGAGAGCATGAGTCAAGAGATGAATACTTGACCGTTCAAAGCGACCGTCAGTCAGTCAATGGGTCTGTAATGAATGCATTCTCTTTTCTTCTGAAGACCCTTTCCTTCAGCATATTGAAAGGAAGACCTGTGCTCTCAGCTGGACTTCCCTCTCTACTCTCTCTTTGTACTTTGGTGTTCTGCGTAATGCTGCAACTTGATCCATGTGTTTGACACTTGAGCTGTGAAATTGCTTGTCATGAAGCTGAAATGAAATGGGTTTAGAGATTTCTTTGTGCCCTCTTTTTGACATCGGGATTGGCTGAGGGAAGCTCAAAAGCAGCATCACTCTAGACCTTGGAGACATATGACTCATCTCACCCTTACACTGAGTATACCAAACATTAGGAATACCTTCCTAATATTGAGTTGCACTCCCCCCTTTTGCGCTCAGAACAGCCTTAATTCGTCGGGGCATGGATTTTCCAAGGTGTCGAAAGCGTTCCACAGGGATTCTGTTGACTCCAATGCTGGATGTCCTTTGGGTGGTGGAACATTCTTGAGACACCCGGGAAACTGTTGAGCCTGAAAAACCCAGCAGCGCTGCAGTTCTTGACACAAATCGGTGCGCTTGTCACCTACTACCATACCCTGTTCAAAGGCACATCCATCTATTGTCTTGCCCAATCACCCAGTTGTGTTCCATGACATTTTCGATCTCTGCTTAGCTCAGGCCGCAATACCAACCTGCTTCAAGATTTCTACTATCATCCCGTGACCAAGAAAGGGAAAGTAACTGAACTGAATGACTACAGACCAGTAGCACTTACTTCCGTCATCATGAAGTGCTTTGAGAGGCTAGTCAAAGACCATATCACCTTCTACCTTCCCAACACACTCAACTCTCTAATTCGCCTACCACTCTGACAAATCCACGGACGACGCAATCATTGCACTGCACGTTTCCCTTACCCACCTGGACAAAGGAATGTATATGTGAGGATGCTGTTCATTGACTACAGCTCAGAATTCAATACCATAGTGCAATATAAGCTCATTACAAAGCTCACGGCCCTGGGTCTGAACTCCTCCCTATGCAACTGGGTCCTGGACACCTACTCATTCAAGGGTTTTTCTTTATTTTTACTATTTTCTACATTGTAGAATAATAGTAAAGACATCACAACTATGAAATAACACATATGGAATCAAGTAGTAACCAAAAAAGTGTTAGACAAATATTTTATATTTGAGATTCTTCAAATAGCCACCCTTTGCTGTTGTCACAGGTCAGTGGTTCTTCCTTGAGTGTACTACCTGTGTTTGCCACTGGAGAGCACCCTTGGGTTTTCTGTAGTATTCAGGTGACCCTGATTGGGCTTATTTTCTCTGTATACATCAATGATGTTCTCTGATCCACCTCTACGCAGACGACACCATTCTGTATATTTCTGGCCCTTCTTTGGACACTGTGTTAATTAACTTACCTCCAGACGAGCAAAAATGCCATACAACTCTCCTTCGTGGCCTCCAACTGCTCTTAAATAAAAGTACAACTAAATGCATGCTCTTCAACCGATCGCTGCCCGCCCGTCCAGCATCACTACTCTGGACGGTTCTGACTTAGAATATGTGGACAACGACAAATACCTAGGTGTCTGGTAAGACTGGTTAGAAGTTTCTGCTAGGTAAAGCCCCGCCTTATCTCAGATCACTGGTCACCAAAGCAGCACCCGCCCGTAGCACGCGCTCCAGCAGGTATATTTCACTGGTCACCCCCAAAGCCAATTCCTGCTTTAGTCGCCTTTCCTTCCAGTTCTCTGCTACCAATGACTGGAACAAATTGCAAAAATTACTGAAGCTGGAGACTCATATCTCCCTTACTAACTTTAAGCACCAGCAGTCAGAGCAGCTCACAGATCACTGCACCTGTACATAGCCCATCCAACTACCTCTTCCCCATACTGTTATTTCTTTTTTGTTCCTTTGCACCCCAGTATCTCTACTTGCACATTCATCTTCTGCACATCTCTCACTCCAGTGTTTATTTGCTAAATTGTAATTATTTTGCCACTATGGCCTATTTATTGCCTTACCTCCATTATCTTACCTCATTTGCACACACTGTATATATACTTTTATATTGTGTTATTGACTTTATGTTGGTTTATTCCATGTGTAACTCTGTGTTGTTGTTTGTGTCGCACTGCTTTGCTTTATCTTGGCCAGGTCGCAGTAGTAAATGAGAAATTGTTCTCAACTGGCCTACCTGCTTAAATAAAGGTGAAATAAAAATAAATAAATGAATTGGGATCACCTGCTGGATGACTATTTAGGTTCCTCTGTGGACTGGGCCAATTGCTCATGTTTTGTTCAGTGTTCTCGTGTGCCCTTGCTTTGTTGTTTTGCTATGAAGACCTTAATTAAATATTCTGGATTTACCCTTACCTTTGCCTGTTGTGCGCCTGGGTCCAAGTTCGTACTAGCACTAATGTCACAGTAGACCTGAGCAACAGAATGGTCCCAGTAGAGATTTCTCCGTTGTCAAAGGGACACTGAGCTCCACCACTTATGGTCGGCTCTCACTCACTATGGAACAGTGATTGGTCGCCATGAGGCGCGGCTGAAGACTTTGTCAGAGGATTTAGGAACTCTTGTGTTCACTCTACAGACGGGAGCAACTGCTGCTGCACCTATGGCAGGTTCAGACCCTCCACTTCCTACCAGCTCATCATCTCCCAGCACCGGAGCACTATGTGCATGGGCATCCTGGGAGGTGTCGTGGGTTCCTGCTCCAATGTTCGCTGGTCTTCGAGCTGCAGGCATCAATGTTTCCCACCGAGCATTCCAGAGTGGCATATGTCATCTCCTTGCTCTCAGAACAGGCTCTGGCCTGGGCCACAGCCATCTGGGATCAGCAATCAGACATTTGTTTCAATTGGCAAAGCTTCACCCCGGAGATGAGGGTTTTTGATCACCCCATCAGTGGCAGAAACGCTGCTCAAAGACTCAATGCACTTCGGCAGGGCAGCCGGGGCATAGCTGAATACGCCACTGACTTTCGGACGCCCGCCGCTGAGAGTGGTTGGAATATAGAGGCACTTCACTCAGTCTTTCTGAACAGACTCAGCCAGGTTCTCAAGGATGAACTGGCTTTCCGGGACAACCCTGACGCTCTGGAGAAGTGTATCGTTCTGGCCATCCGGATTGACAACCGGCTTCGGGAACGTCGTCATGATAGGACGTAGGGGTCCCGAGTTGTTTCCAGTTTTTCGGGCCCCGCTGAGGGAGTCGATTCTTCATTTGTTCCACTGCCGTACGCTGGGCCTGCTTGTCCTGTACCCCTTCAGGTTTCTAAATTTTGCTATAATTCTCCTTCATATCCTTCAGAGGAGCCGATGCAATTGGGAGGCACCAGAGTTTCCGTTCTGGAGGGTCAGATACAGTCTCCTGCGGCCGATACGGTACGCACCTTGCTTCCGGCCAACCTGCGGTGGGATAATGGACAGTTGGACATTCCGGCTGTTTTCTGGGTCGCACATTAGCTCGCCAACAGAAGCTGCCACTCACTAAGCTGGACACTCCGTTGTCGGTCACTGCGCTGGATGGTCAACCCCTAGGGTCTGGGAAGGTGAAACAACTCACCATGACTATTCAGCTACGAGTTCTGGATGACCATGTGCAGCTTATCCAGTTACATCTGGTGGACTCTCCTGAGCTTCCCCTGGTTCTTGGACATCCGTGGCTTTCCACCCATAATCCTCAAATTGACTGGCCTTCGGGAAGAGTTCTTGGATGGAATCCTTCATGCCAGTTCACCTGCCACCAACTCTCTCCACACCTTTCCAGTTCTGCTCGTCTGGAGACTTCCGATCCTCCTGTTCTTCTGGCTGGGAATGACAAGCCTGATCTTTCCCATGTACCTTGGGATTACTGGGATTTGGGTCAGGTCTTCAGCAAACAAAGGGCCAGCAAACTACCTCACAGGCCCTATGATTGTGCCATCAACCTCCTGTCTGGCACCACTCCTCTGAGAGGAGGGCTCTATTCTCTCTCAGGTCCAGAGACTGCAGCCATGAACAGTTATATTGAGGAGGCGCTGGCAGCTGATTTTATTCGGCCATCCACTTCACCTGCAGGAGCGGGTATTTCTTTGTTGGGAAGAAGGATGGGGGATTACGTCCCTGTATCGATTACCGGGGTTTAAATAACATTACCATCAAGAACCGTTACCTCCTTCCTCTTATGTCATCGGCTTTTGAGAGACTAAAGGGAGCTACGGTTTTCTCTAAATTGGATTTATGGAACGCGTACAATCTGGTGCGCATCAGACAGGGAGACGAGTGGAAGACAGCGTTCAACACTCTAATGGACATTATGAGTACCGGGTCATGCCGTTTGGACTTACTAATGCTCCAGCCGTTTTCCAGGCCCTGATCAATGATATGCTGCGCAACTTCCTTCACCAGTTTGTGTTTGTGTACCTGGATAACATCCTCATCTTCTCCAAATCCACGGTTGAAGATGTCAAACATGTCTGCCAGGTTTTTCAAAAACTCCTTGCTCATCACTTGTTTGTGAAGACCGAAAGTGTGAGTTTCAGGTTCCTCAGATCTCCTTCCTGGGGTACATCGTGTCTCAGGGCTGTGTACTGATGGACTCCCAAAAGGTAGAAGCGGTGGTCAACTGGCCGCAACCCAGCACGGTCAAGCAAGTTCAGTGTTTTTGGCCTTTTGCTAATTTCTACAGGAGATTTGTGAGAAACTTTAGTGCTGTGGCGGTGCCATTGACAAAGCTCACCAAGGGCTCGGCAAGTATGCTGGACCCCTGCTGCTGAGAAGGTGGTCAAGGACCTGAAGCGTCGGTTTTCTTCTGCACCCATTCTCGTTCATGCGGAGCCTTCTCTCCCCTTCGTGGTAGAGGTGGATGCCTCTGACGTTGGCGTGAGGGCGGTACTGTTGCAGCGCGGCGAAAGACCAAAAGCTTCATCCCTGTTCCTTCTTCTCCAGGCGTGACACTCCAGCGGAGAGGAACTATGATGTCGGCAAACGGGAGCTTCTTGGGGTCAAACTGGCTTTTGGAGAAATGGCGGCACTGGTTGGAGGGCTTGGAAACATCTCTTTACAGTTTGGAATGACCACAAGAACCTGGCCTACATCCAGTAGGCTAAATGCCTCAACCCCTGACAGGCTTGTTTGGCTCTCTTCTTCACTCGGTTCAGATTCACGTCATCCTACCGTCTTGGGTCTAAGAACGTGAAGCCGGTTGCCCTTTCTCGGCAGTTCCCCAGCTCCAGTGAGGATTGGCTGCTTGAATCCATCATCCCCAGGTCGCTCATCCTTGCGCCGGTGCCCTGGGGTAAAGAGACTGTAGTGAGGCAGGCGCAAGGTAGGGAGGCAGTTCCCTACCTTGCACCCAGAACAAGACTCCTCGTCAGCAGCCTCTGGGGCTTCTTCATCCACTGCCAACACCTTCTTGACCCTGGTCCCATCTCTCTATGGATTTCATCACGGGCCTTCCATACATGAAGGGCACTTTTTGGCATTTGCTGTATGATCGGTGAGAATCTCCATATTGTAAATGTACGGCCCCTTACTAAACATCTGCGAATGTTTGTAAAATTCCCCGATGGCGGCGAGCCGTGCACCGGGGCCAGATCTTCCGGGAAGTCATCGAATGAAGTCTCTCGGACATTCGGTTTCCGTTTTATAAAATGTTTTTTTTTTAAATCATTTTTCCGCTGTCCCGGTAAATTCCACCAGATGGCAAATGGAATCTTATTGCAAATGTACAAAACATCACCAATCACGACATGGCCATTTCTCCTAAACGGAAAAGACTTCGAAGACGAAACTTGGTGAGCATAGGTTTGGACTAATGGGCTGTTAGCCCAGAAACAAGATGGTGTCAAGGCCTCAACGCTTTTTGAGTTAAGGCCATTTTCTGGGATTAAAGGTCAAAAATGAAAATAGAGTGCTAATTTGACCGCTTCACGTCAAAGTACATGAACCTACGGTGTCAGGAAAAAAAAAACAGCCATTTATCTATCGTAATTTAAGAGAAATCGTGTGATGTTCAAATAAGTGTGTTTTTTCCCCAAAAAGTTACAGATCCAGTTGCGGCATGTTCAGACGAATCCGTTAAGGCGGGTTTCGGAGCTCTGCGAGATTTCTGTGATTTTCTGAAATCACACACACTCATTCAACCCTCTGTAAATCAGTCAGTTCTTAACGTAAAGACTTAAAACTCAGAATTCTGTAAGAGCCTACCCCTAGGAGGATATTTATTCACGTTCAGCTTCCTGTGTCAACCGGAAGTGCCTTAAATTGGGGTCATAGGGGCTGTTTCAAAGGGTTAAAAAGGTCAGATCTTTCCAAAGCGTCATGTGTGATTAGGCAACCCTCATGAACTGTAAATCAGTCATTTCTCCCAACAGATGTCAAAGAAAAAACTCTCACACACATACACACAGCAAAGATGGAGTGACACAGTGCGGGGCTTAAAGACACACAGAGCCTGCAATGGCATTACCATAATCTCTAGGGTGTGCCGAGTTTAACGAGATGCCCCGCTTGACCGTAGCTCGCTCTGAGCACCACGACCGTGAAAAAAAGTAGGCCCAAAATGAAGCCTGTCCCTAAATTTCAGGTGCTTTTGGGGAACAGCGGCAGAACCGTTAGGGTTAGAAGGACAATTCACGCAACTGCGTCAAAAAACCTCCAGCCAAATGGCAAAAGTGCAAAGCGCAACAACAGTCACAATAATGCATAAGTTAAACAATTAAACACCCTCGGGTTCAACACGGTTCCCGGGGAAAAACCAGCCTGGCGCGTAACACGAAACATGTAACACAACAATTCCACACAAAGACATAGGGGAAACAGAGGGAATATACAGTATATGTAGTGTGATTAGGGAATGTAAACCAGGTGTGCGGGGAAACAAGACAAAACAAATGGAACAATGACAAGTGGAGCGGCGATGGCTAGAAGACCGGTGACGTCGACCACTGAACGCCGCCTGAACAAGGAGAGGAGCCGACTTCGGCGGAAGTCGTGACACCGACTCATCCCAAACTATCTCAATTTGGTTGAGTTCGGGGGATTGTGGAGGCCAGGTCATCTGATGCAGCACTCCATCACTCTCCTTCTTGGTAAAATAGCCCTTACACAGCCTGGAGGTGTGTTGGGTCATTGTCCTGTTGAAAAATAAATGATAGTCCCACAAAGCCCAAACCAGTTGGCATGGCGTATTGCTGCAGAATGATGTGGCAGACATGCTAGTTATGTGTGCCTTGAATTCTAAATAAATCACAGACAGTGTCACCAGCAAAGCACCCCTCTTTTTATTATTGGTGTCCTTTAGTAGTGGTTTCTTTGCAGCAATTTGACCATGAAGGCCTGATTCACGCAGTCTCCTCTGAACAGTTGATGTTAATATGTGTCTGTTACTTGAACTCTGTGAAGCATTTATTTGGGCTGCAATTTCTGAGGCTGGTAACTCTAATGACCTTATCCTCTGCAGCAGAGGTAACTGGGTCTTCCATTCCTGTGGCGGTCCTCATGAGATCCAAATTCATTTTTGCGACTGCACTTGAAGAAACCTTTCCATATTGACTGACCTTCATGTCTTAAAGTAATGATGGACTGTCATTTCTCTTTGCTTATTTGAGCTGTTCTTACCACATAGGGCTATCTTCTGTATACCCCCCTACTGTATGCGGATGACACACAGCTGTACATTTCAATGAAACATGGTGAAGCCCCAAAATTGCCCTCGCTAGAAGCCTGTGTTTCAGACATAAGGAAGTGGATGGCTGAAAACGTTCTACTTTTAAACTCGGACAAAACAGAGATGCTTGTTCTAGGTCCCAAGAAACAAAGAGATCTTCTGTTGAATCTGACAATTAATCTTGATGGTTGTAAAGTCGTCTCATATAAAACTGTGAAGGACCTCGGCGTTACTCTGGACCCTGATCTCTCTTTTGACGAACATATCAAAACTGTTTCAAGGACAGCTTTTTTCCATTTACGTAACATTGCAAAAATTATGCAGAAAAATGTATCCATGCTTTTGTTACTTCTAGATTAGACTACTGCAATGCTCTACTTTCCGGCTACCCGGATAAAGCACTGAATAAACTTCAGTTAGTGCTAAATACGGCTGCTAGAATCCTGACTAGTACCCAAAAATATGATCATATTACTCCAGTGCTAGCCTCCCTACACTTGCTTCCTGTTAAGGCAAGGGCTGATTTCAAGGTTTTACTGCTAACCTACAAAGCATTACATGGGCTTGCTCCTACCTATCTCTCCGAGTTGGTCCTGCCATACATACCTACACGTACGCTACGGTCACAAGACGCAGGCCTCCTAATTGTCCCTAGAATTTATAAGCAAACAGCTGGAGGCAGGGCTTTCTCCTATAGATCTCCATTTTTATGGAATGGTCTGCCTACCCATGTGAGAGACGCAGACTCGGTCTCAACCTTTAGGTCTTTATTGAAGACTCATCTCTTGAGTAGGTCATATTATTGAATGTAGTCAGGCCCAGGAGTGTGAAGGTGAACGGAAAGGCTCTGGAGCAACGAACCGACCTTGCTGTCTCTGCCTGGCCGGTTCCCCTCTCTCCACTGGGATTCTCTGCATCTAACCCTATTACAGGGGCTGAGTCACTGGCTTACTGGTGCTCTTTCATGCCGTCCCTAGGAGGGGTGCGTCACTTGAGTGGGTTGAGTCACTGACGTGATCTTCCTGTCTGGGTTGGCGCCCCCCCTTGGGTTGTGCCGTGGCGGAAATCTTTGTGGGCTATACTCTGCCTTGTCTCAGGATGGTAAGTTGGTGGTTGAAGATCACGGGGACTGGGAAATGTTCCGGGAAGCCTCATAGAACAATATGGATTTATACGCTGATTTGATGAGTGAGTTCATAAGGAAGTCCATTGGAAGTCCATTTATAAGGAAGTCCATGGATAGATGGCAGCATTCGCGCAAAACTGAAAGTGCGAACCACCACATTTAACCATGGAAAGATGGCTGGGAGTATGGCTGAATACAAACAGTGTAGTTATTTCCTCCCCTAGGCAATCAAACAAGTGAAAAGTTGTTATAGGGACAAAGTGGAGTCACATTTCAACTACAAAAGGAAAACCAGCCACGTCACGGACATCGACGTCTTGCCTCCAGACAAACTAAACAAATTCTTTGCCCGCTTTGAGGATAATACAGTGCCACCGACGCGGCCCGCAATCAAGGACTGCGGGCCCTCCCTCTCCTTTTCCGTGGCCGACGTGAGTAAGACATTTAAACATGTTAACCCTCGCAAGGCTCAGGCCCAGACGGCATCCCTAGCCATGTCCTCAGAACATGCGCAGACCAGCTGGCTGTCAATTTCTCCCTATCCCAGTCTGCTGTCCCCACATGCTTCAACATGGCCACCATTGTTCCTGTATACAAGAAGGCAAAGGTAACTGAACTAAATGACTATCACCCCGTAGCACTCACTTCCGTCATAATGAAGTGCTTTGAGAGACTTGTCAAGGATCATATCACCTCCCCTTACCTGCCACCCTAGACCCACTTAAATTTCCTTACCGCCCCAATAGGTCCACAGACGATGCAATCGCCATCACACTGCACACTGCCCTATCCCATCTGGACAAGATAAATACCTATGTAAGAATGCTGTTCATTGACTACAGCTCATCATTAAGCTTGAGGCCCTGGGTCTCAACCCCACCCTGTGCAATTGGGTCCAGGACTTCCTGACGGGAAGGAAACAACATCTCCCGACAAGGGTGCATGCTCAGCCTCCTCCTGTACTCCCTGTTCACTCATGACTGCGTGGCCATGCACGCCTCCAACACAATCATCAAGTTTGCAGACGACACAACAGTAGTGTGCTTGATTACCAACAACGAAGAAATAGCCTACAGGGAGGAGGTGAGGGCCCTCGGAGTGTGGTGTCGGGAAAACAACGGAGATGACAGCAGTGGAGAAGGTGGAAAGCTTCAAGTTCCTCGGCGTACACATCACGGACAACCTAAAATGGTCCACCCACACAGATAGTGTGGTGAAGAAGGCCTCAGGAGGCTGAAAAAATGTGGCTTGTCACCTAAAACCCTCACAAACTTTTACAGATGCACAATTGAGAGCATCCTGTTGGGCAGTATCACCGCCTGATACGGCAACTGCACCGCCCACAACCGCAAGGCTCTCCAGAGTGTGGTGCGGTCTGCACAACGCATCACCGGGGGCAAACTACCTGCCCTCCAAGACACCTACATAGGAAGGCCAAAAAGATCAACAAGGACAAGAACCACCCGAGCGACTGCCTGTTCACCCCGCTACCATCCAGAAGGCGAGGTCAATGTAATAGTCCAGTGGCCAATTGATTAATTGTTCAGCAGTCTTATGGTGTGTAGGGTAGAAGCTGTTAAGGAGCCTTTTGGTCCTAGACTTGGCACTCCGGTACCGCTTTCCGTGCGGTAGCAGAGAAAACAGTCTGTGACTTGGGTGACTGGAGTCTCTGACAATTTTTTGGGCTATCCTCTGACACTGCCTATTATATACGTCCTGGATTGCAGGAAGCTTGGCCCCAGTGATGTAGTGGGCCATACGCACTACCCTCTGTAACGCCTTACGGTCAGATGCCGAGCAGTTGCCATACCAGGCAGTGATGCAACCGGTCAGGATGCTCTCGATGGTGCAGCTGTAGAACTGGGGACCCGTGCCACATCCTTTAAGTTTCCTGAGGGGGAATAGGTTTTGTTGTGCCCTCTTCATGACTGTCTTGCTGTGTTTGTACCATGATAGATCGTTGGTGATGTGTACACCAAGGAACTTGAAACTCTCGACCCGCTTCCTGTACCTCTGATCCGGCAGTCAGTGGTGTAAAGAACTTAAGTAAAAATACTTGAAAGGACTACTTAAGTAGTTTTTTGGGACATCTGTACCTTACTTTACTATTTATATTTTTGACAACTTTTACTTTTAATTCACTACATTCCTAAAGAAAAGTATGTATTTTTTACTACTTTTTACTTCCACTGACACAAATGCAGGACAGGAAATTGGTCTAATTGTCACGGATTTCTAGGAGTGGTGGGTGTAGAGTCAGGCGCAGAGAGCAATACTTCCAAATGAATGCGTTTATTGCGCTTGGTCTAGCCAACAATCAGGCAATGACCATAAATCACGTATGTCTCCAAAAACCAGGAAAAGAACATGCAACAAATACGCAGGCGAAAAACAACTTCACCACTGACAGTAAGGATAAGCCCGCACAAAAGCAGGCGGATACTAGAAGTTTAAATAGACTATAAATGAACCAAAATAAGCAACAGGTGAAAACAATCAAGACAAATCCAACAGGAAAGATAAAGGGGTCGGTGGCAGCTAGTAGACCGGTGACGACGACTGCCGAGCGCCGCCCGAACAAGGAGAGGAGCCACCTTCAGTGGAAGTCGTGACAGTACCCACCCCCCCCACCATCGCCGACACCGGCCTTGAGAACGACCCAGGGGGGCGAGGCGCAGTGCAATCTGGATGGAGGCGGTGGAAATCACTCAGCAGTGATGGATCCAATATGTCCTCCACTGGTACCCAGCACCTCTCCTCCGGACCGTACCCCTCCCAATCCACGAGGTACTGCAGGCCCCTCACCCGGCGTCTAGAGTCCAAGATGGAATGTACCGTGTACGCCGGAGGCCCCTCGATGTCCAGATGGGGCGGATGGACCTCCGGCACCTCACCTTCCTGCAGGGGACCAGCTACCACCGGCCTGAGGAGAGACACATGAAACAAGGGGTTAATACGATAGTAAGGGGGGAGCTGTAACCTATAACACACCTAGTTTATCCTCCTCAGGACTTTAAATGGCCCCACACACGACGACTGCTTCCGGCAGGGCAGGCGGAGGGGCATGTTCCGGGTCGAGCGCCGGACCCGGTCCCCCGGTGCGAACACGGGGGCCTCACTGCGGTGGCGGTCAGCGCTCACCTTCTGCCGCCCACCAGCCCGTTTTAGCGATTCCTGGACGGCTCTCCAGGTCTTTTTTGAGCGCTGCACCCATTCCTCCACCGCAGGAGCCTCGGTCTGGCTCTGATGCCAAGGTGCCAGGACCGGCTGGTAGCCCAACACGCACTGGAAAGGCGACAGGTTCGTGGAGGAGTGGCGGAGTGAGTTTTCGACCACCTTCGCCCATGGGACGTACCTCACCCATTCTCCTGGCCGGTCCTGGCAATACGACCGCAGAAACATACCCACATCCTGGTTCACTCTCTCCACCTGCCCATTGCTCTCGGGGTGAAAACCTGAGGTCAGGCTGATCGAGACCCCCAGACGCTCCATGAACGCCCTCCAAACCCGGGGCGTGAACTGGGGACCCCGATCAGAAACTATGTCCTCAGGCACCCCGTAGTGCCGGAAGACGTGGGTAAACAGGGCCTCCGCAGTCTGCAGGGCCGTAGGGAGACCTTGCAACGGGAGGAGACGGCAGGACTCCGATCCACAACGACCAGGATCGTGGTGTTCCCCTGAGACGGGGGAAGGTCGTTGAGGAAGTCCACCGACAGATGTGACCAAGGCCGTTGTAGAATGGGGAGGGGCTGTAACTTCCCTCTAGGCAGGTGTCTAGGAGCCTTACTCTGAGCGCACACCAAGGAGGAGACATTAAACCTCACATCCTTAGCTAACGTGGACCCCCAGTACCTCCCCCTAAGGCCCCGCACCGTCATCTCAACTCCCGGATTACCCGAGGAGGGTAGCGTGGCCCACCGGATCAATCTGTCACGAACACCAAGCGGCACGTACTTCCGGCCCGCTGGACACTGTGGTGGCGTGGGTTCTAACCGTGACGCCCGCTCAATGTCCTCGTCCACCTCCCATACCAACGGTGCCACCAGACATGAGGCCGGAAGTATGGGAGTAGGATCGATGGACCGCTCCTTGGTATCTTAGAGACGGGTCAGTGCATCGGCCTTAGTGTTACGGGAACCTAGTCTATAAGAGATGGTAAAACGAAATCTGGTGAAAAACATGGCCCACCTTGCCTGGCGAGGATTCAGTCTCCTCGCTGCTCGGATGTACTCCAGATTAAGGTGGTCAGTCCAGATGAGAAAAGGGTGTTTAGCCCCCTCAAGCCAATGTCTCCAACCCTTCAGAGCTTTTACCACAGCATGCAACTCCCGGTCCCCCACGTCATAGTTTCGCTCAGTTGGACTGAGCTTCCTCTGAAAAGAAATCGCAGGGGTGAAGCTTCGGTGGCGTGCCCGAGCGCTGTGATAGCACGGCTCCAACCCCAGCATCGGACGCGTCCACCTCCACCATGAATGCCAAATAGGGGTCCGGATGAGCCAATACGGGAGCATCGGTAAACAGAGCTTTCAGACAACTAAAAGCTCTGCTCGCCTCCGCTGACCACCGCAAACGCACCGGCCCCCCCTTCAGCAGTGAGGTAATGGGAGCAGCCACCTGGCCAAAACCCCGGATAAACCTCCGGTAGTAATTGGCAAACCCTAAGAACCGCTGCACCTCCTTTACCGTGGTCGGAGTCGGCCAATTACGCACGGCTGCAACGCGGTCACACTCCATAACCACCCCAGATGTGGAAATGCGATACCCCAGGAAAGAGACGGCTTGTTTGGAGAACACACATTTCTCAGCCTTGACGTACAGGTCATGCTCCAACAGTCGCCCAAGTACCCTGCGCACCAGAGACACATGCGTGTGGCGAAATAAATCAGCATGTCATCGATATAAACCACCACACCCTGCCCGTGCAGGTCCCTGAGAATCTCGTCTACAAAGGATTGAAAGACGACTGGAGCATTCTTCATCCCATACGGCATGACGAGGTACTCATAATGGCCAGATGTGGTACTAAACGAGGTCTTCCACTCATCTCCCTCCCGGATACGCACCAAGTTATACGCGCTCCTGAGATCCAGTTTTGTGAAAAAGGATTCTCCGTGAAATGATTCCACCGCCATAGCAATGAGAGGTAGCGGGTAACTAAACCCCACTGTGATGGAATTTAGATCTCTATAATAAATGCACGGACGCAGACCTCCCTCCTTCTTCTTCACAAAAAAGAAACTCGAAGAGACGGGTGATATGGAGGGCCGAATGTACCCCTGTTCCAGAGATTCAGTGACGTATGTCTCCATAGCCGCTGTCTCCTCCTGTGACAGCGGGTACACGTGACTCCTGGGAAGTGCTGCGTTTACCTGGAGGTTTATCGCGCAATCCCCTCGTCGATGAGGTGGTAATTGGGTCGCCCTCTTTTTACAGAAAGCAATAGCCAAATTGGCAAATTCTGAGGGAATGCGCACAGTGGAAACCTGTTCTGGACTCTCCACTGTCGTTGCACCGATGGAAACTCATATACACCTACCTGAACACTCCTCTGACCACCCCTTTAGAGCCCCCTGTTTCCATGAAATCTTGGGGTTGTGAATAGCCAACCAGGGAATCCCCAGCATCACTGGAAATGCAGGAGAATCAATGAGGAAGAGACTAATCTGCCCCTTATGACCCCCCTGCGTTACCATGTCCAGGGGAACCATGGCCTCCCTGACCAGCCCTGACCCTAACGGTCGACTATCTAGGGAGTGCACGGGGAAGGGTTGGCCTATCTGCACCAATGGAATCCCTAACCTATGAGCTAAACCGTGGTCCATAAAACTCACAACTGCACCTGAATCGACTAGCGCCTTATGCTAGGAAGAGGGGGAAAAGCTCAGGAAAAGAGATTAGTACAAACATATGACCAACAAGGAGCTGGTTGACTCACCTGGGGTGTCCGAGCAGTGCTCTGCCTGCCCTCTCGACTCCCAGACGAGCTCCTCCAGCACCGGTCGGCAGTGTGCCCTCTCCGACCACAACTGGTGCAGGAGGAGGCTCCTCCTCCGGTTGCCCTATATGCAGCACCCCCTAACTCCATGGGTGTTGGAGCGGGAGTGCTGGGGGTGGAACAAAAAGAACCCGCTCTGGACGCCCACGAGCAGCTAGCAGGTTGTCCAGCCGGATTGACATGTCGATTAGTTTGTCTAGTGTGAGGGTGGTGTCCCGACAAGCTAGCTCCCTGCGGACGTCCTCCCGGAGGCTACACTGGTAGTGGTCCAGCAGGGCCCTGTCATTCCACCCCGCTCCAGCGGCCAGAGTCCGAAACTCCAGCGCGAAGTCCTGCGCGCTCCTCGTCTCCTGACTAAGGTGGAACAGCCATTCACCCGCCGCTCGACCCTCCGGTGGGTGGTCGAACATAGCCCAGAAACGGCAGGTGAACTCAGGGTAATGGTCCCTCGCTGATTCTGGACCCTCCCAGATCGAGTTGGCCCACTCCAGGGCTCTGCCCGTCAGGCAGGAGACGAGGACGTTCACACTCTCCTCTTCCGAGGGAGTTGGGCGAACGGTAGCCAGGTAAAGCTCTAGCTGTAGCAAGAACCCCTTGCACCCGGCAGCCGTTCCATCGTACTCCCTCGGGAGCGCGAGCCGAAGAGCGTTGGGTCCGGACGCCGCCGGAGAAGTAGGTAACGCAGGCTGAAGAGGAGCTGGAGACAAAGTAGGGAGGCCGCTCCTCTCCCATCTCTCATCTCTCCATTCTCTCCATCATTTGATCCATCGCCATCCCAATCCGGTGTAGGAAAAGAACATACAACAAATACGCAGGTGAAAAACAACTTCACCACTGACAGTAAGGATAAGCCCGCACAAAAGCAGGCGGGCACTAAAAGTTTAAATAGACTATAAATGAACCAAAATAAGCAGCAGGTGAAAACAATCAAGACAAAACCAACAGAAAAGATAAAGGGATCGGTGGCAGCTAGTAGACCGGTGACGACGACCACCGAGCGCCGCCCGAACAGGGAGAGGAGCCACCTTCGGTGGAAGTTGTGACACTAATTCCCACACTTATCAGGAGAACATCCCTGGGCTTCCGTACTGAGTCTGATTTGGCGACTCACTAAACAAATGCTTTGATTGTAAATTATGTCTGAGTGTTGGAGTATGCCCCTGGCTATCCGTAAATAAAATAACTCGAAAATGGTGCCGTATGGTTTGCTTAATATAAGGAATTTGAAATGATTTATACTTTTACTTTTTATACTTAAGTATATTTAAAACCAAATACTTTTAGACTTTTACTCAGAGGAGTATAGAAAAGTGCTGTTGAGGCTACTGTAGACATTCATTGCAAAACAGTGTGTTTTAATCAGTTATTTGGTGATGTGAAAATACACTGAGTGTACAAAACATTAACAACACCTTCTGAATATTGAGTTCCACCCTTCAATTCATCAGGGCATGAACTCTACAAGGTGTCGAAAGTGTTCCACAGGGATGCTGGCCCATGTTGACTTCAATGCTTCCCACAGTTGTGTCAAATTGGCTGGATATCCTTTGGGTGGTGGACCATTCTTGACACATGGGAAAGTGTTGAACGCGAAAAACCCTGGGGTGTTGCAGTTTTTGACACAAACCAGTGCACCTGGCACCTAATACCCCGTTCAAAGGCACTTAAATATTTTATCTTGCCCATTCACCATCTGAATGGTACACATACACAATCCATGTCTCAATTGTCTTAAGGCTTAAAAATCCTTCTTTAACATGTCTTCTCCCCTTCATCTACACTGATTGCAATGGACTTAACAAGTGACATCAATAAGGGATAATAGCGTTCACCTGGATTTACCTGGTCAGTCTTTGTCATGGAAAGAGCAGGTGTTCATGATGTTTTGTACAGTCATGACAAAGTTTTGAGTATGACACAAATATTAATTTCCACAAAGTTTGCTGCTTCAGTGTCTTTAGATATTTTTGTCAGATGTTACTACGGAATACTGAAGTATAATTACAAGCATTTCATAAGTGTCGAAGGCTTTTACTGACAATTACATGAAGTTGATGCAAAGAGTCAATATTTGCAGTGTTGACCCTTCTTTGTCAAGACCTCTGCAATCCGCCCTGGCATGCTGTCAATTAACTTCTGGGCTACATCCTGACTGATTGCAGGCCATTCTTGCATAATCAATGCTTGGAGTTTGTCAGAATTTGTGGGTTTTTGTTTGTCCACCCGCCTCTTGAGGATTGACCACAAGTTCTCAATGGGATTAAGTTCTGGGGAGTTTCCTGGCCATGGCCCCAAAATATCGATGTTTTGTTCCCCGAGCCACTTAGTTATGACTTTTGCCTTATGGCAAGGTGCTCCATCATGGTGGAAAAGCCATTGTTCGTCACCAAACTGTTCCTGGATGGTTGGGAGAAGTTGCTCTCAGAGGATGTGTTGGTACCATTCTTTATTCATGGGTGTGTTCTTAGGCAAAATTGTGAGTGAGCCCACTCCCTTGGCTGTGAAGCAACCCCACACATGAATGGTCTCAGGATGCTTTACTGTTGGCATGACACAGGACTGATGGTAGCGCTCACCTTGTCTTCTCCGGACAAGCTTTTTTCCGGATGCCCCAAACAAACGGAAAGGGGATTCATCTGAGAAAATGACTTTACCCCAATCCAATCCCTGTACCTTTTGCAGAATATCAGTCTGTCCCTGATGTTTTTCCTTGAGAGAAGTGGCTTCTTTGCTGCCCTTCATGACACCAGGCCATCCTCCAAAAGTCTTCGCCTCACTGTGCGTGCAGATGCACTCACACCTGCCTGCTGCCATTCCTGAGCAAGCTCTCTACTGGTGGTGCCCCGATCCCGCAGCTGAATCAACTTTAGGAGACGGTCCTGGTGCTTGCTGGACTTTCTTGGGCGCCCTGAATCCTTCTTCACAACAATTGAACCCCTCTCCTTGAAGTTCTTGATGATCCGATAAATGGTTGATTCAGGTGCAATCTTACTGGCAGCAATATCCTTGCCTGTGAAGCCCTTTTTGTGCAAAGCAATGATGAAGGCACGTGTTTCCTTGCAGGTAACCATGATTGACAGAGGAAGAACAATGATTCCAAGCACCACCCTCCTTTTGAAGCTTCCAGTCTGTTTTTCAAACTCAATCAGCACGGCAGAGTGATCTCCAGCCTTGTCCTCGTCAACACTCACACCTGTGTAAACGAGAGAATCACTGACATGATGTCAGCTGGTCTTTTTGTGTCAGGGCTGAAATGCAGTGGAAATGTTTTGGGGGGATTCAGTTCATTTGCATGGCAAAGAGGGATTTTGCAATTAATTGCAATTCATCTGATCACTCTTCATATTGCCAACATACAAACTGAGGCAGCAGACTTTGTGAAAATGTATATTTGTGTCATTCTCAAAACTTTTGGCCACGACTGTACACTCATAAATACAGTGTATTTAGTATATGTATTTTTATATATATAATCATTCACTATTTACAATTTTATGAAATTCCCTGAATAGGATGGTCGTTCTCTTTCTCCTCCAAGGAGCCTCCACTGCTATCTATTTACTCTACAATACTATGGATCAGAATCTGTCATGCTGTGTCTAAACAGTCTTTGGATTCCTCCCCATAATATAATTAATTTTGCCATGAATCAGAGAGAGCTTTGTCAAATGATAATGTTGTTTACTTTACGCGCGGGCAACAAAGTAAACTAAAACAGATTCATTGCCGTTGGAACAATACACATTAGGAACTATTTAAACTCTGAGGGATCGGCTGTCATTGTGGTAGATATGATTTTTTTATTTTCTCTCCGCCACAACTCACAAGTGTCTTTGGTATTTATCATGCAGCACAACGAACCAATGCAGCAATAAACATTGTGAAGTGATAAATGTGCAATAATGGGAGAAACAATTAGTTTGAGATATTTTTGCATACTCTGTGTGAGTGAGTGGATAGATAATATAAATATAAGCCTGCAAATAGCAGCAGCTGTCTCGCTCCCAGAATGGCGGGCCTCGTGGTGATGGTGGAGATGTTCATGGCAGTAAAGTTATGAAGGAAACACTCAAGTAATCCCTTTTTCAAGGTGGATCACTTCGTCACTGCTTCTCTGATAAAGATTATTGACAGCTGTTACCATTGCTAAATGACCCTGGTAAAATGACTAAGGAGCGCTGCGATTACTGTCATGCCCAACACAATACAGAGAAAGACAGGTGTTGGCTAACACTCAGGGATGGGAATAGGACCTCATAGGGTTTTCACTGACTGAATGACTGAACATGACATAAATATACAGCTGGTTCCGTCATGCTTAGGCCTGGTCCCTATTTACAAAGCGTCTCACAGTGGGAGTGTTGATCTAGGATATATAATCCATATAAGACAAAACTGATCCTAAATCAGCACCACCATTGCACCAGGGCCCAGTGAAGCCTTTACAGATGGTTCAGAGTGTTTTTCCATGCCAAATGTCATGAGTCAGACTTTACATGTTGAGATGATGACATCCTCAATGGGGACACAGTTGTTTGTCTGAATTCTGAGATTCAAACATGTAATGTAATGTAATGTTGTACAGTGAATGGATAAACACAGAATCATCATCAGTTATGTTAAAGTCCAAAATCACTTGGCATACTACTATATTACCTTGAAAATCAGTAATTTAGATGGGAATATAAATGGACGATACATCTTTAAGAAGTTTGTTCCTAGAAAGCCACAACAGATTTGTTACGTTACGCTTGCCTTCTTCCTTATTGGGCTGTCTGCACCGATCAGCTTCTCTGAAAAGAAGGTTTGTCCCATCAGAACAGGAGACGGGGACAAAAAAGGACTTAAGAGAAACAAGATGGAATTTTAAGAAACAATGGAATTCTAAGAAACAACATTCTCATAATTGGAACCGATATCTTTGGTTTGGAGTAAACACGTAAAATGGATGTTCAATGAAAAGAATGTGCCATGCCCAGTGTCTGTTGGGATATTCAAGTTCATTATGAGTCTATACTATGTAGACATCAGCTGAATCTGGTAATGAATGGTGTGGCTGTTGAACAAGTTGAGGTGACTAAATTACTTGTTGTTACCTTAGATTGTAAACTGTCAAGGTCAAAACACATAGATTCAATGGTTGTAAAGATGGGGAGAGGTCTGTCCGTAATAAAGAGATGCTCTGCTTTTTTGACACCACACTCCAACAAAAAGAAAGTACTGCAGGCTCTAGTTTTGTCTTGTCTTAATTATTGTCCAGTCGTGTGGTCGAGTGCGACAAGGAAAGACCTAGTTAAGCTGCAGCTGGCCCAGAACAGAGCGGCACGTCTTCCTCTTCATTGTAATCAGAGGGCTGATATAAATACTATGCATGCCAGTCTCTCATGGCTAAGAGTCGAGGAGAGACTGACTGCATCACACAAAAATCTGAATGTGTTGAAAAGTTGTTTGCATAGTCAACTTGCACACAGCTCTGACACACACACTTACCCTACCAGACATGCCACCAAGGGTCTTTTCACAGTCCCCAAATCCAGAACAAATTCAACAAAGCGTACAGTATTGTAAAGAGACATTATTGCATGGGACTCCCTTTCATCTCATATTGCTCAAATTAAGCGTGAACCTGGTTTCAAAAAACAGATTAACAGATTAAGCACCTCACGGGAAGCGTTGGGCCAGTAACCGCAAGGTTGCTGGATCAAATCCCCGAGCTGACAAGGTAAAAATCTGTCTTTCTGCCCCTGAGCATTGCAGTTAACCCACTGTTCCCTGGGCGCTGATGATGTTGATTAACGCAGTCCCCTGCACCTCTCTGTTTCAGAGGGGTTGGGTTAAATGAATAAGACATGTTTCAGTTGGATGCATTCAGTTGTACAACTGACTGCGTATCCCCCTTTCCTAACACAAGTTCATGTTCAAATAAAGCTGAATCTACAGACAGAGGCGACGATCATTAAAGACACTCCAGAGACAATCGTCTCTAAAAATTCAAATGTTCGATATCACAACATGCATTATTAAAAGTTGTAATATGGGAGCTCGTTATCGTAGTTGTATTGAGGCTGTGGCTCGGTGCAGGCACTTTAGAGAAGTTTGTGTGGAGATGGTGAAGGCACAAGTCAAGTGTTATGACTTTCATCATTCTCTCCCCCGAGTGAATCAGATTCAATACTAATGCACGTCGCAGTTTGACAAACACAGCTTTAGATGCCAGAGAAAATCCAGCAGACCACAGCCCCAGCAAAGAGATAATAGAGAGAATGAAGAAAAAATACTATTCTATACTACTGTAATACAGTGCCTTGCAAAAGTATTCACCCCCCTTGGCGTTTTTCCTATTTTGTTGAATTACAACCTGTCATTCAAATGGATTTTTATTTGGATTTCATGTAGTGGACATACACAAATTAGTCCAAATTGGTGAAGTGAAATGAAAAAAATTACTTGTTTCAAAAAATTTAAAACGGAAAAGTGGTACGTGCATATGTATTCACCCCCTTTGCTGTGAAGCCCCTAAATAAGATCTGGTGCAACCAATTACCTTCAGAAGTAACATAATTAGTTAAATAAAGTCCACTTGTGTGCAATCTAAGTGTCACATGATCTCAGTATATATACATCTGTTCTGAAAGGCCCCAGAGTCTGCAACACCACTAAGTAAGGAGCACCACCAAGCAAGCAGCAGTATGAAGACCAAGGAGCAAACCAAACAGGTCAGGGAAAAAGTTGTGGAGAAGTACAGATCAGGGTTGGGTTATAAAAAAATGTCAAACTTTGAACATCCCACGGAGCACCATTAAATCCATTATTAAAAAATGGAAAGAATATGGCATCACACAAACCTGCCAAGAGAGGGCTGCCCACCAAAACTCACGAACCAGGCAAGGAGGGCATTAATCAGAGATGCAACAAATAGACCAAAGATAACCCTGAAGGAGCTGCAAAGCTCCACAGCGGAGATTGGAGTATCTGTCCATAGGACCACATTAAGAAGTATACTCCACAGAGCTGGGCTTTATGGAAGAGTGGCCAGAAATAAATAAGCAAACATGTTTGGTGTTCGCCAAAAGGCATGTGGGAGACTCCCCAAACATATGGAAGAAGGTTCTCTGGTCAGATGAGACTAAAATTTAGCTTTTTGGCCATCAAGGAAAACGCTATTTCTGGGGCAAACCCAACACCTCTCATCACCCCGAGAACACCATAGGGAACACCATCCCCACAGTGAATCATGGTGGTGACAGCATCATGCTGTGGGGATGTTTTTCATCGGCAGGGACTGGGAAACTGGTCAGAATTGAAGGAATGATGGATGGCCCTAAATACACGGACATTCTTGAGGGAATCCTGTTTCAGTCTTCCAGAGATTTGAGACTGGGATGGAGGTTCACCTTCCTGCAGGACAATGACCCTAAGCATACTGCTAAAGCACCACTTGAGTGGTTTAAGGGGAAACATTTAAATGTCTTGGAATGGCCTAGTCAAAGCCCAGACCTCAATCCAATTGAGAATCTGTGGTATGACTTAAAGCTTGCTGTTCACCAGCGGAACCCATCCAACTTGAAGGAGCTGGAGCAGTTTTGCCTAGAAGAATGGGCAAAAATCCTAGTGGCTAGATGTGCCAAGCTTATAGAGACATACCCCAAGAGACTTGCAGCTGTAATTTCTGCAAAAGGTGGCTCTAAAAGTATTGACTTTAGTTTATGCACGCTCAAGTTTTCAGTTTTTTTGTCTTAAAAAATATTTTGCATCTTCAAAGTGGCAGGCATGTTGTGTAAATCAAATGATACAACCCCCCCAAAATAATTTTTAATTCCAGGGTGTAAGGCAACAAAAAAAGGAAAAATGCCAAGGGGGTTGTCACGGCCGTCGTAAGAAGACCAAGGCGCAGCGTGGTGAGAGTACATTTTTGTTTATTTAATGTCACCAACAAAACAAGAAAATAACAAACGAACATAAAGTTACGTAGTGCTCGCAGGCCACTACACATAGACAACTACCCACTTCGAAAGGAGGGAAAAAGGGCTACCTAAGTATGGTTCCCAATCAGAGACAACGATAGACAGTTCTCCCTGATTGAGAACCATACCCGGTCAAAACATAGAAAACAAAAACATAGAATGCCCACCCCAAATCACACCCTGACCAAACCAAATAGAGACATAAAAAAGTCTCTCTAAGGTCAGGGCGTGACAGGGGTGACTACTTTCGCAAGCCGCTGTACAATCTCAATCCTGCTTTTGTCTTATGTGTCTGCCTAGTGGTTAGAGCATTGGGCCAGTAATTGAAAGGTTGCTGGTTGGAATACCTTAGCTGACAAGGCAATTTTTTTGTTGATGTGCCCTTGAGCAAGGCACTGAACACTAATTTGTTCCAAGGGCGCTGTAATACCATGGATGACCCTGTAAAACACCCCATTTCACTGCACCTATCCGGTGTGTGACAATACAACATATTTTTTTTTCCTTTTTTTGATGTTTAGTTCCCTGGGTTTTGACTACGATTGTTTGTAATGCAGGGTTGCAAAATTCTGGGAACTTTCAGTAAATGGGACCCTCCTGATTGGAGGGTTCCCAGAATTAGTAAGGAATAATCTGGATTTCTGGAAAACCAGGGAATTCTTTAAAAGTTCCCGGAATTTTGCAACTCTACATTACCATTCCACAGGTTATGAGAAAGCAAGCTTGGTAACAGACAGCTAGACTCCTCAGAGTGGATAGGGGCCTGACCTTTCTCTTTCTCACCTTACTCCCCTCAGCCAAACACACACACACACACACACACACACACACACACACACACACACACACACACACACACACACACACACACACACACACACACACACACACACACACACACACACACACACACGTACAGTATACAGTGAATTCAGAAAGTATTCAGACCCCTTGACTTTTTCCACATTTTGTTACGTTACAGCTTGATTCTAAAATTGATTTTTTTTAATTCCCTCATGAATCTACACACAATACCCCAAAATGACAAAGCAAAAACTGTTTTTTTGACATTTTTTGCACATTTATTAATAGAAACAGAAATATTACATTTGCATACCTATTCAGACCCTTTACTCAGTACTTTGTTGAAGCACCTTTGGCAGAGAATAACAGCCTCGAGTCTTCTTGGGTTTGACGCTACAAGCTCCGCACCCCTGTATTTGAGGATGGGGAGCGTCGCTGCACAGCTTTTTTCAAGTCTCTCCAGAGATTTTAGAATGGATTCAAGTCCGGGCTCTACCTAGGCCATTCAAGGACATTCAGAGACTTGTCCCGAAGCCACTCCTGTGTTGTCTTGGCTGTGTTCTTAGGGTCATTGTCCTGTTGGAAGTTGAACCTTCACCCCAGTCTAAGGTCCTGAGCACTCTGGAGTAGATTTTCATCAAGGATCTCTCTGTACTTTGCTCCGGTCATCTTTCCCTTGATCCTGACTAGTCTCCCAGTCCCTGCCGCTGAAAAACATCCACACATCATGATGCTGCCACTACCATGCTTCACCGTATGGATAGTGCCAGGTTTCCTACAGACGTGACGCTTGGCATTCAGGCCAATGGTTCAATCTTGGTTTCATCAGACCAGAGAATCTTGTTTCTCACGGTCTAAGAGTCCTTTTGGCAAACTCCATGCCGGATGTCATGTGCCTTTTACTGAGGAGTGGCTTCTGTCTGGCCACTCTACTATACAGGCCTGATTAGTGGAGTGGTGCAGAGATGGCTGTCCTTCTAGAAGGTTCTCCCATCTCCACAGATGAACTCTGGAGCTCTGTCAGAGTGATCATCAGGTTCTTGGTCACCTCCCTGACCAAGGCCCTTCTCACCCCGATTGCTCAGTTTGGCCGGGCGGACAGCTCTAGGAAGAGTCTTGGTGGTTCCAAACTTCTTCCATTTAAGAATGATGGAGGACACCGTGTTCTTGGGGACCTGCAATGCTGCAAAAATGTTTTGGTACCGTTCCCCAGATCTGTGCCTCGACACAATCCTGTCTCGGAGCTCTATGGACAATTCCTTCGACCTCGTGGCTTGGTTTTTGCTCTGACATGCACTGTCAACTGTGGGACCTTATATAGACATGTGTGTGCCTTTCCAAATCCTGTCCAAGCAATTGAATTTACCACATGTGGACTCCAATCAAGTTGTAGAAACATCTCAAAAATGATCAATGGAAATTGGATGCACCTGAGCTCAATTTCGAGTCTCATGGCAAGGGGTCTGAATAGTTAAGTAAATAAGGTATTTCTGTTTTTTATTTGTAATAAATGTGCTAAAAATTATGTTTTATCTGTTTTCGCATTGTCATTATGGGGTATTGTTGAGGAAAAACATCAGTTTTAGAATAAGGCTGTTATGTAACAAAATGTGTAAAAAGTCAATGGGTCTGAATACTTTCCAAATGCACTGTACACACTCTCTCTCTCAATCACAGCAGGCATTTCAGATTCATCCATTTTCCTTTGCCACAACACAGAATGATAAGGCGAAGGTTATCCAAGTAAGGCCCACTGGCTTTGCCGTGAAGTTCAAAATGTGAGTCACACTTGAAGACAGAGTTGTGCAGTTGGAGTGTAACCTGAAGGGCATGTGACGGTGACGAACACACAGGAAGACAATTACCTCCAGACAAAGCCTTTAGGTGTCATTGACAGGAACAGAGAGAGTGTAGGGACACTGTCCTCTCTCCTTATAAGGATCCATGTACATCAGTGTGTGTATACCCCCAACCCCAGTCCTCTTCCACGACTCTCACTCACTGCTGTATGATGTGTGTATTCAGCAGACATCAAATTAATCCAACCCTTCATTAATTTAAATTCTGACTTCCCCTCTAAACTAAAATGAGCTAGTTCAAAAAGTCTAAGTATAATAAGTAATACATTGGCTCGCTCGCTCAAAAAGACCATTGTGTCTGACCCTCTATTCAGTTCTAAATTCAAAGCCCACTCTTGAAGAGTTGAAGGGGGAGAGCGAGTGAAGAGTGGGTAGCTGACCTAATGTGGTGGGGTTCAATTGATGGTGCGGCAGTAAAAAAAATGTAAGAGTGAAAAAATACAAGTGAACGGGTGAAATGAACAGTAATTAATGTTCAAAATGGAAGGCCAGAAAGAAAAGGCCATGGCAGACGTCGGTGCTCACACTATGCCATACTCTAATGGGAATATGATTGCATTTTCTCTTCTTCCTCTCATGGAGATTCTTTGTCTAATTCAATCAACACGTCAGAGGCTCACAATGCACTGTGAATAGATGCTTTGAATGAGGCAAATCAAAGCAGAGTGGTTCTGACCGAAATCGCAGCCAGCTTGACCTGCAGTCTAATCAAGAGAAAAAAGCAGAGAATGTTGGAATGCTCCCACCGCTGTTGAAAGTCTTTATATGTGACATGGAAACAGATCTATATAGACACAGGATATTTACAGTAGTTACAGTGTGTGTGGGTGCTAATAGAAAGTTAGTGCTTTAGGGTTGTTTCTTTAACTTGTTTACTTGTTGCTTACCATCCACTTCAAGGAGGATAAGGGTTGTTATGCATTTAGACTAAATAAACAGTGCATCCGGTAATTGATAATAGGTATGTATAAGATAATTGAGTTATTTTATTTCGATGTGGAGAACATTGGTATACTGTACAGTATATCAGTAATCATGATTATAATTATACTATAGGAACATCATCGCTTTCCCTGTTAGATATGAGTGGTTCTGCCGGTTCTAGCAAGCTGACATTGGCTAGAATTACACAGGAAGCCCAATTCTTATTTTTTTTTTCTCACAAATTGGACATCGACCAATCACATCAGATCTTTGCACATCAGATCTTTTTCAGAGCTGATTTGATTGGTCAAAAGACCAATTAGTGAAGAAAAAATATTAGAATTGGGCTGCCTGTCTAAATGCAGCAGTAGTGTATTATATCAGGAATGATGGCATCACAAGTACCTAGGACTGTGTCATCATGTCATTGAGTAGTGACAAAAGCTGACATTTCCTCTAGTTTATGGAGGAGGATGATTTCTCTATCCCTCCTCTCCATCCTCTCCGTTTCCCCGGGCCCAGACACGTCACCCGGCTGGGTCAGTGAATGTCAGCCACCCTACAGTCTCCATCAGCGACCTTTTCAACTCTCGCCTGGCTCCAATTAACGACCAGCGTTCCATAACAAACCCCACATTGATAGGGATAAATGTCAAGATATGAAAAACAAAGACCTTTACACCCAAGATGTGACACCTGAGTCTGATAGATTGTTAATGGGGAAATCTGTACTAGATTAGTTCTTGCTGTTATGTCTCTGTGAAGTGTTGTAACAAACGCACCTTTTTGTCACGTTTTCATATAATGGTTTAGTTCCCTAATGACGAAACCTCTGATATAAACCTTTGATATTGTGTTGGAATAAATTTATGATGAATATAACACTAAACATATACCGTATAATAAAATTAGCAAAGATTATGAATAATTTGATTTAGTCTATTTGTATGTGCTTTGTAAGGGCTGAAGTGTTTTATGTATTCCATTCTCTCAGGCATTACCGAGACATCATATGGTGGGTCATTTGTTTTTGCTTATAGATTTAACAGATCCCTGAGCAATCTGACTTTGGAGGAGGAGTGATTGGAAATTAAATGGTTTGGTAAACAGATCTGCTATTCCTCGAGCTGGAGCTCAGTCCTCAAAGGACTATTCTCTCCTTCCTTATGTTATTGATTTCTGTTTTCCCTCTTTTATTCCCTTTCTCCTGCTTTGTGTGTGTGTGTGTGTGTGTGTGTGTGTGTGTGTGTGTGTGTGTGTGTGTGTGTGTGTGTGTGTGTGTGTGTGTGTTTTACTTGCAGTTCAATGGGTGAAATGTACAGTGCAATAGTTCCGACCTTGATGATTTATGGTTGTGCTGATGGACTCAGAACACATGCATACACACACACACACAGACGTCCGCCTCTACCACCGCCAAATGCACAGATGAATCTCTTTACATACAAACTATTCCTCACCAACTGAACTGAAACTGAACTTACATCCTACAACAGTCATTCCTGTCCTTTATATTCACATGTCACTTCCAGAGTTCTCAGACTCATTCTATGTATGGTTCTGAGTTTAATCATAGCTCTCTCGTGTTAAGTCCCACCCTCCAAACGCATGCACAAGGTTGACACAGCCCATCAATGAATTTACATGTATCATTCGTCATGGACTGTCTTTAAAGTTTTGGTAGTTAAAGTGTTACATACTGTCTAGTGACTTATGAGTCTAACCTCACTGCTCGCAGCTTGGGCAGGTCTTCCCACCCAGACTGATGGGGCCTGGTTGACCACAGAGAACTAAGCGATTTAAAATACCCTTCCAAAACAGTGGTTTCACCATGATAAGCTCAATAACAATGCACAAGTATGGAGAGAAGGAGGACAGGGAGAGAGGGAGAAAAATAGAGAGATAAAGAGATAGATAGGGGTGCTCAATATGTTTCTCGGGGTGTTGAATGCAGGCACGGTCCATACGTTGGAATAGAGACGGCCAATGATTGGTTCTGCTTCACACTCATGCATCTCATTACCACTCCTTTTTCTATTTTTTTCTCTTCCTCTGCCTTCCCAGTAATTGTGTTTTTCTTCACTCTTCAACTATGTGAATTGCTCTTTCCGGTCTCCCATGTTCAGCCCCCCAACACACACTCCCTCAACTCTACCCTCCTGTACACCGCTGGTTCCTCTGCTCCAAATGTTTTGTGATTAATCAAAGTGTAGCGATTTTTCTACCCAGGGTTCCTGTCTCAGGGGGGTTACCCACACTACAACTGGGGGATGTCAGAGAGCTAGTACAACACCTCCGACAAAATGAAAAGGCTATGTAGGAGGTCCGTAGGAGGTCCATTTGATGGGTTTAGTGCTCGGAGAATAGTGCCTGTAGAGTGTAATGCACAGTAATGGCTGCTGTTTTGCTTCCTACGCCCCTGCTTTCATACCTGAGCATGTCATTACAGCATATTATAATGCAAAGTAATAATGAGTCATATATTGTATACTGTGTATAATGTATACTGCAAACACACACACCACACTCACACTTTTATTTCCTCTCCAAGAGCCTTTTTGTGCATATGAGTGCCGTGATGGATCTGTCAGATAAGAAGGCTGTGTAGATCAGGCCTTTAGATAATCGGATCAATGTGCTGGCTGTCATTTCAGCGCTCAGATCCATCCGCATGCACACGCACGCCTTGCATTAATCCTCAATGAGAGAGAGAGAGAGAGAGAGAGAGAGAGACCACATTCAGCTCAGCGCAGTAGGTGTACAGTGTAGTAGAGCAAGACAGAACAGGATGCCTTATAAAAAAATATTGATTTAAGATATAATAAGATATAATTAGATATCCAGCCAGCCTCTCGAAGGACAACGAAAGCTCAATTGAAAAATCGTCACTTCTTTATCATGAAAAATCTGCACGTTTTGGAGCCTTTGCAGCCTTTCATCAAGCTACTCAAGGGGTGATAACAACTATCATTGTCCATCAAGTGTCTTCGCACCTTTCAGATATCCACTTTGCCCCTTAATTCATGCACTGTGGTAGGACTGTGAGGCAAAGACAGTACCCTCCATAAAAAGGCCCTCTAAGCAGCATGGAGCCCTGGTGACTTTAAAAACATTAATTGAAAGACTTGGCGGAGAGTAAATGAAAAATATGTGTGTTGTGTAGTGTGGTTCTTATGACCTTGATAGAGGCTTATGGAGATAGTGTCACGTTAGCTAGGAGTGGTGGGTGTGGAGTCAAGCGCAGAGAGCAAAGTTCCAAATGAGAATGTTTATTCCAAATATGGGTCAAGCCAAAAACCACAGGCACAAATGACCACAAAAACAGGAACGAAAACAAACCGTATAGGAATAAAACACGAACATCCACTGACAGAAAAATAAACAAGCCCGCACAAAAGCAGGCGGGCCCTGAAGGCTTAAATAGCCCTGAATTAACGACAGACAAGAAACAGGTGAAAACAATCAAGACAAAACCAACAGAAGGGAAAAGGAGAAAAGAGAAGGGACAGAAGGGAAAAGGGAAAAGGAATCTGTGGCAGCTAGTAGACCAGTGACGACGACCGCCGAGCGCCGCCCGAACAGGGAGAGGAGCCACCTTCGGTGGAAGTCGTGACAGATAGATACAGTAGAGAGAGAAAAAGACAGCTTCTTTACTCTCTTCTTCTCAGGCCAGTGTTGACTTCTGCTGACGAGGCAAACTGGGTAAGTAGATAAAGACCCCCTCTGCCAGCCCCCCAATACCCCCCCACACACACACAAACACACCGGCACACACTACCACCAGATCAATACACTGCCTATCTCACATACACATCAGGAGGGAGGTGGAACAAGGCAAGGTTCAAGATAGAGTCCTGAAGAAACACACACACAAATGTTGGCATGCACGTGCACGCAGAAGCACTCTCGTACACACATCTTAGCACACCCACTCACACACACACACACACTGAACCCAGAACAGACCTGTCTGTAAATCAAAACCTCCATTGGTATTCCTGGCCACAGCCTTGGCTGTAAATAAGCGAGGAGGTGTAAGAAGTGCCAGAGAATCGCCGTCTCCATTTAAAGTAAGCAAAAACTTCACACCTCTAAACCTCATTATGCTTATCCAGCCCCTTATCTCCGGCTTGGAATTACCCAGTCAGGACGCAATCAGTTCACAGGCGCAATCAGTTCACGGAGGCCTACAGATATCACCTTCCAAGGCAGAAATAATAATAAAAATGGCATAAAGTGCCCAGTGGGGCTCTGGGCTATCAGTGTGTTTGCTAAGCCGGGTCCGTTCTCATTGAAGCGTGCCTTTGGCTATTTGCCCTGATAAACTGGGCTTGCCCATCCTCCCCTCTCATCCTCGCCTCCTTCCCTCATCAGAGTGTCTGTCTACTTGGCTGAGGAGTTGGGATGGAAGGCGAGTCGCAGTTTAGGCTGCTATCACCCACCACATACCAGAGCGTTGGCCTGGGCTGTCCTTCTCGGGCCAAATTATGTTCTCTTTCCTTCAGTTTGTTCAACTTGGTGGTCTATAGGAGCTGAAGTTCATGGTGAGTATGAAATGTTTTTCCCTTATGGTTTCTTCATTCCATTTGAATGGTATAATTGATGTGAAGATGTGTACTACTGCTAGTTGGTGTTTTACACCATGATGAAATATTTACAGCTGTCACGCCCTGGCCTTAGTATTCTTTGTTTTCTTAATTATTTTAGTTAGGTCAGGGTGTGACATGGGGAATGTATGTGTTTTTTGTAGTGTCTAGGGTGGTTGTAAGGTTTAGGGGGTTTATTAGAGTAGTTGGGTTTATGTTTAGTATAGTAGTCTAGCTGTGTCTATGGTTGAGTGTAGGTATCTAGGAAAGTCTATGGTTGCCTGAATTGGGTCTCAATTAGAGACAGCTGGTTATTGTTGTCTCTGATTGGGAGCCATATTTAAGGCAACCATAGGCTTTAGCTGTTTGTGGGGAATTGTCTATGTCGAAGTGTTTTGTGTCAGCACTGATGTTAGTATAGCTTCACGGTCGTCTGTTCTGTTTGTTGTTTTGTTGTTTCCTTCTTTAAAATAAAAGAAGATGTACTTTCCACGCGCTGCGCCTTGGTCCTCTCTCAGTCCCGTTGACGATCGTGACAACAGCACTCATTGAGGTTCCCTTGAAACCTACTTCACTATTACTATTACTATGAAGTAATATATCTTGACACCTATCAGAACAGCTCAGAATGTATACTGTAAGGAGATATTCTAAGTGAAGGAGATATTCTAAGAGTAATTGTTCCATAAATGAGAGTGACTAATCGCTAAGTATGGTATGAATTTATCTACAGTAAATTAAATGTTTTATTATACATTAGGCTGTTTGAGATGGTTTGAATCCTAAGCAACTTGCCTACACATTGTTTGAAGTACAATAGACCAACAAAGCTAATGTAGTAGATCAAAGCTGTGTGCTGGAAAACCTTGGTAGAGCATGGGTGGAGTAGGCATTGTGATGTGAATTTCCTTTCTTTTTTGGCTTAATTTCTTCTTCTCACTTAAAACATAGTTTTTTCTCACTAATAATGGTAAATGAGTAGGGCTATGACCAATAATGCAGTTAGTGTTTTATCATAACACCACTTGCATGACTCATGTGAATGAATATAATCCAAACGAAGTGCATAAATACATTTTTGCCATGCATTTCCTCAAATTTGGTCTGTATCTTTGAAGGTAGAGAATTTGTTCTGATACTTTAGAACAGAACCGATGGTATCAAAATATAAAGCCTTGGTCTAACATACTGTGTATCAGATGGCTCGCTCTGACACCCAAACCTCATGTAAACCAGGAATAATGTTTGTCCATTAAATGCCAGAGCAATTTACAAAAATCTCGAGGTGAGGTGAGAAAAAAAGCGAGAAAATAGCAATTGATTTTATTCATGCTGTGAAATGTGGCCAGCGAGGTAGGCACGGGGCGCTGTGTTGAATGCTAATCTTCCAAAAATGCTTTTTAGCATCTAGGGTCGCAACCTCAGAAATCTCAGCCAGGGCTTGAATCAATTTCAATTTGTAACTTAAACATTCAAAGGTCACATTTGACAGCACAAAATGGGAGAATTTTTTTGTTGTTGGAGGGGGCCAAATAGGATGACTCAGGTCACCCCCGACACATGCATGTGTCATCAGCTACAATGCTGCTAGTCATTCTGGGTTTTACTCACATTTCTCGAGCCACCATGACAGGACAGGAGCCTTCACGTGCTTTAGAGTACCGATTCACCTAATGTACAGCACTCTGGGGTTATCGAAACTACCGTAGATGAGTTCTTATTGTATATGGCGTACTTACTGTGCATGACTAAGCTGCTCTATTTGTAGATATTTGTGGATGAAGACATAGAAGAAATGAAAGATACAGTAACATTGCTATTGTATTAATTCTATTCTATTCTACTATATTCTATTTTATTATATTCTCATTTGCATGAGTTTAATTTCTCTTACTGATGCCCCGAGCATTTAGTTTGACTTACATCACCAAACATTCAACTGGGCTTTCTGTCTTAAAGGGAGATGTCATACACATGGTTAGCAGATATAGCGAAATGCTTGTGCTTCTAGTTCCGACAGTGCAGTAATATATAACAAGTAATCGAACAATTCCACAACAACTACCTAATACACACAAATCTAAAGGGATGGAATAAGAATATGTACATATAAATATATAGATGAGTGATGACCGAGCGGCATAGGAAAGATGCAATAGATGGTATAAAACACAGTATATACATGCGAGATGAGTAACATTATTGAAGTGGCATTATTTAAAGAGACTAGTGATCCATTTACTAAAGTGGCCAATGATTTGAGTCTGTATGTAGGCAAAAGACTCTCTGTGTTAATGATGGCTGTTTAACAGTCTGATAGCCTTGAGATAGAAGCTGTTTTTCAGTCTTTCGGTCCCAGCTTTGATGCACCTGTACTGACCTCACCTTCCGGATGGTAACGGGGTGAACAGGCAGTAATTCGGGTGGTTGTTGTCCTTGATTGTCTTTTTGGCCTTCCTGTGACAGGTAGTTTGCCCCCAGTGATGCGTTGTGCAGACCGCACCACCCTCTGGAGAGCCTTGCGGTTGAGGGCAGTGCAATTGCCGTACCAGGTGGTGATACAGCCTGACAGGATGCTCTCAATTGTGTATCTGTAAAAGTTTGTGAGGGTTTTAGGTGACAAGCCAAATTTCTTCAGCCTACTGAGGTTGAAGAGGCGCTGTTGCGCTTTCTTCACCACACTGTCTGTGGTGCGCCGAGGAACATAAAACTTTCCACCTTCTCCACTGCGGTCCCGTTCATATGGATGGGGGGTGCTGCATCTGCTGTTTCCTGAAGTCCACAATCATCTCCTTTGTTTTGTTGACGTTGAGTGAGAGGTTGTTTTCCTGACACCACACTCCGAGTGCCCTCACCTCCTCCCTGTAGGCCGTCTCGTCATTGTTGGTAATCAAGCCCACCACTGTTGTGTCGTCTGAAAACTTGATGATTGAGTTGGAGGCGTGCATTGCCACGGAGTCATTGGTGAACAGGGAGTACAGGAGGGGCGGAGCATGCACCCTTGTTGGTCCCCAGTGTTGAGGATCAGCGAAGTGGAGATGTTGTTTCCTATCTTCACCACCTGGGGGCGGCCCGTCAGGAAGTCCAGGACCCAATTGCACAGAGCTGGGTTGAGACCCAGGGTCTCAAGCGTAATGATGAGCTTGGAGGGTACTATGGTGTTGAATGCTGAGCTGTAGTCAATGAACAGCATTCTTACATAGGTATTTCTCTTGTCCAGATGGGTTAGGGCAGTGTGATGGAGATTGCATGGTCTGTGGATCTGTTGGGGCGGCATGCAAACTGAAGTGGGTTTAGGATGGCAGGTAAGTTGGAGGTGATATGATCCTTGAATAGTCTCTCATAGCACTTCATAATGACAGAAGTGAGTGCTATGGGGCGATAGTCATTTAGTTCAGTTATCTTTGCCTTCTTGGGTACATGAACAATGGTGCACATCTTGAACCATGTGTGGACAGCAGACTGGGATAGGGAGTGATTGAATATGTCTGTAAACACACCAGCCAGCTGGTCTGCGTATGCTCTGAGGACGCAGCTAGGAATGCCGTCTGAGCCAGCAGCCTTTCGAGGGTTAACACGTTTAAACACATAACACACTGTGCGACCACGAGGGAGATGGTGTTACAGCCCAGCGATGTATTATTGAGTGTTTGGCTGTAAAGCCACCAAAACAACATTTTGTGACAGGTTCACAAGGTCAAATAATTTACAACCAGGTCACGCTTCAACCAGGAATCTGTCTGCACCAGCATTAATACAAAAACACGCACACACACACACACACACACACACACACTCACCCACAAACAAACAACTGTGTGCAGACACACACCAGCGCGCAGATTAAGGGTCCTCTGTGGTTGCCTGCGTTTTTAATGGCGTCCTAATTATCCCTTAACCCTAATTAACCTGAGTGGATAGCCAGCTAGCTTGATTAATCCTGCACATTGTTGGCTCACCACGGGGCAGAAAGCAACTTCCACCACTACACAACTCTGTAATCTGCTTCCTGCCCGGCAATACACAAACACGCACAGACACACAGACACACTGACATAGCCTATGAACACACATGCACACACACCACACCCTTTTTGTTTTTCTTCAACGGATGCAATTAAGGTCCATAAAAGCGAACAGGAATAATCAAACAATACTCCACAAGGAGAATGCCTCGTTAAAGAGAACAACACATTTTTCTGCTTAGTTCTCCTCTACAATAGAAATATACATCACATTCTCTCTCAATTTGTGCCAGTTGTAGAGTTACGAATTTTACTTCATAGTTTGTTGTGCAATGTGAAACATTCATTCTCTTCTGTAAGAGAGTGTTTCAGAAACAGACTGCTTTGATGTCAGGATGAAAACTCATACATGTTGCCTGGCCGTTTTCTCCGATCTACACTTCAGCCTCACCTATTGAAGGTGCCCGGGTCTCTGTTTCAATTTGATTCTGTCAAGGAACCTATGCTTCATTTTGTGGTTCAAGGTAGCCCCTACTCCCCCTCCGGTGAGCTAGGCAGAATTGTTTTTGTATTAGTTTCTGGTTGTGGGTTATTGGGTGCATACCATTGCCCTCAGACTGTGTGAGAGACAGAAAATAAATATTTTCCCGAAATGACAAATGAAGGTTTGTACACCACTGTTCCCGTAAGAGAGAGAACATTGGGCAGAACTGCCTGTAAGACTGCCTGCTGAAAGGAGTCAGAAATTAGTCAGGATATAGAGGATCATGACACCCCGCAGGTCTGTGAAAGAGAGACAGGTGAAGGGAAAGATAGAGACAGACAGAATGAGAGAGAGAAAGAGAGAGCGTTAGACAATGGTTTACGTATTTTGATTGAATTGTTCACAACATATTTGTTTCTCTCTTGTTTCTTTTTTTGCTCTGTCTTTTTTTTAGGTTAACCACAAGGGTAATGTCTTGGGATTGTATCACCCATTGTTTGGTACAGGCATTTGCCATCTGGGTTATGTTTAATATTCTTTATGCAGCCAAGGGCTTTTCTGGTGAACAGGCTGCCTAGACTTGTGAGACAGTCCGTTTCTATGGTACTATATAGAGAGAGGAATACAGTCAACACCTTGTTTTATGCACTATTAAGCTTTCAACCTCTATTTATTTACATGCCTTTCTTTACATTGTTTTTGTGAAATGAGCACTAAGTCCTTTGACTGATGAAGCGTTGAGTGCTATGAATAGATATACAATTAGAATTGTTATTGTCTTATAAACGTGTAATAATGAGACTTTGAGCTTAAGGGAATAGCATTTACGCACCTTTAAAATTAATTTTGTATTAAGTCCTAATCAGAGAGCTTTGTTGAGTCCTGTAAATCATATATGATATCCTTACCATGAGTAAAAATTGTAACTTTAAATAACTTTATATTTTAGTCTGGGCAGCCATATTAGTTGGGGTGGGTGATCTTTCTCTACCTGTGATGATGGAGGACAGGTGCTAGATGATGATTCACTGGCCCTGTCAGACAGAGGGGGAGAGGTGACACTGTCCACTGCTCACCACCCACTAGGGTGCATTCCCTCCCACATGTCGTATATCTTTAACTGGTTACCACCCCCCCCCCCCATACATACACAAACATTGTGTATTAAACACACACACACACCACACACACCACACACACCACACACACACACACACACACACACACACACACACACACACACACACACACACACACACACACACACACACACATACAGGTTAGACAGTTGAGAGACAGTCCTCTTTCTCTCTGTGTCCTTGTCTTTTTCTATTTCTCTCTTCCTTCCTCTGCCTCTCACCTCGTTTGGCCAGGTGTTATAATATCATGCATGTGAGCGGAGCAGAGCTGGAACCGAGCGAGGAGGAGAGCATGCCCAATTTGGCTTGAGCTGATCCCAAAAGCTGGAGTTTCCCAAAGGCCTACTCGCCCGCTCTAATTTCACTCCAGTACTGCTCCACTAGCGCTCACTTCACTTCACAAGCTTTGTAGGCTGCTATAGCCCCTTTCTTTAGCTACTGTCATGAAGTTCGCAAAATAGTTTCATAAAGAAACTGATAAAACACACAGGTGCAATTCAAGGTGACGTACAAAGATGAGGACCAAAGAATCATTGTGGAATCTGAAAAGACACGTATCCCAAAAGTATGATGGTGTACTATGTGCACATGCTAACAGAACGGAACGAGGTGGGTAGCTAGCTAAGTGTGTCATTGTAGCAAACCATTTATAAACAAATAATCATATCTCTTAAAAGTTTTGTTCATTTTCGTTCTATTATCTATACAATAGGGCCATCATTGATTTAGGCCTAACATGTTACCTATTTCAAGGAGATTTTTGTTTTGATTGGGTTATTTTACCTAAAATCCTTTAGGCCTACCTATCCCTGCCCAACCTGGCAAGAGTGGCCCGAAGTGTGTTTAGCGTCCCCAGTGGCTTTGCAAGCGTGGAGAGGGTATTCTCCGCTGCTAGTCTGCTCTCCAGACACCATTGCATGAGCCTGAAGCCACAGACTCTGGCCAAACTCATGTTTCTAAAAGTGAATTCAAAGGCACCCTAAACTGAGCCTAATAAGCCATTTTTCATAAAAATTGTATTCAATTTACAGAATTATGCTCAATATATAGACTATAATAATTTAATATAACACTTAATAATCCTGACAGCCTAGTGTGTCGCACTTGCAAATGCTTCACAATGTATTTATTTGTAGGCTATAGCCTTGAAATAATTGAAATAATAGTCTAATAATATAGCCTAAATAATTCATTTTCGTTCATTCTTAGGCTACCTGTCTGGCTCCTGACCTATTTAGAGTTTATGCTGTTTAATATGACATGTAGCCTATTTGAAAAATTATGAGTGCTTCTTACAGCCACCTTTTCATGTTGTTTATTAAAATACTTTCTTTTCAAATCACGTTTTGGTTTCAATACTTCAAAACCAAATGGTAGGTCCAGGTAGTCACAAAAATAAATGGGTGTTGGTTAAATGGTCATTTTAATGAATGGAGCAAATTTGGAGCAGCAGTTTTTTTCCTGTGACCAAGGAGCAGTTTTTAGTGGAGCAGTTGTAAGGACATGGAGCACACCACAAGCAGTGCACTCCATGAGCCATGAGCGTGATTGCCTACCCCTCAACTCCGCTCACATACTCGCAATTCAACAGCTCAAACACAAGACGTATGTGGCATGGTCTACAGACAATCATGGATTACAAAGGGAAAACCAGCCACGTCACTGCCATCGAAGTCTTGCTTCCAGACAAACTAAATACCTTCTTTGCCCGCTTTGAGGATAATACAGTGCCACCGATGCGGTCCGCTACCAAGGACTGTGGGCTCTCCTTCTTCGTGGCCAACATGAGTAAGACGTTTAAACGTGTTAACCCTTGCAAGGCTGCCAGACGGCATCCCTAACAGCGTCCTCAGAGCATGCACAGACTGGCTGGTGTGTTTACGGACATATTCAATTGCTCCCTATCCCAGTCTGCTGTCCCAACATGCTTCAAGATGGCCACCATTGTGCCTGCACCCAAGAAGGCAAAGGTAACTGAACTAAATGACTACCGCCCTGTAGCACTCACTTCTGTCATCGTGAAGTGCTTTGAGAGAACTGAACGAAATGACTACCGCCCTGTAGCACTCACTTCTGTCATCGTGAAGTGCTTTGAGAGAACTGAACTAAATGACTACCGCCCTGTAGCACTCACGTCTGTCATCATGAAGTGCTTTGAGAGACTCGGATCATATCACCTCCACCTTACCTGTCACCCTAGACCCACTTCAATTTGCTTACCGACCCAATACGTCCATAACACTGCACACTGCCCTATCCCATCTGGACAAGAGTAATACCTATGTAAGACTGCTGTTCATTGACTATAGCTCAGCATTCAACACTGTAGTACCCTCCAAGCTCATCATTAAGCTAGAGGCCCTGGGTCTCATCCCCGCCCTGTGCAATTGGGTCCTGGACTTCCTGACGGGCTGCCCCCAGGTGGTGAAAGTAGGAAACAACATCTCCATTTAGCTGATCCTCAACACTGGTGCCCCACAAGGGTGCATGCTCAGCCCCCTCCTGGTGTCAGCAAAACAACTTCTCACTCAACAACAACAAAACAAAGTAGATGATCGTGGACTTCAGGAAACAGCAGAGGGAGCACCCCCTATCCAAATCATAACATTTGATTTGATGTCATAGTTGGATGGGATTGTTCCGTGTTGACAACTGTCACGATCAAATCAAATTGTATTCGTCACGTACACAGTTTACAGCAGGTATAAAAGGTGCAGTGAAATGTTTGTGTGTTAGCTCCCTTAACATTAGAGTACACTAATCAATATCAATAATAAAAAGTCAATTTAAAATATCAAGTAATAGAAGAGGTAGAAGGTAGTAATAATGGACTGTATTTACACTGCATTTACAAATATAAAGTAGTAAAGTAATAGAGGAGGTAGTAGGCATAGTAATAATGGACTGTATTTACATTGCATTTACAAATATAAAGTAGTAAAGTAATAGAGGAGGTAGTAGGCATAGTAATAATGGACTGTATTTACACTGCATTTACAAATATAAAGTAGTAAAGTAATAGAGGTAGTAGGCATAGTAATAATGGACTGTATTTACACTGCATTTACAAATATGAAGTGGGTTGTGGAATCAATAGAATTAGAACAGAAGAATTGACTGTGTGTGCTTGTGTGTGTGTTTATGGGTGTTTATGTTTGTGTGTAAGGGTTGGATGTGTGGGTAGTCAGTGCAAATCATTTCTAAGGTGCATCTAGTCTCTCTGGTGCAAATTGTCTCTAAGGTGCAGGTCTGTGCAGGGAGACAGCTAGGTTTCGCTTTTCAGCAGTTGGATGGCATGGTGGTAGAAGCTGTCCCAGCCTGTTGGTCTGAGAGGCGATACTCCGATATTGCTTGGCAGATCAAATCAGATTTTATTTGTCACATGCGTCGTAAAGAAAAGGTGTGGACTAACAGTGAACAGCTTACTTACGGGACCTTCCCAACAATGCAGAGAGAAAGAAAATAGGGAAATTATTTTAATAAAGTAATAATGGATACACAATGAGTAATGATAACTTGGCTATATACACAGGGTACCAGTTCAGAGTCAATGATAACATGGCTATATACACAGGGTACCAGTACAGAGTCGATGATAACTTGGCTATGTACACAGGGTACCAGTACAGAGTCAATGATAACATGGCTATATACACAGGGTACCAGTACAGAGTCGATGATAACTTGGCTATATACACAGGGTACCCGTACAGAGTCGATGATAACATGGCTATATACACAGGGTACCAGTACAGAGTCGATGATAACTTGGCTATATACACAGGGTACCAGTACAGAGTCGATGTGCAGGGGTACGAGGTAATTGAGGTAGATACAGTTGAAGTCGGAAGTTTACATACACTTAGGTTGGAGTCACTAAAACTAGTTTTTCAACCACCCCACAGATGTCTTGTTGACAAACTATAGTCTTGGCAAGTCGTTTAGGACATCTACTTTGTGCATGACAAGTAATTTTTCCAACAATTGCTAACAGACAGATTATTTCACTTATAATTCACTGCATCACAATTCCAGTGGGTCAGAAGTTTACATACACAAGGTTGACTATGCCTTTAAACAGCTTAGAAAATGATGTCATGACTTTAGAAGCTTCTGATAGGCTAATTGACATAATTTGAGTCAATTAGAGGTGTACCTGTGGATGTATTTCAAGGCTTACCTTCAAACTCAGTGCCTCTTTGCTTGACATCATGGGAAAATCAAAAGAAATCAAAAGACTTCAGAAAAAAAATTGTAGACCTCCACAAGTCTGGTTCATCCTTGGGAGCAATAGTACGCAAGTGTAAACACCATGGGACCACGCAGCCGTCATACCGCTCAGGAAGGAGACGCGTTCTGTCTCCTAGAGATGAACGTACTTTGGTGCAAAAGTGCAAATTATCCCAGAACAACAGCAAAGGACATTGTGAAGATGCTGGAGGAAAAAGGTCCAAAAGTGTCTATATCCACAGTAAAACGAGTCCAATATCGACATAACCTGAAAGGCCGCTCAGCAAGGAAGAAGCCACTGCTCCAAAACTGCCATAAAAAAGCCAGACTATGGTTTGCAACTGCACATGGGGACAAAGATCGTACTTTTTGGAGAAATGTCCTCTGGTCTGATGAAACAAAAATAGACCTGTTTGGCCATAATGACCATCGTTATGTTTGGAGGAAAAATGGGGAGGCTTGCAAGCTGAATAACACCATCCCAACCGTGAAGCACGGGGGTGGCAGCATCATGTTGTGGGGGTGCTTTGCTGCAGGAGGGTCTGGTGCACTTCACAAAATAGATGGCATCATGATGTAGGAAAATTATGTGGATAGATTGAAGCAACATCTCAAGACATCAGTCAGGAAGTCAAAGCTTGGTCGCAAATGGGTCTTCCAAATGGACGATGACCCCAAGCATACTTCCAAAGTTGTGGCAAAATGGCTTAAGGACAACAAAGTCAAGGTATTGGAGTGGCCATCACAAAGCCCTGACCTCAATCCTATAGAAAATGTGTGGGCAGAACTGAAAAAGCGTGTGTGAGCAAGGAGGCCTACAAACCTGACTCAATTACACTAGCTCTGTCAGGAGAAATGGGCCAAAATTCACCCAACTTATTGTGGGAAGCTTGTGTAAGGCTACCTGAAACGTTTGAACCAAGTTAAACAATTTAAAGGCAATGCTACCAAATACTAATTGAATGTATGTAAAATTCTGACCCACTGGGAATGTGATGAAAGAAATAAAAGCTGAAATAAATAATTATCTTTAGAACTATTCTGACATTTCATATTCTTAAAATAAGTGGTGATCCTAACTGACCAAAGACAGGGATTTTTACTGGGATTAAATGTCAGGGATTGTGGAAAACTGAGTTTAAATGTATTTAAATGTATTTGGCTAAAGTGTATGTAAACCTCAGACTTCAACTGTAACTAGGAATAAAGTGACAGACAGTAGCACCAGCATTTGTGATGAGTCAAAAAAGTTAGTGCAAAAAGCGTCAATGCAGATAGTCCAGGTAGCTTGCCGTGCAGTAACAGAGTGAACAGTCTGTGGCTCGTTTGATTGGAGTCCTTGATGATCTTTCGGGCCTCCTCAGATACCGCCTGGGGTAAATGTCCTGGACTGTCCCCACCACCCTCTGTAGGGTCTTCCATTTGAAGGCGGAGCAGTTGCCGTACCAGGCGATGATGCAACCAGTCAAGATGCTCTCGATTTTGCAGCTATAGAACGTCTTTACGGTCTGAGGGCCCATACATAATTTTTTAAGGAACCTGAGGTTGAAGAGGTACTGCTGTGCCTTCTTTACCACGGTGGTGATGTGATTGGACCATGTCAGTTTCTCTGTGATGTGCATGCTGAGGAACTTGATGCTTTTACCCGCTCAACTGCAGCCCCATCGATGACAATAGGGGCGTTCCCGTCCCCCTGTTTCCTGTAGTCCACGATCAACTTCTTGGTTTTGCTAACGTTGAGGGAGAAACTGTTTCCCTGGCACCTAAGTGCCAGGACTCTAACCTCCCTGTAGGCTGTCTCGTAGCCATCGACAATCAGGCCCACCACCGTTGTGTCGTCACTATGTGACTCTTGATCCCATCCTAACACTTTCCATGTCATTTCCTTCTATCATCTTTCCCCCTTCACTTACCAGAGTTCCACCTAAGACTGAAAGAAACAGAGCAATGGGAGAGTTTGAAATACAGGGTGAGTGAAAAAGAGAGACAAAGACGAAGCGACAGAGAAAAAGAGGGAGACAGACAGAAAGAAATAGAGAGAGTTTATAATGCAAGGTGAGTATGATGGAGATAATGTGTAATTTCCCATAATGTGACCCTCATTGACGAATTCCTCTCTCTGACAGAAGCACTGATAGAACCCATTATTCCCATCACTTTTTCATGTGATCAGTTTTATCAACATGACTTAGCACCTTTCCTGTCATAAGGTGTCATCGCCATCCATAACCCTTTTAATGCTGGCATTCTTAATGGTGAAACAACTACATCCCTTTGCAATATTACAACAACAAAGAAGTTACTGCAAACAATGAACACAGTTATTCCCCTCTGGCATCATTTCACGTGCGATAGAAGAGCACAATATGTACTGCAATTATGTTTTACCATGCTGTGCGGGCTCCTCAGCTCGCTAACAAAAACAATAACAATGGTGGTGGGGCGGCCATTGGCGCTGTTTCCACCTACTGCGGATTCCATCTTTAAATGAATACATTTGACGTGGAGCCCAATTCTTCACCGTAGGTGACACTAGACCAGATTTCTTCATTTGAATCGTCTTCTGAGCAATGTTCTATTTTATTCATAACGATGAAGCAAAGAGAACAAAACCTTCACAATGGAAGTTACTGTAGCAATGGAGCCTGAGTCTACAGTATAGTCTACAGTAGACTAGATGTCCTCATTTTGATCCTCATCTGTGCAATTTTCTCTCAGCTTCATTGTGAACCGCTCTTGTTTTGCATTGACATTCAAGCAGAACAGTGGAAAGGTTATCTCACCACATCAAGCACAGAGAAGATTAACTGGTTCCATCTGGCTTGCATATGTTTATATGCTCTCATATAGTCATTTGCTACACAGACACTGTTGCTGAGCAACACAGAGAGAGTACAATAACTAAGAATAAAAACATATTGGGGGGTATGATATTTATGCCTCTGTAGCTTTCTTTTTCACTCGTCGTTATTCACGATTTCCCTCATGATCATCTGTAATCATGGTAGTATCTACTATTTGTTTAGAAACATTCTATTCTTATTTCCAGTAAAAGTGACTTCAAAATGACACAATACATTATTTACCATTCATTTCTATTAGACCCAACATAATATGAAACACAACCAAAACAAACTGCAAATGAATCCAACAAGTTTGTAGAGTCACAAACTTGATGTAGTCATTGCATGCTAGGAATATGGGATCAAAATACTAAACATTTGATTAAGTTAATCTCTCCAAATGCATTTAAAGTGCTTTAATTTCTAAATGGTAAACAGATACAGTGCCTTCGGAAAAAATTCAGACCTCTTCAGACTTTTTCCACATTTTGTTACATTAGTCTTATTCTAAAATTGATTAAATAAAACAATTTCCTCAGCAATCTACACATAATACCCCATGAGGAAAAAGCAAAAACAGGTTTTTAGAAATTTTTGCAATGTATTAAAAACAAGAACATAAACACTTTATTTGCATAAGTATTCTGACCATTTGCTATGAGACTCAAAATCAAGCTCAGGTGCATCCTGTTTCCATTGATCATCCTTTAGATGTTTCTACAACTTGATTGGAGTCCACCTGTGGTAAATTCAATTCATTGGGCATGATTTGGAACGGCAAACACATGTCTATATAAGGTACCACAGTTGACAGTGCATGTCAGAGCAAAAACCAAGCCATGAGGTTGAAGGAATTGTCCGTAGTGTTCAGAGACAGGATTGTGTCGAGGCACAGATCTGGGGAAGGGTACCAACACATTTCTGCAGCATTGAAGGTCCCCAAGAACACAGTGGCTTCCATTATTCTTAAATGGAAGAAGTTTGGAATCACCAAGACTATTCCTAGAGCTGTCCGCCCGGCCAAACTGAGCAGTCGGAGAGAAGGGCCTTTGTCAGGGAGGTGACATTCATGTTTAATCTTGCATTCTAAATGCCTGTGTTTAAGATGAGACCACTTATTGGCTATTCTAAATGCCTAATGTTTAAGTTTTAAACACTGACATTTATGCTGGAGTATAGAGCCAAAATACAAGTTCTAGCTTCACTGTCCAAATAAATACATAGGGGAGTGTATATCACATGGATGTGGCACTGGTGATGTCAAACACTTCTCCAATTGTTTTGAGATCTGATATTCTGCGCAGTGCAATTTATAAAAGATGAGACATAGGCCAATGTTATGTCGTCAACCAATCCCCTTTAGTCAAATCCTGTCGGGCTCAGTTCAAGGCTAACCTAATGTAGCAGGCATAAAATAAATGTGGAGATATGACAGTTACAAAAACCATGTTTCTAACGAAGAACAGCAAAAGTAAGTCAATAGCCATGTTAGACTCAGTGATATAAGGTAATTTTGTCCATCTTGAGGCTAGCCATGCTTATAGTTGCTCAAAATAATTCAACATATTTGCATTTCCTTTATATAATCCCAATTTGAAAGTCTCCCTTTGACTGTACTATATACCCTGAGAACAACCAGGAATGTTTCCTTGGCCAATTGTTTTTATATAAATCAGCCACAATTATGTCTGAGTGTTGAAGTGTGCCCTTGTCTGTCCGTAAATTTAAATAACAAGAAAATCATGCCATCTGGTTTGCTTAATATAATGAATTAGATGTATAGCATTTACTTTTACTCAAGTATGACAATTGATTATTATCCACCACTGTACTTAAGTACATTTAAAACAAATACTTTTAGACTTTTACTCAAGTAGTATTTTACTGGGTGACTTTCACTTTGACTTGAGTAGTTTTTCTAAGGTATCTTTAAAAAAAGTCATTTATTTAACCAAGTCAGCTAATAACAAATTCTTATTTACAATGACAGTCTACCACGGCCAAACCCTAACACGGATGACCCTAACCTCGACCAATTGTTCGCCACCCTATGGGACTCCCAATCACAGTGTTACGTCCGTCGTTAGATGAATGAGACCAAAGCGCAGCGTGGAAAGTGTTCATGATTTTTAATACTGAACTCCGACAAAACACAAAACCGAACATAACGTTCTGCAGGGCTAGACAGCAACTATGCAAAAACAAGATCCCACAAACTAAGGTGGAAAACAGGCTGCCTAAGTATGATCCCCAATCAGAGACAACGATAGACAGCTGCCTCTGATTGGGAACCATACCTGGCCAACAAAGAAATAGAACACAGATTGCCCACCCTAGTCACACCCTGACCTAACCAAAATAGAGAATAAAAAGGATCTCTAAGGTCAGGGCGTGACACACAGCCGGTTGTGATACAGCCTGGAATCGAACCAGAGTCTGTAGTGACGCTGCACCACTCGGCCCGCTGCACCACTCGGGGAACCCCCAAAATCTAATCTTAACCATAACCCTTACCTAGCCTTAACCCTTAAAATGTCAACTTCAATGGGGTAGGGACGTTACATTTTGCATTTTTTTGGACTGCATTACATTTTTTTGGACTGCTTTTCGTGGTGAAAATGTTTGTAACTAGGAAACTGTAGTTAAAACACCTGGGGTTTTTTCAAATCCATACAAGTGAGAAAATGTTTTCTTGCTTAAGACTTGCTTAAAACCTGTCTGGACTCCCCATCCCAGATCCGGGATATTTGTCATCAGAAACGCTGACTAGCATAGCCTAGCCTAGCGCGACAGGTATATAATAAAATACAATTTCATGAAATCACAAGTGCAATATTGCAAAACACAGCTTAGCCTTTTGTTAATCCATCTGTCGTCTCAGATTTTGAAATTATGCTTTACAGCGAAAGCAATACAAGCGTTTGTGTAAGTTTATCGATCACTCGACAAAACAATAAGTACACTTAGCATCAGGTAACTTGGTCACGAAAATCAGAAAAGCAATCAAATTAATCGTTTACCTTTGATCTTCGGATGTTTTCACTCACGAGACTCCCAGTTAGACATCAAATATTCCTTTTGTTCCATAAAGATATTTTTTATATCCAAATACCTCCGTTAGTTTGATGCATTATGCCCAGGAATCCACCGGAAAGAGCGGTCGCGATCAAATATCTATTCGATAATATATCAACCGGGACAGTTGGCTTTTCACTAGGACCGAGAGTAACAATGGCTGCCTTTCTCTTTTGCGCAAAAATCACTCGGAGAGCCCCCACCGATCCACTTACGCAATGTGGTCGTTCACACTCATTCTTCAAAATAAAAGCCTGAAACTATGTCTAAAGGCTGTTGACACCTTAGGGAAGACATAGAAAAAGAAGTCTGGTTGATATCCCTTTATATGGGCAATAGGGATGCATAGGGACAGAGGTCTCAAGAACAGGGGCACTTCCTGGTTGGATTTTCCTCAGGTTTTAGCCTGCAATATCAGTTCTGTTTAACTCACAGACAAAAATGTTACAGTTTTGGAAACTTCAGAGTGTTTTCTATCCTAATCTGACTATTATATGCATATTCTAGTTTCGGGGGCTGAGAAATAGGCAGTTTCAAATGGGTATGCCTTTTTAGCCAAAAGCGAAAACATCGCCCCCTAGTCTTAAGAAGTTTTAAGGGATATTTTATTGATTGTAGAGAAGTTCTTTCTGTCGAGGACCAAAGTTTGGAAGGCCATTTCTCGGCCTTCTTTAAAATTTGGGTTTTTCTTCTGTGGACTGCTTTGCTTTGGATTATTACACAGACTAATGCTGAGTTCATAACATCTTGTAAATATCAGCATTAGACTGGAAAAACTCCACTTGAACTCCCCTCAAATTGGTAATTACTAGTGGAAAACTCGTCTATCATTTCTGAGCTCTGACTTTTCCGGCATGCTAAACTCTGACGTCACATACTAAGGAAATTACCTTGATAACAGTCTTTCCAGCAGTTAAATGCAACAATAAAACATTATTCAACTCAACAACTTGTTGCTCCCAGTTTACAAGTAGTATTTTCCGAGTTCCTCCACATATTATTAATGTAACGGGTGTCGTCGTCGGATGAAGAGGAATCGGACCAAAGCGCAGCGTGGTAAGTGTTCATGACTTTTTATTTAAACTGAACACTAAACAAAAATAACAAAGTGAATAACCGAAACAGTCCTGTCAGGTGCAAAACACTAAACAGAAAACAACTACCCACAAAACACAGGTGGGAAAAGATAGACAGCTGTCCCTGATTGAGAACCATACCCGGCCAAAACAAAGAAATACAACACATAGAAAAATGAACATAGAATGCCCACCCAAATCACACCCTGACCAAACCAAAATAGAAATATAAAAAGCTCTCTACGGTCAGGGCGTGACAATTAACACAGCATTACAACTGAACAGGTGACATTTTTTTGCTGGATTTTTGGGATTAACTGAATTGAACATTTACTTTCATTGGAGGACCCTTTTTGCTGCAATCCTCCTGTGATAGCCAGCGCTATTATTGCTCAACTAAAACAGAGACTTGCTTTTGGATTTTAATTTGTGATTCCGAGGCTGAGCCTACTGTATACATTTGAGTTGATTGAGGAACTACCTTGTACACCTAAATATTGAGATGGTACTAGTACTCCTGGATACCGTAGCTTCATTCTTGCGTGTATTATTTTTCTTGTTTTTATTTTCTTATTTTTAAGTCTGCATCATTGGGAAGAGCTTGTAAGAATTTCACTGTAAGGTAAAGTATACTTGTTGGGTTCGGCGCATGTGACAAATATAATTTTATTTCATTTGATTCTGTATTTCAGCTTATTCATTTGTGAATACACATAATTCTTTACATTATATTAGTGCCTTGCTTTGTTTCTCTATTAGCAGTTTTCGGTTTAGTGCTAACTAACCATTATAAAATACTAACACAAGTTGAAACACTTAAAATAAAAATGGAAATTTGACATTGGCTTCCAAATTGCCTAGTCAAAGACACAACATGTACAACATCCCATCACACACATGAACTGTTTTGATGAAGAATCCACAATGCCGTGATTCAGTCTAACCCCACAGAAGACTCATAATCATCTTTAACCTACCACTGCTCCACAGCTCTCTGCTTCTGCTTCCTGATACCCGCATCTTCTCATAATGTCAGTGGGAGGGAGGTGCAACAGGAGATATTTGAGGCAAATGCAGCGCGTTCATTTGAAAGCAATTACTTTCCAATCACTGGCTGACATTATCAGTTCTTAGTGTCTTGTAACTGTGTGCGCAGTAGGCCTATCTGGCGGTGTGATGTCATATTGTGTCCCCAACCCATCAATCTAGCTTTTCTTTGTTCCCCCTGTCAGCCATGTGTGCCCAGATGTCGGGTGTTATAAAACATTGTGCCTGGTTCAGAGCTGATAGGCTAAATCAGTACAGGGAGATCAGGATGTGTTGAAATGTTTGAGCAAGTTAGCGAGCTGGCTAACAGACGAGGTATCATCTCAGTGGTGTCGCCTCACTTTGTGACCAGCCGTTATCATCACTGTCACTGTTCCAACGTGTAGCCGCTAACGAAAGCTGCTGCTACTTGTTTTTACTGAAGTGATGAGCTAGGAAAAGGGATCACATCAGTAATGTGACAGCTGAAGATATTTGATGAAGTAAACATCAATTGGGGCAAAATTACCACTCATTTTGTTCTTCTGTTTTGTCTCTAGCGGGTATGTTGCTATGTGTGTTGCTAGCAAATGTCCAGTCCTAGTATTGCTAGTGACAGTACCCCTACCCACCTGCACTATACCACCATCACTATAAACTGGACTTTTCCACTCCGCCCTTATATCCTTTGTTTGACTGCCCAGCCACAATCCAGAGTAACTGCACCTAAAAACAATTCCCAGCAACTTCAGCCACTGACCTTAGTATTGGTACTATTACTAATCACTACCACCTCAATGCACAGCCACTGCCCTTTTCTCTTGCTCTCTGTATCTATCCCTTGTTCTTCCCCTGTCTCCCTCTCTCTGTCTTTCTCTCCCCCTCTTTCTTCCACTAGACACAGCCACTCAGACTTGCAGTGTTACATCTTACTCATCCAGACTCTAAATTACATAACTTTTTTCATTGTAGCTTTTTGTTAAAAAGTTTCATTTCAGATAGAAAAAACTGAAGCGGAATTGTGTGTGTTTTTTCTTGTGTGTGCGTACGTGCGTGCTTACGAATGAAACACTAGGGGGAAGGAGTTCTGTGAGTGTAATGTGTATTTCGATTTGTGTGAGTGTGCAGGTATGTACACGAGTGGTGCAAATCTGTTTGTGGGTTCCTGTGTGTATGCATGCCAACATGCCAACACTTGCCAGCACTGTGTGTGTATGTGAAGAAGTAGGTGTGTAGGAAATCCTATCAGCATGTGGTCCCCAGTTATCCTCTCTGTTCCTCTCTCCTTTCCTTCTGTCCTCTCCTCCTCTCTGGTCCTCTCTCCTCTCCTTCTGTCCTCTCCTCCTCTCTGGTCCAGCAGTCTTATCGTGATGAATAGCACTTCCCCACTGAGATTTCCCTCCTTACTTTCCCTCATTCCCTTTCTTGTCTCAGCCAGCTGTGCTGCCCCTAGTAGAGAGGACCCAGTGGTACACACACTTTCTGTTTTGTGCTGCTGCTGCCTCTGTCACAGACTCTGACTAAAGAGGCCTCTCAAGAATCTGTGGGTAATTAACAGAATTTATCATAATTGCCAATACATTCAGCCAGGTCTTGTTTTTTCTCTTGTTAGACACACTGAGTGTTCTGTTCCCCTTGTCAGAAAATTATTTCCCACAGAACTGTTTTTCTAGAAGAGCAAGGAATATTTCAATTGGCGGAGACATACTGTACGTGTCAACCAACTAGGGTAGGGAATTTCTTTTCACTTAGAGGAAGTCATGTAGAAAGCTTTGGGAGAATTACGGAAGATACTTTTTTAAGACTTCTGTAGGTCGTTCCTTAAAACACAATTACTCACAATCTTATTTAGTTTTGAGTCCATATGCTTCAGATTACATTTCTCTAATTTCTCTGATTTCTCTTGTAAAATCATTCTTATTTATAATGGGGGGTTTTTACAGTGCTAGTTAACTGTATGCAAGAGAGAGGAATACGGGGGGGGGGTTGGTGGTGCATAGAGATTCTCAGCCAAGCCAACATCATACAAGTGCAGTGTTAAGTTCATACGGTTGTTAAAAATAGAATAGGAATGCAAGCAGGTCTGTTTGAAAAGCCTGAGAGTCAATTGACTGGGAGACTCTCTGAGAAGTCGACGCAGTCCTGCCGTCTTAATGAAAAGTAAGGATCTCTCTAATACACAGGATCTCTAATGTGTGTGTGTGTATGGTAAAGAGACATGGCTTGTATGTGACATGGCTCAACTAAAACCTATCCACCTGTCACCCCTGTTCTAATCCCTCATGAATGATGTGTGTGAAACCTTGTTCAGTAGCTACTGACACTCTAATGAAGGTGTGGGCGCTGAAGTTTGCCTTGTGCCAATTTCCAAATAGTTGGATGTCTAAAGACACTTCCCCTTTGCTAGACACTAGATATGCAGTTATTTCAATTCACAGACTAACAGCTCTATCAAAATGTAAGGCAAGTTGTCTCTGAAGATATGTCTGCCTTTGGCTACTTCCTTCCCTGCTCTATTTTTACCAACAACAAGCAGGAAGATTCAAGTTCAAGCTAGTAGTAAGCCCATCAGGACCTATCAGAAGTTATTTTCCTTGTTGCTTTTTTTTCCTTCTCCTCTCAGGTCTATGAAGTCTGATGGCGAGATTAGACCCACACTTGTACCTTGCTGACACTGTAATAAACGTCAAGGACTCGTCACAGTCCAATGAGGCGGCAAATGGACAATAACCAGCCAATAACAGTGGGCAGTGTGTGTATCTATGGGTTTGGGGGGGAAAAAGCCCTCACTTCCTGTCACGGTGTAAAAGGGAGACTGCATTACTGGTCAGTGGGGGTAATTGGAGCCCAACAATAGATTCTCTGAGGAGCTTAACTGGTGACCTCACAATGACTCCCGAATGACCTTTGTGGCCCAGTGTGTTACCGCAGAACTGCCACGGAGCTGAGGTCCCTCAGGGCGTTCTCCACTCTTAATCTCGCTCTCTCACCTTCTTAATTTTTTCCTCTCGCTCTCCATCTCGCTCTCTTTCACTTTGTCTCTCGTTCCTGCCTTCCTTCCCTCTCTTCATCTCTCCCTCTCTCTCCGGAGGCTTTTTTTTCTCAATTTACCTCTCCATCTCACTCTCTCACCCTCTTGTGTCTTTTACCTATACCTCTCTTTCCTTCTCTCTTTGGTTCTCCTTCCCTCTCTCTCCTGCTTTCTCACTGAAGGCTATTTTCTCAATTTACTGTACCTATCTATCTCAACCTCACCCATATCTTCCTCTCTCTCTCACCTTCACTATCTTACTTTTTCCCCTTTCCCCTTCTCTCTCTCTGGGTGCTCTTTTCTCCATTCAGCTATCCACCTCTCTCTCTCCCTTCCTCACTCTCTTCATTCCTTCTTTCTGTCCCTGTCTCTCTCTCTGGAGGTTATTCTCTCAATTTTCCCTCACCCTCTTCACTTCTTCCCCTCTTTTCATCACTCTCTTTTCTCCTTCCCTCTCTCCACCCTTCTCTCTCTAGATGTTGTTTTCTCCATCTCCTTCTCCCTCTCCTTATGACTCAAGTCACGAGTCATTAGCGAAGGCTGACCTTCCGGGGGAAGGTCTGGGGTAAGCAATGATAGAGTGTGCCGGGCCCGTCGGGGGAGAGCAACGCTATAGCACAGTAATAGGTGTTGCTATAGTCCAGGAGGCAGCCTAATGATCCCCTCCCTCCATGTACCATTAGCCTGAAATAAAGACTGGGGGAGAAAGCTGGTCCCCCCCAGAATATCCACTTTTTCACTCCCCGACCACCCGTTCTCTTGTGTGATGCGGATATGCGTGCTGTGTGAATGTAAATGTGTGTTTGTGAGAGGTACTGTATGTAGCCTAGTGCCTGTGCTGTGCAGCACCATTACTACAAAGCAGAGTGCAGAGGCATTGTCACTTCCCTCTCAGGCAAAATAATAGAACCCATTGTCTGTAGAGAGATTTGTGTGGGAGTTTGTGAAGGGAAGCACACAGTCGCCTGGTTAGAAGAGTGAGAGGGTCTGGCTCTAAAAGCAGGCCCTGGCCTGTATTCCCTCCGGTGTTCGTTGGCACTGCTTTCCAGAGTACATAAACAGCTTTATAAATCACTTGACTGTGTTGGAGCTGCCAGTGCAACAGTGCAAGCCCCAGAATCACCTGGCACCAGCAGCAGGCACTTTGGCTCTGATTGAAGCCCTCTTGTGTACTATATGGATCCAGGAAGGAAATTACATCGGCACCTTATTTATACACAAAAGAAGGAAAAAGGAAATGAAAAAAGTTTCCTCTATTACAGTAGTTCAGCTCAGGAGGGTGGTGGGTGGGGGGGTGATAAACAGCACAGGAGTAAACACTGCAGTAGTTCTGGAAAAGAGATCTCAAATAAATGGTATGTTTATGATAATATCCATTCCTTGTGCGGTGAAATGCAGGTACTGTATGTATTGCATGTTGGTCTCCCACAATGTGATTTGATTGCAGTATATTGACAGATTTCCACATGGGAAGTCTCTATAAGACAGAGGCATCCCAGGAGTTCCAAGCAAAGCAGATCACCTCTCTACTGTGTTTTTCACTGTCATCTCCACTAGAGAGACCACTTCTATTCTTCTGATTATTCTCTCATACCAGACGATGTCTGATGAGGATGGATGTAGGCTACATAGAGGGTACATTAAATGTATGACGATTGATGTGATTCGTTTCCTGAATTCTGTCTTTCCCTCCTTCAGAAACATTGTTATCTGAGGGTAGACATCCATCTGCTGATGATGGAACATTGCTCTCCTAGGCCGCATGGCCTAGCCTTGGTTTCCTATGCTGTTCATTACACAGATCAACTGTGGCAGACCCTCCGTCTCTGTCCTATGGGGGCCTATGTAAATTATGATAATGAATCCCTTGGACAGTAATGAAATCCCTTGGAAACAGTTTGTTTTCCACATACATAGGCTGGGTATGTTACAAGTCTCATTGGCTGTTCATCAGGTAAACTATGGGCTTTTTCACATTCAGTACTCTGATTCGGTTTCCTCAAGGGTTTGTGAGAATTCTACAAAATGTAATTTGCGAGATGCACAAGCTATCTTGATTACAATGGGGAAAATATTCCATGCGACTCGCGATGTCACGTCACAATACTTTCTACTCTGGTCCTGGATCTTGGACCTGCTACTCACTCAGGTCCAGGATTAATTTCAGCCAGAGTTAATTTGCGTTTCACAGATGTTTACTATTATGGATCAGGGTACCAAACACTCCATGATCTCTCCCTCTCGCTTACTCTCTCTCTCCCACTCTTCTCTCTTCATCTCCCCCCTTTCTCACTGTGTCCTATGGGAGCTGTTGTCATCTACAACCACTATGCAAATGATCTCATGTAGTCAGAGCCATTAGGAGCAGAGAGAAGTGTCCCTGTTTAGGGGACTCTGATGGTTGATAGATAATATACCAGGAGTTCATTAGCTCCTGGTCCCATCTGATTAACTCACTCACATCTTTACCAGTTCAACTGGAGGTAGCATGTCATGGCTGTGGAAGTATGTCATCACCACGGTTTTAATATATGCCTGTTAATTGTTGCTTGAGTAAAGTTGTTTGAATGTGTTTCTCACTCTCTGAAACACACACGTACACACACACACGCATGCACACAGATGTCACATGGCACCCTTTCACACATTTTTAGAAAGACGTAACACTTGAACTCAAAGGATGTTTAAGTGCAACCTAAAAACAACCAGATGTTGCAGACAGTAGTTGGTTCCCAGTTCTGTTTTTGCATTTCGTTCCCTTGAGGTCCCGTGACTCTAAACGTGCTTTTCCTCAAAGTAATGCTCGATGAGTAAGTAGTGACTGAATCCTCTCGGATGGAAACCTCCAAAAGGAACATTTCAATGTAATCATATTGCAGTATTTAAGCCTACTGTAGCTACTTTTCCCATGCTCAAATAAAATCACCTGAGGATTTTGCGTACTGTAAAATCATACTGTAACACTAGTGCTGGGTTGGCAATTCATGTAATTACACAAGAGGAACAGGGACTCTACGTTATACTGATCACACTATACATTTGTGTGCATGTAGATTTGGTTGTTTCCTTGTTTGATAGCGCCATTGGACGTCTTTCAACGATGTTCCTATTGGCGGATTCATTGCTAAATGTATAAGGTGACAGATTTTTTCCAGTCTCTGAAAGACTACAACTCAGTGTGGAGCGGTGTTTCATGTCTGGCCCCGTCCCTCTCCCAAGGCGGGCTTTTTTAAAAAGGAGGCAGACACAACAATAATCATCTCGGGCTAAACTTAAAGAACTGACCAGGCCGCAATGGCTTCAAGTGACTCCTCTCATCAACATGAATTCAAAGATGGATTTTTTTTAAATGTTCTCTTAGCTAGCTACATGGTGACAATCAACCATATGTTTCAACCGGAATATAGCAGTTGAAACAATATAGGATTTGAAACAAAGAGTTGGATTTAGCTACAAGCTTAGCTAGCTTAATAAGTTATTTTTCATACAAGCTATCTAGCTAGCTAACTTTAGTTTACTGGATCTACTGAAACCAATAGTGTGTATTGCTGGCTAACATACTACTGTGTTAGTGGGGGGGGGGTTTCGAATTGTTATTTTTCTGTTCGCTAACTTAGGTAACTAGCTAGGTAAGCCAAAAAGCTACCCATATCTATGACTAAAAAGAGAAGAGGTTTTACATGTGGAGATCTAGCTACCGTTTCTTGATTGTAAAACATTTTATTTTTTCGTCATAGATATGGCTACTAAACAGAAAGCTACTAACATTACAACCAGCCACCTAAAGCTAGGTTTAATGTTACCGGCAAATGTTAGTGCATGATTGGCTAATTAGCCTGGCACCTTCTAGCTTGCTTTGCACGAAGCCTCACGTTTGTAACTTTTTAGCAAATGTGTAACATCATCCACTGTAAACCTAAATAATTGTACTAGCTAGTTGTTTAGTATAATGGACAAGGGTTGACATATTGGTTATGATTTTTAAAGGGGATGCATTTCAATTAAAGCCATGAAAGAAGATAATGTTAGAGTTCCAAACAGATGTAAATAACAATTATTGGCTATCCAGCAAGCTAAGTTTACTAACAGTGAGGAGAAACATTAATACAACCATTCACTGTTGTAAATCTCTGAAACTATTGATCTGGTTTTACTAGGAATATATTTGCCTAAGCATGCCTGATAGACATGGCTGTAGATAGGCACTGTCTGTCTAACTGGGTACATTTGTACTGCCTGGTCACTGTGCAGAAGTTAAGAGCTATGCCACATTTCTTTCTATCAGGCTAGATATTGTTCTAAATGCATGTTCAACTAGCCTACCCTCATTTTGATGTTGTGCTGGCACAGTTCCACTGTAGTTAAAACTGTACAATAGAATATAATTTCTTAAATTTTTTGTCTTACAGAAAGTGTTGTGTGGTGCGGTGCCTATGTTTCTTCCTGAAGTGGATTCTAGATGGAGTGAACAGAATTCCTTTGCCTGGGTGTATCATTGGAGTTAAATTCTTCTGGCTGCAAGCCCGAAGCCGGGCACAATATGACAACAGCCACTTCAAGTGCAGGGCGCGAAATTCAAAATATATTTTTTAGAAATATTTAACTTTCACACATTAACAAGTCCAATACAGCATATGAAAGATAAACATCTTGTGAATCCAGCCAACATGTCTGATTTTTTTAATGTTTTACAGCGAAAACACCACATATATTTATGTTAGCTCACCACCAAATACAAAAAAGGACAGACATTTTTCACAGCACAGGTAGCATGCACAAAGCCAACCTAACTAACCAAGAACCAACCAAACTAACCAAGAAACAACTTCATCAGATGACAGTCTTATAACATGTTATACAATAAATCTATGTTTTGTTCGAAAAATGTGCATATTTGAGGTATAAATCAGTTTTACATTGCAGCTACCGTCACAGCTACCGTCACAAATAGGACCGAAGCAGCCAGAGTAATTACAGACACCAACGTCAAATACCTAAATACTCATCATAAAACATTTCTGAAAAATCGATGGTGTATAGCAAATTAAAGACAAACATCTTGTGAATCCAGCCAATATTTCCGATTTTTTAAAGTGTTTTACAGCGAAAACACAATATAGCATTATATTAGCTTACTACAATAGCCTACCACACTACCGCATTCATTCATCAAGGCACGTTAGCGATAGCGAATAAACCAGCAAAAGATATATAATTTTTGACTAACCTTGATAAGCTTCATCAGATGACAGTCCTATAACATCAGGTTATACATACACTTATGTTTTGTTCGAAAATGTGCATATTTAGAGCTGAAATCAGTGGTTATACATTGTGCTAACGTAGCATCTTTTTCCCAGAATGTGCGCATATTTTTATGGCACTCAACTATTCTGACCAAATAACTATACATAAACGTTACTAAAAAAGACATGTTGTATAGGAAATGATAGATACACTAGTTCTTAATGCAATCGCCGTGTTAGAATTCTAAAAATAACTTCATTACGACATCCAGCTTAGGTATAGCGAGAGAGTACCCAAAATCTGGGCGCAAACGACTATTTCACATGTTCGACAGATATATGAAATAGCATCATAAAATGGGTCCTACTTTTGATGATCTTTCATCAGAATGTTGTACAAGGGGTCCTTTGTCGGGAACAATCGTTGTTTGGATTTAGAATGTCCTCTTCTCCAGTCAATTAGCACGGAAAGCTAGCAAAGTGGCGCTAAGCTCTCCTTCCTGAACAAAGGCACACAACGCAACACGCCTAACGTCCCGAATAAATTTCAAGAATCTAATAAAAATTATATTGAAAAAACATACTTTACGATGATATTGTCACATGTATCAAATAAAATCAAAGCCGGAGATATTAGTCGTCCATAACGACAGCTTATCAGAAGGCAAATCCAGGTCCCTTCACGCGCTCTCCAGAAAACAGGAAACTGGTGACACGTCATGCCGAGAGCTATTATTCGACCCCAGATCAAGTTACACACTCCATTTCTTCTCTCACTGCTTGTCGACATCTAGTGGAAGACGTATGAAGTGCATGTATTCTAATAAATATCAAGGACCTTTATAGGCAGGCCGTAGAACAGAGCATCGATTTCAGATTTTCCACTTCCTGTCAGGAAGTTTGCTGCAAAATGAGTTCTGTTTTACTCACAGATATAATTCAAACGGTTTTAGAAACTAGAGAGTGTTTTCTATCCAATAGTAATAATAATATGCATATTGTACGAGCAAGAATTGAGTACGAGGCCGTTTGAAATGGGCACCTTTTATCCGGCTACTCAATACTGCCCCTGCAGCCCAAACAGGTTAACAGTCTTTGGATATATCTGAATGTCTAAAATCTGTTTGATGCTACAGAGCCCTGTACAGCTTATGTAAATGTCGTCTGTGAATCCATACAGGCAGACACATTTAGAAGATTGATAGAACATATCCATATTTGAGCCAGGCAAAACAAATTACTGGTTTCACTTTCATTTCCAGAAAAAAAATATTTGAATGTTTTTTTGTAAAAACAGTAGTTGTTCAGTGAGACCTTTCTGTGCACAGCAATCAATCAACATGTCACGCCCTGACCTTAGAGCTTTTTATGTCTCTATTTTGGTTTGGTCAGGGTGTGATTTAGGTGGGCATTCCATGTTATTTTTTCTATGTTATGTATTTCTTTGTTTTGGCCGTGTATGGTTCTCAATCAGGGACAGCTGACTATCGTTGTCTCTGATTGGGAACCATACTTAGGTAACTTTTCCTCACCGATGCTTTGTGGGTAGTTGTTTTCTGTTTTGTGTTTTGCACCTGACAGGACGGTTTCGGTTATTCACTTTGTTATTTTTGTTTAGTGTTCAGGTTAAATAAAAAGTCATGAACACTTACCACGCTGCGCTTTGGTCCGATTCCTCTTCATCCAACGACGACATCCGTTACACAACATGTACAAATACAAAGGAATACCATTGCATTATGTACATACAGTGGGGAGAACAAGTATTTGATACACTGCCGATTTTGCAGGTTTTAAAACTTACAAAGCATGTAGAGGTCTGTAATTTTTATCATTAGGTACACTTCAACTGTGAGAGACGGAATCTAAAACAAAAATCCAGAAAATCACATTGTATGATTTTTAAGTAATTAATTTGCATTTTATTGCATGACATAAGTATTTGATACATCAGAAAAGCAGAACTTAATATTTGTTACAGAAACCTTTGTTTGCAATTACAGAGATCATACGTTTCCTGTAGTTCTTGACCAGGTTTGCACACACTGCAGCAGGGATTTTGGCCCACTCCTCCATACAGACCTTCTCCAGATCCTTCAGGTTTCGGGGCTGTCACTGGGCAATACAGACTTTCAGCTCCCTCCAAAGATTTTCTATTGGGTTCAGGTCTGGAGACTGGCTAGGCCACTTCAGGACCTTGAGATGCTTCTTACGGAGCCACTCCTTAGTTGCCCTGGCTGTGTGTTTTGGGTCGTTGTCATGCTGGAAGACCCAGCCACGACCCATCTTCAATGCTCTTACTGAGGGAAGGAGGTTGTTGGCCAAGATCTCGCGATACATGGCCCCATCCATCCTCCCCTCAATACGGTGCAGTCGTCCTGTCCCCTTTGCAGAAAAGCATCCCCAAAAAATTATGTTTCCACCTCCATGCTTCACGGTTGGGATGGTGTTCTTGGGGTTGTACTCATCCTTATTCTGATTCCAAACACGGCGAGTGGAGTTTAGACCAAAAAGCTCTATTTTTGTCTCATCAGACCACATGACCTTCTCCCATTCCTCCTCTGGATCATCCAGATGGTCATTGGCAAACTTCAGACGGGCCTGGACATGCGCTGGCTTGAGCAGGGGGACCTTGCGTGCGCTGCAGGATTTTAATCCATGACGGCGTAGTGTGTTACTAATGGTTTTCTTTGAGACTGTGGTCCCAGCTCTCTTCAGGTCATTGACCAGGTCCTGCCGTGTAGTTCTGGGCTGATCCCTCACCTTCCTCATGATCATTGATGCCCCACGAGGTGAGATCTGCATGGAGCCCCAGACCAAGGGTGATTGACCGTCATCTTGAACTTCTTCCATTTTCTAATAATTGCGCCAACAGTTGTTGCCTTCTCACCAAGCTGCTTGCCTATTGTCCTGTAGCCCATCCCAGCCTTGTGCAGGTCTACAATTTTATCCCTGATGTCCTTACACAGCTCTCTGGTCTTGGCCATTGTGGAGAGGTTGGAGTCTGTTTGATTGAGTGTGTGGACAGGTGTCTTTTATACAGCTAATGAGTTCAAACAGGTGCAGTTAATACAGGTAATGAGTGGAGAACAGGAGGGCTTCTTAAAGAAAAACTAACAGGTCTGTGAGAGCCGGAATTCTTACTGGTTGGTAGGTGATCAAATACTTATGTCATGCAATAAAATGCAAATTAATTACTTAAAAATCATAAAATGGGATTTTCTGGATTTTTGTTTTAGATTCCGTCTCTCACAGTTGAAGTGTACCTATGATAAAAATTACAGACCTCTACACGCTTTGTAAGTAGGAAAACCTGCAAAATCGGCAGTGTATCAAATACTTGTTCTCCCCACTGTACATACATACAAAAAGTATCAGTTACTGTTACGTCCGTCGTTAAATGAAGACCAAGGTGCAGCGTGGTACATTTTCTTTATTAAATTGTTCCACCAAAAAAACAATAAACAACTCAACGAACGAAAAGCTTAGGAGTGCAACTCATGCAACAAACAAAGACAAGATCCCACAACAGAAGATGGGAAAAAGGGCTGCCTAAGTATGATCCCCAATCAGAGACAACGATAGACAGCTGCCTCTGATTGGGAACCATACTCGGCCAACAAAGAAATATAAACATAGATTTCCCACCCTAGTCACACCCTGACATACCAAATAGAGAATTAAAAGGATCTCTAAGGTCAAGGCGTGACAGTATCCCCAGCACCCCCCCCCGGCCGCAAACCTGAACCTATAGGGGAGGGTCCGGGTGGGCATCTACCCTCGGTGGCGGCTCCGGTTCGGGACGTAGCCCCCGCTCCCTACGCTGATCCCTCCGCTTCTGTGGAACCGGACTGTGGATCGTCGCCGGAGACTCCGGACCGTGAATCGTTGCTGGAGGCTCCGGACTGCAGATCGTCGCCGGAGGCTCTCGACTGGGAACCCCCGCTGGAGGCTTTGGACTGTAGCTCGTCGCTGAAAACTCTGGACTGCAGATCGTCGCTGGAGGCTCTGGACTGCAGATCGTCGCTGGAGGCTCCGGACTGGGAACCGTCGCTGGAGACTCCGGACTGAGGACCGTCGCTGGAGACTCCGGACTGAGGACCGTCGCTGGAGGCTCCGGACTGGGGACCTTCGCTGGAGGCTCCGGACTGGGGACCGTCGCTGGAGGCTCCGGACCGGGGACCGTCGCTGGAGGCTCCGGACCGGGGACCGTCGCTGGAGGCTCCGGACCGGGGACCGTCGCTGGAGGCTCCGGACCGGGGACCGTCGCTGGAGGCTCCGGACCGGGGACCGTCGCTGCATGCTCCTTGCCATGGATCGTCAAAACAGGCTCCGGGCCATGGATCATCACTGGAGGCTTCGTGCCATGGATTATCACTGGAGGCTTCGTGCCATGGATCATCACTGGAGGCTTCGTGCCATGGATCATCACTACAGGCTCCGGGCCATGGATCATCACTGGAGGCTTCATTACATGGATCATCACTGGAGGCTTCGAACCATGGATCATCACTGGAGGCTTCGTACGTGGAGCCGGAACAGGTCTCACCAGACTGAGGAGACGTACTGGAAGCCTGGTGCGTGGAGCTGCCACAACGTGACCTGGCTGGATACTCACTTTAGCTCGGTGAGCGTGGAGAGCTGGCACGGTACACACTGGGCTATGAAAGTGCACTGGAGGCATAGTGCGTAGAGCCGGCGCAGGATATGCTGGTCAGTGGAGGCGCACTGGAGGTCTGGAGCGTAGAGCTGGCACAACGCGTCCTGGCTGAATCCCCCCTGTAGCACGGCAAGTACGGGGAGCTGCCACAGGCCACACTGGGTTGTGCTGGCGAACTGGGGATACCGTGCGTAGAGCTGGCGCAGGATATCCTGGACCGAAGAGATGCACCGGAGGCCAGGAGCGCTGAGCCGGCACAATCCGTCCTGGCTGAATGCCCACTCTAGCACGGCAACTGCAGGGAGCTTGCACAGAGCGCACCGGGCTGTGGATGCGCACTGAAGGCATGGTGCGCACTGAAGGCATGGTGCGCAGAACCGGATAACACAGTGCTTGACCGGTCACTCGCTCCCCAAGGTAAGCACGGGGAGTTGGCTCAGGTCTGAACCCTGACTCCGCCAATCTCCCCGTGTGCCACCCCCCAAACATTTTTGGGGGGGCTGCCTTTCGTGCTTGCTTTGTTGAGCTATCTCCTCGTATCGTCGCCGTTCCGCTTTTGCTGCCTCTATCTTCTCCTTCGGACGGCGATACTCCCCAGCCCTTGTCCAGGGTGCTGCTCCCTCCAGGATTTCCTCCCAGGTCCAGTCCTCCTGACCACGCTGCTTGGTCCGTTGGTGGTGGGATCTTCTGTTACGTCCGTCGCTAAATGAAGACCAAGGTACAGCGTGGTAGGCGTACATTGTCTTTATTAAAATGTTCTACCAAAAAAACAAACAACTCAACGAACGAAAAGCTTAGGAGTGCAACCCATGCAACAAACAAAGACAAGATCCCACAACAGAATGTGGGAAAGGGCTGCCTAAGTATGATCCCCAATCAGAGACAACGATAGACAGCTGCCTCTGATTGGGAACCATACTCGGCCAACAAAGAAATATAAACATAGATTTCCCACCCTAGTCACACCCTGACCTACCAAATAGAGAATTAAAAGGATCTCTAAGGTCAGGGTGTGACAGTTACAGTGTCCCTGCAACAATGCAACGTGTCACTGCTAGAGTAGCCATTCAAGCAATTCACTTTAGTTTTGACAGGGTAATGGAGTGACATCAAACTAAGGTGTGCATGTCCGTTTAACTGTGTGATGAGCTTAGACATGCTAGCTTAGTGTGTTCTGATGTGGTAGAGCAGAGTCACCTCAATTACAACACCGTTGCAGGCAAGATGAGGGAGAAGACCGTAAAGTAACTGCTGAATGTCAGTGGTAGGCAGTGGTCGCTTATGTCACTGGAAATTCACTTGTTGGGTGGGATGGTGGGCTGGGGAAGATGAGACTCTTTGTGCTTGTAGCGAATGTGCTGTCTGCGGTCTACGACCAGCTGGATAAGACTCTGCCAAAGTGGTGAGTACAGGGTTCATAAAACTTCTTAACCACCCACTGTTTGGAACTCTTGCAGAATATTATCCTGTACTGCATGTCTCCTGGAAAGACATGGTTGTGATGTTAACATTTTTGATTCATTTTAGTTGGTGAAGGGATGTAGGGCAACACGCCTTTGTTGGTAAAGGTGTCAACAGAATGGGTCCCAAATGATTTTAGACAGGCTAGTGTATTGTTCAGGGACATTGATGCCTCTCTCATGCCTGTGGTTCCAAAAGGCATCCATTTTGGGTATATACTTTGGGTATATTTTAGCAGGACACTCTGGAAGGACTACAGATAACCTGAGTTTTACAAAGAGAAAAAGGGTAGATTAAATGACATGATTACATGGTTTGGAACATACTCTGTCTGGTCATCAGGCTACCTCTAACCACCTGTGAACCCCATAACACAAATGTTAAATTGATGGACACTGTATCCAAAATATATCATTAGCTGATTGCTTTCAGAGTTAACTACCTAGCTGTTGTTGGCTGATCGGAAGTCTTACGTTTTGATGGTAATGTTATCGCATCACTTCTCAGCTGGCATCGGTTGAATTGCCCATCAGTTCAGACTGAAAATCCCTATGATAATCTTCTGGCCGTAATGTTAGCTAGTTAGCTACTTTGTGTGTTGTTCCTTCAGAAGTCAATTCCAAGTTGGTGGACACGTCCCATCTACCTTGTGGGGTGGTATTAGGCATTCGCTATGAATGCAGGACCTTGTGGTTCACTATGAGCAGACGAATAGACAGGAAGTGTAAACTTCCCGATTCTACCTGTGAAAGGAAAATGTGCTTGTTCTAGCTTATGGTGAGGAGATTTTTTATGTTTATAATAAAATGAGTCATTACTGTATTAAGAACATTACATTTTGTCATAAACATACACAATTCCTCATAATTACTAATGACTATACACAGAGCTACGGTGAAATTTCCGTTTTGCCTTGATGTGCTTTTATCCATACAGCAAATAAATGGAAAAGCACAGCACTGTGTAATTCTGTAAATCAAACACTAAATCATTTTTTTAGCATTTTGCCTTGAGTTGGAAATAGTACACGTACCAAAGTAAAGCCAGTAAAGGCTTACAACTGCAATAGCTTGGAGTCTATTTTGCATTCTCTCTCTCACTCTCTCTCACTCTCTCTCGCTCTCTCTCGCTCTCTTATATATATACTTACAGTATATTGGGCAAGTTTCAGACTGTAGTGCCAAGTTTGTACTAGTTTTAACCAAAATAGAAAGAAAGGAAAAATGATTCACTTGAAGCTTTTAAACTTAATCTTTTATGTCTTTTTTTTAAGTGGTGAAAACTTCACACAGGTTCAAAAGCTTTAGAAATCAATCCCCCACTCTCTTTTTTACTTAATGTTCTCACTTTCTCGCTCTCCTTTACACTTTCTTTGTTCTCTGTATTTCATTGTCTTTTCTCTGAAAGAAAACCTTACATTAATATTTCACCTCCAAACAGTCTCCCTTACTTTTAACAATGCATATTTTCTTCATTAGGGATGACTAGTCATTTTAAAACAAACTTCTCTGCAGTGTAGTGAAATTAGAGTCTATGTCCGCGTACCCACGGAAATCTTATTTGCACAATAAAAAATCCCCATCAAAATCCATCTGTTTACGCTAGAGATATCAGCAGTTTCCGCATCTGCGGTGGAAGTTGGCCCAGCTACAGCCATGTTTGTCAGACTATGAGACATCCCGAAAATCGGTCTTCTCAAGAAAATATCTGTAGCATCCAAACTAATAGGACCACTTTATGGAAAGGGGAAATTCTCATGAACATATACAGTGTGTGTCGGTTGATTTGCTCTAGGATGCCCACAAGTCTCTCAAGACTGGGAGCTCAGTACCAGTTAAAACATTATGGAACTACTGTATACATGGAAGATGTTTAGTGCCAAAAAGTTTAGTTTAGTTTCCTGATCTGTTTTATATCTCTCAGATATAGGACAGACACTTTTAAAACATAACATATTATTTAATGCGTTTCTATGGGCTAATGGCAGTAAAGCCAAACTCAGTGTTTCATCAAATAATGTTTTAATATTGGCTTAGACTCTTCAGGATTAAAAACCTTCATTGAACAGAGACAGTACATGAGGTGAGAAGTTATCCACCTCCCTACGGTAATGTATTCATATAATAGGAGAACCAGATGTCAAACTGACAGAGGATGAGGGGTCAAGGGTCATTCTCCATAATGGCTCATCACATTGTTCCCATGGCCTGAATTGCTGCTCAGTCAATGGATTCAGCCATTACAGCTGACCCCGCGTGACCCCATAACGCCTTCTGGACAGTGGCGGTCGGTGCCATTTAAGATTAGGGAGGCCGATTTATTTTATTTTATGAACATGCCGTTATTATTTCTATTACAGAATATTGGATGAGTGTCATTCATATTCCATTCACCCAGCTCAATGTAACAGCAATAGGTTTAGGCTACTGCATGATACTCAAATATACCCTATACTCATCATGAGGTTGCTACAACCTAGCTTACAAATGAAGGTTTATAACATAGGTGCACAGGTTTAGATACAAATTGGAGTAATCAAGGTGACAGACAGTGACACATTAAATACCACCTTGCACACTCTTTCCTGCATCTAGCTGATCTGGGGTGTAATCATTAGTCAAAACAGTTTCAAAACGTTTTGCTACTAAAATTTGAGTTTCTGTTTGACAAATTCAGGTAAGAATTTGCAACAGAATCAGCGGAATGAATACATCCCTGATCACATGCACATACAGTTCACTTGCATAGCAGCCACATACAGCATCATCACTTTGCTTGTTGTATAATTTATGCTTGCATCTACGCGTTCTCCTCCTCTCACCTTTTCCCTTTGCTTGTGGACTTCAGTGCACAACACAACAGCTGTTTGTGACCAGGCGCAAAAACCTCTCCAAGCCAAACCTTCATACCATAACCGCTAACCATTACACAGCCTACATCGTTGTCACCATGTCAACAAACTATAAATAATGCATTACTAAACCCACAATCCCATCCATGTGTACAATCAAGCAGTACATTGTATAGCAAGTAGTTTAGCAGTTACACCGAAAGCTTACCTTGACTTAGAAGAGTTGCAGTGTTGGATACCAACAAAATCTCTCTCTCTCTTTGCTGCTTTTCCTTAATTTTTGATGAAATTAACTTGTTCATAACTGTTCAACTATTGTCTTTCTCTCGCTTTGAGTCAACTACTCACCACATTGCAGTGCTAGCTATCTGTAGCTTATGCTTTCAGTACTAGATTAATTCTCTGATCCGTTGGTTGGATGGACAACATGTCAGCTCAAAACGCAAGAGCTCTAATAGGTTGGAGGACATCCTCCGGAATTCTTCATATTTTCTGTGTCTATGGAAGTCTATGGAAGGGGTGAGAACAATGAGCATCCTAGGTTTTGTATTGAAGTCAATGTGCCAAGAGGAGGACTGAGAAGTAGCTGTCCTCTGGCTACACCACCGTGCTACCCTAGAGGGTGCTGTTGAGGCTACTGTAGACCTTAAAACGGTGTGTTTTAGTCAGTTATTTGGTGACGTGAATATATTTAGTATAGTTTTATCTAAAATTTTAGTATAGTTTTATCTTTTTTTTGTTGAAATTCACTGAGTAGGATCGTCCTCCCCTTCCTCCTCTGAGGAGCCTCCACTCCTTCCGGACACCACAGCGGCACAATATGGATGCCTGTGTCTCCTTTAAATTATGATCAAATCCCCTTGGATAGTGTGTATGTACTGAAATACAATATACTGCAATACATTGATTTCTCATTGTATGGATATTCAGTCAATGTGCTTAACTCTCTATGTAAACACATTGTGGAAAAGCTGATTCCATCTGACACAGTGGAAAATTAGATGGCGTTGTATTCTTATTGGTTGACTTTATCCATAAAACCGCAATTAGGCCAATGTAAAAGATGCATAAGACAATATCTAAACTCTTTTTTTAGAAAACAAAAACATAGACTTAAGCAGCATTACTCTCAGCAAAACCAACAATGTGACTTTATCTTGTGTTGTTCCAGAGAGCAGACTGTGGTAATTGGGTAATGTAATTAAGACAATTTAATTGGGCTGTTGGCTCACTAGTTGTTAGATCATGTTTTGCTGTTGTAGACTATTTAGCAGAGTTAAGTTGCTGAGGAGTCTGCTGAAGAACTCCTAGAACAGAATAGAATTGAATATGACTTTATTGTGTCTTTACCCTAAACCTATTAGAACTGATTATACTAATGGTTGCACTACATGTGTCTCGTCCTGATCTGTTTCACTTGTGCTTGTCTGCACCCCCTTCCAGGTGTCGCCCCTTTTCCCCATTATCCACTGGGTACTTATTCCTGTGTTCTCTGTTTGTCTGTTGCCAGGTTGTTTTGTTTCGTCAAGCCTACCAGCGGTTTTTCCTCTGTTCCTCTCTATTGATTCTTCCTGTTTTCCCGGGTTTTGACCTTTTCTGCCCGTCCTGACCCTGAGCCTGGCTGACGTCCTGTACCGTTGCCCCACTACTCTGGATTACCAACCTCTGCCTGACTTGATCCTGCCTGCTGTCCTGTACCTTTGCCCTACTACTCTGGATTATCAACCCCTGCCTGCCTTGGTCTGTCGTTTGCCTGCCCCTGTTGCTGTAATGAATATTGTTACTTCAACACAGCCTGCATTTGGGTCTTACCTGAAATGTGATAATATGACAGAATCTAACTGAAAGGTTCATGGACAGATTAGTAATCTGGTGAAGTAGAGAGAGAACCTCTCAGGGATCAGAATTGACCCTCTCGTCTAATCACTCAGACACACACAGTCCTGTTGTTTATGAATCTTTTATGGCCATGATATTTTTCTTCCCTCTGCTTTCCCTTTGCTTTTCCATGCCACTTTGCACAGACTTCTGCCCCCGAGCATTTTCATCGCCATCGCACGCAATCCCAGCCAAGGTCAGATCGCCAAGGCCGACCTTCATTGACAAAGCCACCTTGCCAAGAAATTCTCGCTGCTGCTGCCTTTTGAAGACATGGTATTTAGCACTTTCTCTGTCAGACTACATTTGTTAAGGTGGTCTCTTTCAAGATCTTCACAAGAGAGGCTGAAGGAAAACAGGAGGGGAAGAAAAGAGACAGAATATCTTAACGTGTGAAGCTGTGGCCCAAAGACATGTATGGTTTTGACACGGTTTCAAGCCGTCCTTTGTAGCTGTCTTTTCAACAATGGTAGTATAGAGGGTTGATGAACATGTCTGTGAACCTCACAGTGAGTTTGTACAGTAGACATACCTTACACTTCCTCCACAGAAGCCTACATGGTCTCATTAGAATATAGTATGTAAAACATAGTGACATTTGACCATTTTAGACTAGCTGACACATTACTTATGTCACTGATGGTGACATATTGACCTCTTGTGTGAGTAGCTGGAGTAATTATTTGAATAATTATTACTCTGGCTCTACCTAAATCCTTACCTTTCAGCAAACAGTTGACCACGCAACAACTAATTCACACTTGGAAAAACCCTGTTGAGGTGACTTTCAGCCATTCTGTACAGTAGAAGCACTCCATTTAGTACATTACAGTTAATCAATTAACTGTTGGCTTGATGAATAGAGAGCAGAGCAGAAACTAGCAGTGCTGTCGCAGATTTTAGACCCCTGGTCTCCTCTCCCCTGGTCTCCCCTCCTCTGGTCTCTCCTCTTAGCTCCTTTCCCCTGGTCTCCTCTCCCCTGGTCTTCTCTAACCTGATCTGCTCTCTCCTGATCTCCTCTCCTCTGCTCTCCTCTCCCCTGGTCTCATCTAACCTGGTCTCCTCTCCCCTGGTCTCATCTATCCTGGACTCCTCTCCTCTGGTCTCCTCTCCTCTGGTCTCCTCTCCTCTGGTCTCCTCTAACCTGGTCTCCTCTAACCTGGTCTCCTCTCCCCTGGTCTCATATATCCTGGTCTCCTCTCCCCTGGTCTCATCTAACCTGGTCTCATCTATCCTGGTCTCCTCTCCTCTGGTCTCCTCTCCTCTGGTCTCCTCTCCTCTGGTCTCCTCTCCTCTGGTCTCCTCTAACCTGATCTGCTCTCTCCTGATCTCCTCTCCTCTGCTCTCCTCTCCCCTGGTCTCCTCTCCCCTGGTCTCCTCTCCCCTGGTCTCATCTATCCTGGTCTCCTCTCCTCTGGTCTCCTCTAACCTGGTCTCATCTATCCTGGTCTCCTCTAACCTGGTCTCATCTAACCTGGTCTCCTCTCCCCTGGTCTCATCTATCCTGGTCTCCTCTCCTCTGGTCTCCTCTATCCTGGTCTCCTCTCCTCTGGTCTCCTCTCCCCTGGTCTCATCTCCTCTGGTCTCATCTAACCTGGTCTCCTCTCCCCTGGTCTCATCTATCCTGGTCTCCTCTCCTCTGGTCTCCTCTAACCTGGTCTCCTCTCCCCTGGTCTCATCTATCCTGGTCTCCTCTCCTCTGGTCTCATCTAACCTGGTCTCCTCTCCCCTGGTCTCATCTATCCTGGTCTCCTCTCCTCTGGTCTCCTCTAACCTGGTCTCCTCTCCCCTGGTCTCATCTATCCTGATCTCCTCTCCTCTGCTCTCCTCTCCCCTGGTCTCATCTAACCTGGTCTCCTCTCCCCTGGTCTCATCTATCCTGGTCTCCTCTGGTCTCCTCTAACCTGGTCTCCTCTCCCCTGGTCTCATCTATCCTGGTCTCCTCTCCTCTGGTCTCCTCTAACCTGGTCTCCTCTCCCCTGGTCTCATCTATCCTGGACTCCTCTCCTCTGGTCTCCTCTCCTCTGGTCTCATTTAACCTGATCTGCTCTCTCCTGATCTCCTCTCCTCTTAGCTCCTTTCCCCTGGTCTCCTCTCCCCTGGTCTCCTCTAACCTGGTCTCCTCTATCCTGATCTCCTCTCCCCTGGTCTCCTCTCCTCTGGTCTCCTCTAACCTGGTCTCATCTATCCTGGTCTCCTCTCCTCTGGTCTCCTCTAACCTGGTCTCCTCTCCCCTGGTCTCATCTATCCTGGTCTCCTCTCCTCTGGTCTCCTCTAACCTGGTCTCCTCTCCCCTGGTCTCATCTATCCTGGTCTCCTCTCCTCTGGTCTCCTCTCCTCTGGTCTCCTCTCCTCTGGTCTCCTCTAACCTGATCTGCTCTCTCCTGATCTCCTCTCCTCTGCTCTCCTCTCCCCTGGTCTCATCTATCCTGGTCTCCTCTCCTCTGGTCTCCTCTAACCTGGTCTCCTCTCCCCTGGTCTCATCTATCCTGGTCTCCTCTCCTCTGGTCTCCTCTCCTCTGGTCTCCTCTCCTCTGGTCTCCTCTCCTCTGGTCTCCTCTAACCTGATCTGCTCTCTCCTGATCTCCTCTCCTCTGCTCTCCTCTCCCCTGGTCTCATCTATCCTGGTCTCCTCTCCTCTGGTCTCCTCTAACCTGGTCTCATCTAACCTGGTCTCCTCTCCCCTGGTCTCATCTATCCTGGTCTCCTCTCCTCTGGTCTCCTCTAACCTGGTCTCATCTAACCTGGTCTCCTCTCCCCTGGTCTCATCTATCCTGGTCTCCTCTCCTCTGGTCTCATCTAACCTGGTCTCCTCTCCCCTGGTCTCATCTATCCTGGTCTCCTCTCCTCTGGTGTCCTCTAACCTGGTCTCCTCTCCCCTGGTCTCATCTATCCTGGTCTCCTCTCCTCTGGTCTCATCTATCCTGGTCTCCTCTCCCCTGGTCTCATCTATCCTGGTCTCCTCTCCTCTGGTCTCCTCTAACCTGGTCTCCTCTCCCCTGGTCTCATCTATCCTGATCTCCTCTGCTCTCCTCTCCCCTGGTCTCATCTAACCTGGTCTCCTCTCCCCTGGTCTCATCTAACCTGGTCTCCTCTCCCCTGGTCTCCTCTAACCTGGTCTCCTCTCCCCTGGTCTCATCTATCCTGGACTCCTCTCCTCTGGTCTCCTCTCCTCTGGTCTCCTCTCCTCTGGTCTCATCTAACCTGATCTGCTCTCTCCTGATCTCCTCTCCTCTTAGCTCCTTTCCCCTGGTCTCCTCTCCCCTGGTCTCATCTATCCTGGTCTCCTCTCCTCTGGTCTCCTCTCCCCTGGTCTCCCCTCCTCTGGTCTCTCCTCTTAGCTCCTTTCCCCTGGTCTCCTCTCCTCTGGTCTCCTCTCCTCTGCTCTCCTCTCCCCTGGTCTCCTCTCCCCTGGTCTCATCTATCCTGGACTCCTCTCCCCTGGTCTCCTCTCCCCTGGTCTCCTCTAACCTGGACTCCTCTCCTCTGGACTCCTCTCCTCTGCTCTCCTCTCCCCTGGTCTCCTCTCCCCTGGTCTCATCTATCCTGGACTCCTCTCCTCTGGACTCCTCTCCTCTGCTCTCCTCTCCCCTGGTCTCATCTAACCTGGTCTCCTCTCCCCTGGTCTCATCTATCCTGGTCTCCTCTCCTCTGGTCTCATCTAACCTGGTCTCCTCTCCCCTGGTCTCATCTATCCTGGTCTCCTCTCCTCTGGTCTCCTCTAACCTGGTCTCCTCTCCCCTGGTCTCATCTATCCTGGTCTCCTCTCCTCTGGTCTCATCTATCCTGGTCTCCTCTCCCCTGGTCTCATCTATCCTGGTCTCCTCTCCTCTGGTCTCCTCTAACCTGGTCTCCTCTCCCCTGGTCTCATCTATCCTGATCTCCTCTCCTCTGCTCTCCTCTCCCCTGGTCTCATCTAACCTGGTCTCATCTATCCTGGTCTCCTCTCCCCTGGTCTCATCTATCCTGGTCTCCTCTCCTCTGGTCTCCTCTAACCTGGTCTCCTCTCCCCTGGTCTCATCTATCCTGGTCTCCTCTCCTCTGGTCTCCTCTAACCTGGTCTCCTCTCCCCTGGTCTCATCTATCCTGGACTCCTCTCCTCTGGTCTCCTCTCCTCTGGTCTCCTCTCCTCTGGTCTCATCTAACCTGATCTGCTCTCTCCTGATCTCCTCTCCTCTTAGCTCCTTTCCCCTGGTCTCCTCTCCCCTGGTCTCATCTCTCCTGGTCTCCTCTCCTCTGGTCTCATCTCCCCTGGTCTCCCCTCCTCTGGTCTCTCCTCTTAGCTCCTTTCCCCTGGTCTCCTCTCCTCTGGTCTCCTCTCCTCTGCTCTCCTCTCCCCTGGTCTCCTTTCCCCTGGTCTCATCTATCCTGGACTCCTCTCCCCTGGTCTCCTCTCCCCTGGTCTCCTCTAACCTGGACTCCTCTCCTCTGGACTCCTCTCCTCTGCTCTCCTCTCCCCTGGTCTCATCTAACCTGGTCTCCTCTCCCCTGGTCTCATCTATCCTGGACTCCTCTCCTCTGGACTCCTCTCCTCTGCTCTCCTCTCCCCTGGTCTCATCTAACCTGGTCTCCTCTCCCCTGGTCTCATCTATCCTGGACTCCTCTCCTCTGGACTCCTCTCCTCTGCTCTCCTCTCCCCTGGTCTCCTCTAACCTGGTCTCCTCTAACCTGGTCTCCTCTCCCCTGACCGTAAGCAGCTATTTATTTGGCTAAGAGTCACCTGACATCCTCCAGTAGAATAATGTGTAATTGTGGTGCACATGCTGCACACACGCACACACATGCATGAAGGCACGCACGCACATGCATGAAGGCATGCACGCACACTCATACGAGGGCATCGACATGGACTCATACACATACAGTTGAAGTCTTGGCTGATTTCTTTTGATTTTCCCATGATGTCAAGCAAAGAGGCACTGAGTTTGAAGGTAGGCCTTGAAATACATCCACAGGTACACCTCCAATTGACTCAAATGATGTCAATTAGCCTATCAGAAGCTTCTAAAGCCATGACATAATTTTCTGGAATTTTCCAAGCTGTTTAAAGGCACAGTCAACTTTGTGTATGTAACCTTCTGACCCACTGGAATTGTGATACAGTGAACTATAAGTGAAATAATCTGTCTGTAAACAATTGTTGGAAAAACGACTTGTGTCAGGCACAAAGTAGATGTCCTAACCGACTTGCCAAAACTATAGTTTGTTAACAAGAAATGTGTGGAGTGGTTGAAAAACGAGTTTTAATGACTCCAACCTAAGTGTATGTAAACTTCCGACTTCAACTACTTAATTAGTATTTGAAAGTATTTTTACTTATGTACTATACACCACTGGTGTTTTCCTGTCTTTTGTTTTTACTAGCAAAGTGCAAAGAAACGTTAATTCAGGTTGGGTGTGAGTTCTGCTTGAATTTGGTTAAAAGGACAGTGAATTTGTTCATACTTTGAGAACTTGTTACCAAGCTCCAGTATGTATCACACACACAGTTTTTTTTCTCTTAGAGATGATTCTGAACTGAAAATTCTATTAGTTGAATTGAGTAAATGCATTCCTTGTTTTACAGAGTAATTCTTTGATTGACTATATGTTTGTATTTAATAGGTCTATTGGTAGTTGTTATTTACATTATACATTACACATGCTTAGGTACCACCAAGACATCTCTGATCTGCTTGCTTCAATAGATTAAGGCTAGAACATTGGTTGCCAGGATTAACTATGTGTATCTAGTCTCGTAGTAATTGCATAACGGTGCAAGTTAGACACATGTTCACTATAGTCATACTGAGGGGTGATGTACTGTAAGGCTCACTACCTTTGCTAGATTCCTTCAGAGACGTAGATTTATTCACATAATATTGATACATGTAATTTATTATTATATTCAACCTAATTTGTACATAATTGTTGGATAATTTCCACCAAACTACATATGTTAAATACAAGCCCATTGAAAGAGATTCTCTCCACCTGAAGAGCTAATCTCTACTCTCAGAACTCAGATCCCCATCAGACTCATCACAGCCTGACACACACACACACACACACACACACACACACACACACACACACACACACACACACACACACACACACACACACACACACACACACACACACACACACACACACACACTGCTTAATTAATTCTTACACAGTTTTTGTATTTTAGTAACTAACACCCTGATATCATGTCTAACACAATAATTATAACAGTTTTTTTAATTGAAGGCAGTGGGTGTCTGATGTCCCATGGTGAGTATACCCAATTAAGGGAGGGTAACTTTATGTGGAAGTTGTGCAAATTCTGTTGTGCTGACTTTCTGATCATTCCCATGGTTGATAATTAGGCAAAGTGAATTCATCAAACCATCAAAGGTTAACAGATACCTGCAGGAATTTAACCTCAAATACAGTGTGAAGTCTGGTTAGCCAACTATTATAGGTCTTGTCAAACTGTGAAACTGAATAGCTAAGGAGCTTGTAATTCAATACAGTGCCATCCACATTTGACTCCATTGAGCACAGCTTGCTAACGATCCTACTGTTGCCAATGAAGGATGCAATTTCCCTATCCAAATACCCTAGCATTTTGGACTTTCAATTATTTGTCCATGTTTGCAAAATAATCATTATGCCTGTGATTGCTAATTACAAGGGTTGAATGAGAATAGCATTAACACAACGGGGTTTCAACCGTCCTCTACCATTACAGGCAGGCAGGGGAGCTAGTCAAATACACATTTCGCATCACTTTACAAACTCTAAAATGTTGCTCTTTTCTCAAGCCTGCGATCCCTCCTCGTTCCTCTTGTTCCCTAGGCAAAAACCACTCCCTGACTAGAAGTCCATAATGTCCTGTTCACGGACACCAGTGGTGCAGTTACAAGAAAATAAGCCATTTTATATCCTTTCAACTCTGTGAATGAAGAGGAGTCTCTCCTTTCAGTCCAGCAGCTTCGAGCCATAGGCCCATTCCGATCTGCTTTGTGCCTGGGGAGAATTGGTCCAGAGAGAGAGATTCAGGCCAATGCAGGAAAGGTGAGGTGATGGGAGAAAGGACACTTTGTACAATCAGTACCTTAGTAATTGAATCACTCCCAGTCTGACTCTGCAGATTAAATCTTGGTCCACACTCCTCTACTCTTTACTCATTCAAGCAACTGTAGCCTATAGGCTGGACATGTCGGGCAGAGTCCCATTTTTTTTTTAGGGGATTGACAAATAAAACCATCAAAGGGTACAGAGGAGGTGCAGAGAGGACAAAGCCCCAGCCTTCAAGGTTAAGGAAATGCAGAGGGAGCAGAAAAATGACTCTGTCCCCTGTGTCACTGCCCACCAAACATGATACACAATAACGTAATAATGTTTAGAATATTTGATGAGTGTGTATATTTTTACAGTTAGGCCAAAAGGTAAGCTGTCAATGAAGTCGATGACAATTCACGGGCATGCAACCAGGAACAGTGGAGAGAGAGAGTGAGAAAAAGGAGAGAGTGCACAGGAAATTATCCAGGAGCAACATGAGAGATGATGCAGACACACACATGACCTTCAAGTCATGCACACACTAGCTATAGCTGGACCACTAGTTGCAGGCAGAGCTTGTCTGTCTACACATACACATGCACCCTTGTGCGCACACACACACATGGCAGTAGTTTGTGCTGATGCAAAGAAATTTATTATTAAGTGTATGCATTATTAAATATGCACCATTTTACCATGTAATGAATTTTTTCTTTATTCTAGCATGGCATTTCTAAGTAAATAACAGAGTAGAAAATAAATAAACCATTTGATTGCATAATCAAAACATTGTTGCTGTAAGTCTGTCCAGGCTGCTGAGCCATATTATTGACTCTAAGAAATTCTGATATAAGTCCCATCATTATTCCATTTAGGAGGCATATCTCAGCATCAGCAATCACTCTCTTTCTCTCCTATTATCTCTCTTTCATCTCACACCCTCTGACTTACAGTCTCTGTATTCTACCACCCTAGGGCCAAAGTTACTATACATTTGCACCGAGTTTCACCTGTTATTTCCATGAAGGCATAAAACAAAACAAAAAAGAGGATAAAGGTAACCTACCGATTTAAGAAAAGTTGGCGAAAGTAAGGTAGTAAGGTAAGGCACCACTGAGCAGATTCAAATCATCAAAGCTTAATTATGAGGTGGTTATTTGAATCAGTTGTTTACTGCTAGGGCAAAATCCAAAATGTGCAACCATGCGGGGCCCCAGGACCGAGTTTGAGAAAGCTTGCTCTAGCCAACAACAGATACAGTGCGGGTAAATTCAAATCAAATTTTATTTGTCACATACACATGGTTAGCAGATGTTAATGCGAGTGTAGCGAAATGCTTGTGCTTCTAGTTCCAACCATGCAGTAATATCTAACAAGTAATCTAACAATTTCACAACAACTACCTAATACACACAAGTGTAAAGGAATGAATAAGAATATGTACAGTACATAAAGATATATGAATGAGCGATGGCCGAACGGCATAGGCAAGATGCAGTAGATGGTATAGAGGACAGTATATACATATGAGATGAGTAATGTAGGGTATGTAAACATTATATAAAGTGGCATTGTTTATTAAAGTGGCTAGTGATACATTTATTACAAACATTTTTCATTATTAAAGTGGCTAGAGATGAGTCAGTATGTTGGCAGCAGCCACTCAATGTTAGTGATGGCTGTTTAACAGTCTGATGGCCTTGAGATAGCTGTTTTTCAGTCTCTCGGTCCCCGCTTTGATGCACCTGTACTGACCTCGCCTTCTGGATGATAGCGGGGTGAACAGGCAGTGGCTCGGGTGGTTGTTGTCCTTGATGATCTTTTTGGCCTTCCTGTTACATCGGGTGGTGTAGGTGTCCTGGAGGGCAGGTAGTTTTCCCCCGGTGATGCGTTGTGCAGACCTCACTACCCTCTGGAGAGCCTTACGGTTGTGGGCGGAGCAGTTGCCGTACCAGGTGGTGATACAGCCCGACAGGATGCTCTCGATTGTGCATCTGTAAAAGTTTGAGTGTTTTTGGTGACAAGCCAAGTTTCTTCAGCCTCCTGAGGTTGAAGAGGCGCTGCTGCGCCTTCTTCACCACGCTGTCTGTGTGGGTGGACCATTTCAGTTTGTCTGTGATGTGTACTTTCCACCTTCTCCACTAGTGTCCCATCGATGTGGATAGGGGGCTGCTCCCTCTGCTGTTTCCTGAAGTCCACGATCATCTCCTTTGTTTTGTTGACATTGAGTGTGAGGTTGTTTGCCTGACACCACACTCCGAGGGCCCTCACCTCCTACCTGTAGGCCGTCTGCAAACTTGATGATTGAGGTGGAGGCGTGCATGGCCACAGAGTCATGGGGAGGCAGTACAGGAGAGGGCTGAGAACACACCCTTGTGGGGCCCCAGTGTTGAGGATCAGCTGGGTGGAGATGTTGTTTCCTACCCTCACCACCTGGAAGCGACCCGTCAGGAAGTCCAGGACCCAGTTGCACAGGGCAGTGTCGAGACCCAGAGTCTCGAGCTTAATGATGAGTTTGGAGGGTACTATGGTGTAAAATGCTGAGCTGTAGTCGATGAACAGCATTCTTACATAGGTATTCCTCTTGTCCAGATGGGTTAGGACAATGTGCAGTGTTATTGCGATTGCGTCGTCTGTGGACCTATTGGGGCGGTAAGCAAATTGGAGTGGGTCTAGGGTGTCAGGTAGGATGGAGGTGATATGGTCCTTGACTAGTCTCTCAAAGCACTTCATTATGACGGAAGTGAGTGCTACGGGGCGGTAGTCGTTTAGCTCAGTTACCTTAGCTTTCTTGGGAACAGGAACAATGGTGGCCCTCTTGAAGCATGTGGGAACAGCAGACTGGGATAAGGATTAATTGAATATTTCCGTAAACACACCAGCCAGCTGGTCTGCGCATGCTCTGAGGACGCGGCTGGGGATGCCATCTGGGCCGGCAGCCTTGCGCGGGTTAACACATTTAAATGTTTTACTCACGTTAGCTGCAGTGAAGGAGAGCCCGCAGGTTTTGGTAGCGGGCCGTGTCAGTGGCACTGTATTGTCCTCAAAGTGTGCAAAAAAGTTGTTTACTTTGTCTGGGAGCAAGACATCGTGGTCCGCGACGGGGCTGGTTTTCCTTTTGCAGTCTATGATTGACTGTAGGCCCCGCCACATACCTCTCGTGTCTGAGCCATTGAATTGCGACTCTACTTTGTCTCTATACTGACGCTTAGCTTGTTTGATTGCCTTGCGGAGGGAATAAATACACTGTTTGTGTTCGGTCATGTTTCCGGTCACCTTGCCCTGAGTAAAAGCAGTGGATCACGTTTTCAGTTTTGCGCGAATGCTGCCATCAATCCAAGGTTTCTGGTTGGGGAAGGTTTTAATAGACGCTGTGTGGGTACAACATCACCGATGCACTTGCTAATAAACTCGCTCACCGAATCAGCGTATTCATCAATTATTCAATTGTTATTGTCTGACGCTATGTTTTGTGGGATCTTGTTTATGTGTAGTTGCCTGTGAGCACTCCATAGCTTCACGTGTCGTTTGCTCTTATTTGTTTTTTTTGTGCGTTTCACTTCAATAAATATGTGGAACCCAGATCACGCTGCGCTTTGGTCCGAGTATGTTTCCAACGACGATCGTGACAGTACAGGCCTAAGGCTCGACAGAGATGCAATAACTCCTACCCATTTTTGTTCAGTATTTGGTCAGGACTGTTTCTATTATTTAAAATATGTGGTGGTATCTTCCCGCATCAGTGTAGTCAGGCTCAGAACCTGTTCTTGCATTGAAATCTCCACAAAGAAGCACTTTACCCTCTGCCTGAAATGTAATGATTTCTGTAAGGAGATAAAAACTGATCATCATAATATGATGAATCTGAAGGAGGAGCATAAGCTGCACATATGTATACATCATTGTCACAATAGAATGTACCTTTGTTAAGTTTTAGCCAAATGTGATTAGTACCTTTTTTCATTTCATTCAGTGCTAAGTCCTGCTTATGCCAAATTATGATTCCACCTGAGTCCCGGCCCCATTTAACATTTTTATGTTTGATTGATGGTAGTAAACTTTCTCTATAGCCTGAGGGACACTGAGTATCTATGTCTCCACGACACCATGTTTCCAGTAGGATTATGATGTCCTGTCCCTTGGTGTTTTTAATCAATTCTGGATTTGTTGTTTTATAACCAAAATGTGAAGAGTAAAATAATAATAATATATGTATATATATATATAAATACATACATACATACATACATACATACATACATACACACACACCATTACATATTATTATAAGGCCAGTGCCAATAAAATAAAGAATAGTTGTAAACAAATTAATCAGAATGGAATAAGATTGCACAAAAATAAGTACATGCAATGCAATCTGCAACCCTGTGTGTGTGTGTGTGTGTGTGTGTGTGTGTGTGTGTGTGTGTGTGTGTGTGTGTGTGTGTGTGTGTGTGTGTGTGTGTGTGTGTGTGTGTGTGTGTGTGTGTGTGTGTGTGTGTGTGTGTGTGTGTGTGTGTGTGTGTGTGAATGAAAGGGTCTGTCTAGCCCAGTAGTCTGCATATTGTTGGCGCACCTCTCCTATCTCTGATTGTTCTAGATGTCTTTAACCAGAGGTTACCTCAGCATACATAGGCCTATGATCTGAATGATACATGGTGTGGACTGCATTATGTGGTGTACTTCCCTGAAGGACAGTGTTCTGCCCGAACCTAGAGTAGTGGTCAGTGCTGTGCTGTGATGTGATGGGCCAGGTTCAGTAGAGCTGTTTTGGGATGGGACAGGTCCAGTAGACCTGTGTTGTGATGTGCTGGGTCTAGTAGAGCTGTGTTGTGATGTGCCGGGTCTAGCAGAGCTGTGTTGTGATGGGCCGGGTCTAGCAGAGCTGTGTTGTGATGGGCCGGGTCTAGTAGAGCTGTGTTGTGATGGGCCGGGTCTGGTCGTGCTGTCCTGAGGCGGGTCTGGTCTGGTAAATCTGTGCTGTGTTAGGCCTGGTCTTGTAGAGCTGTGCTGTAATAAGCCATGTCTGGCTCTTCTCTCCTGTGGATGGTGTGGGTACTGTTGTTTCAGAAAGTGGAGCCTCTGCTGCTGGGGTGATGGGCGTGTGGGTCCCTGCCAAGTGCTGCATCCTTTAGGTCCTTGTCAAAGGTTCTGATACTGTCCTGATCAAGATGTACATTATTGTATAAATGTTCACATGTCAGAGTGGGGTGGTAAGCCGTTCTGAAGTTGAACAGTGAGGCACAGTGCAATGTGATTGGTTGATTTATTTTTTCAATCAACTTTCCTGGGAAGTCTTTCCTTGGTAGGAGGGTGGACACAACTATATTGGTTGTTGGGAACATAGCCTGTGCCCGTTATGCCACTCTTCTCACTGCCCCAGATACATTTTCACCTTCGGCATGAAGGTCGTTTGTGCCAGTGTGGATGATGATGTTGTCAGGGGTGTCGATCCTGGTCTGACTGAGTAGCTGCATTACACTGTCAGTTGTAGGACACCAGAACTTATACACCTGGTGTCTAGGGAAGTATCTTTCCTGGACTAAGAACTTCCCATTTGAATCAATAAGGATAGCAGTTGTGGGTGATTGTCTGGGTGGAGCAGACTGGGAGGCTGGTATTCTGACCTGGGCTGGAGCAGACTGGGTGGCTGGTTGGCTGACCTGGGCTGGAGCAGACTGGGAGGCTGGTTGGCTGACCTGGGCTGGAGCAGACTGGGCGGCTGGTTGGCTGACCTGGGCTGGAGCAGACTGGGAAGCTGGTAGGTTGACCTGGGCTTGAGCACACTGGGCTGGAGCAGACTGGGAAGCAGGTAGGCAGACTGGGATGCTGGTTGGTTGATCTGGGCTGGAGCAGACTGGTAGGCTGGTGCAGTGTCATCAGGCTGTGTGGTTGAGGCCATGCTGGTCTCAGGTTCTGATTGTGTTGTAACAAGCTGTTGGAAATGTTCTCTTGTTGTAAAGGACATAATGACTAGCTGCTGGTTGAGGGTGTCAATGTACCTCTCTTTGTTCTAGCTCCTTTCTTGTTGTGCTCAGATGGTCTCTGAGGTCATCATTTGTCTGACTCAGTTTGTCCATTCTGCTTTCTAATTTAGCAATAGATGCTTTGCGCTCCTCCCTGAACTGTTTCATCTCTTCTTTTAGTTTCTGGACAGTGTCCTCCTCTTGAAGATTGTTCTCTCTGAGTTCTATGACCTCTGCTTCGACAAGAGAGAGCAAGCTTCTTCCAGGAGAGTCCCTAGCAACTGCTTAGCAACTGGTAAACAATTCAGCTAGCTTAGATAACTGTACAATTTGAAACATATCCCAGTCCATGTGATCGAAGCAATCTTGAAGCGTGGAATCCGATTGGTCGGATCAGCGTTGAACGAGCACGTGCGCTTCCTGTTTCAGTTTCTTTCTATAGGCTGGGACCAACAAAATGGAGTCGTGGTCAGATTTTCCTAAAGGAGGGTGGGGGAGGGCTTTATATGCGTCGCGGAAGTCAGAATAACAATGATCCAGGGTTTTGCCAGCCCGGGTTACGCATTCGATATGCTGATAACATTTTGTGAGCCTTGTTTTCAGATTATCCTTGTTAAAATCCCCAGTTATAATAAATGCCGCCTCAGGATATGTGGTTTCCAGTTTACATAGAGTCAAATTAAGTTCTTTCAGGGCCGTCGATGTGTCTGCTTGGGGGGGATATACACGACTGTGATTATGATCGAAGAGAATTCTCTTGGTAGATAATGCGGTCGGCATTTGATTGTAAGGAATTCTAGGTCAGGTGAACAAAAGGACTAGAGTTCCTGTATGTTGTTATGATCACACCACGTCTCGTTAATCTTTATTAAGATTCCCAAAACGAACGCCCAAAACAACAGGCAAAAAATCGTCAGAAAATTGTCCAACCCAACACAGGGCGCAAACGGACAGGAACACAACACGCATAACCTGACTAACAGAAAAACAATCCCGCACAAAAATAGGCTTAAATAGACATGAATCAAGAAACAAAATAAGAGACAGGTGCAACCAATAAGACCAAACAAACAGAAAAGGAAAAGGGGATCGGTGGCGGCTAGTAGACCGGCGACGGCGACCGAACAGGCAGGGGAGCCACCTTCGGTGGGAGTCGTGACACCCGCCCTTCTTACCAGAGAGATGTTGGTTTCTGTCGGCGCGATGTGTGGAGAAACCAGGTGGCTGTACCAACTCTGACGTATTCCGAGTGAGCCATGTTTCCGTGAAACAAAGAACGTTACAATCTCTGATGTCTCTCTGGAAGGCAACCCTTGCTCGGATTTCGTCTACCTTGTTGTCAGGAGACTGGACATTGGCGAGTAGTATGCTCGGGAGCAGTGCACGATGTGCCCGTCTACGGAGCCTGACCAGAAGACCGCTCCATCTGCCCCTTCTGCGGCGACGTTGTTGCCGGCTGGGATCCGACCCATTGTCCTGGGTGGTGGACCAAACAGAGGATCCACTTCGGGAAAGTCGTATTCCTGGTCGTAATGTTGGTGAGTTGACGTTGCTCTTATATCCAATAGTTCCTCCCGACTGTATGTAATAAAACTTAAGATTTCCTGGGGTAACAATGTAAGAAATAATATATAAAAAAACGAAATACTGCATAGTTTCCTAGGAACGCGAAGCGAGGCGGCCATCTCTGTCGGCGCCGGAAGTGAAGTCTACATGATGAGATTATTATGGATGAGAGCAAAAATTTGTGTATTTGTCAAACTGAAGTCAAGCATCGATCATCATGTCACCAGAAATGGACCCTCGAGATTTATTGGAAAGTTCATCATAGCTTATTTCATCTGTAGCCTAATAAACTGCATGGTTTCCTGAGTCATAGTGGGAGGACCGCACACCAAATCATTGCGTGACTCCAAATTTACTTCGATATGAAGGTTATTATAACAATATTTGCACATAAGCCATTTCCCACATAATTAATTTGACAGACACAAAAAGATCCCACCATGTCGAACAAACAAATGAGCTGTCGGCATTTCTAAAATTACACTGAAAGGTCCTGTTTCCATCTCAGCTGTTGTGAATTTTTTATACGATATGACTTTATTCGCCTAAAAACTGTGGATGGAAACATGGTTTATGAAATGGTATCAATGGTGATAGCCAGTTGGCTCCATCCAATATTAAGAGGTTCTGCAAATACGAGAAAGGGAGCTAAGCCAAGTCAAAGACCCAGAGACCTGGCAGTGATCCATAAGGATCAGTCATCGGGCCACCCCTCCAGGCCTTTCCCTCTGCATATCTAACACATCACTCTTGCCAGGCAGCAGCTGCGGCAGCAACGTTGACTAGGTTCTCATTCCCAGTAAATACTGTATGTGGACACACATGCGGCAGTAGTCTGGACTTGATTAAGAAGGGCTGATGTGATGATGTTGGTTAGATTCACACACACAAAAGCACGCACACACATATCTCACCACCTCCTCTACATGCTATGCAGTCTCCCCTTGCAGCATCAGCAATGAAAACTCTCCCTCCCTCCCAATCCTCTCAACCCCACCCATCCCCAACTCTCAACCCCATAGTAAATTCCTCATCTCCTCATCACTAATCGTGATCATAACTCAATGCGGTAGTTAATGGTGTTAACACAGGGGCTTATGGCTTATGGCGAACTCACAGGGGACACGAGGAGAGTGCAGGAAAATGGCATTGATTTTACATAACAGAACACATTATTGCCAGGCATACAGACGTGTGTTCTGCCATATTTATAAGGATAGGGGAACAAGACATACTGTACATATCCTCTAATTATGTTTGATATATGGCTTACTGAGAGAGAGAGAGAGAGAGAAGCAGCTGCTGAAAAAATGAGCTCCTACAAATATTGAAATTTACATGGTTTTTAGAGTGAAGTACATCGGAAAAAAGCAAAAGTAAACTGAAAGAATGAATAGGAGACAAAACAAGCAACAAACGAAGAAGATAGGCTTTTGAAAAAGTAACTATTTTTCATAAAATTGTACAGTTATCTAAGCTAGCTGAATTGTTTACCAGTTGCTAAGCAGTTGCTAGGGACTCTCCTGGAAGAAGCTTGCTCTCTCTTGTCGAAGCAGAGGTCATAGAACTCAGAGAGAACAATCTTCAAGAGGAGGACACTGTCCAGAAACTAAAAGAAGAGATGAAACAGTTCAGGGAGGAGCGCAAAGCATCTATTGCTAAATTAGAAAGCAGAATGGACAAACTGAGTCAGACAAATGATGACCTCAGAGACCATCTGAGCACAACAAGAAAGGAGCTAGAACAAAGAGAGAGGTACATTGACACCCTCAACCAGCAGCTAGTCATTATGTCCTTTGCAACAAGAGAACATGTCCAACAGCTTGTTACAACACAATCAGAACCTGAGACCAGCATGGCCTCAACCACACAGCCTGATGACACTGCACCAGCCTACCAGTCTGCTCCAGCCCAGATCAACCAACCAGCATCCCAGTCTGCCTACCTGCTTCCCAGTCTGCTCCAGCCCAGTGTGCTCAAGCCCAGGTCAACCTACCAGCTTCCCAGTCTGCTCCAGCCCAGGTCAGCCAACCAGCCGCCCAGTCTGCTCCAGCCCAGGTCAGCCAACCAGCCTCCCAGTCTGCTCCAGCCCAGGTCAGCCAACCAGCCACCCAGTCTGCTCCAGCCCAGGTCAGAATACCAGCCTCCCAGTCTGCTCCACCCAGACAATCACCCACAACTGCTATCCTTATTGATTCAAATGGGAAGTTCTTAGTCCAGGAAAGATACTTCCCTAGACACCAGGTGTATAAGTTCTGGTGTCCTACAACTGACAGTGTAATGCAGCTACTCAGTCAGACCAGGATCGACACCCCTGACAACATCATCATCCACACTGGCACAAACGACCTTCATGCCGAAGGTGAAAATGTATCTGGGGCAGTGAGAAGAGTGGCATAACGGGCACAGGCTATGTTCCCAACAACCAATATAGTTGTGTCCACCCTCCTACCAAGGAAAGACTTCCCAGGAAAGTTGATTGAAAAAATAAATCAACCAATCACATTGCACTGTGCCTCACTGTTCAACTTCAGAACGGCTTACCACCCCACTCTGACATGTGAACATTTATACAATAATGTACATCTTGATCAGGACAGTATCAGAACCTTTGACAAGGACCTAAAGGATGCAGCACTTGGCAGGGACCCACACGCCCATCACCCCAGCAGCAGAGGCTCCACTTTCTGAAACAACAGTACCCACACCATCCACAGGAGAGAAGAGCCAGACATGGCTTATTACAGCACAGCTCTACAAGACCAGGCCTAACACAGCACAGATTTACCAGACCAGACCCGCCTCAGGACAGCACGACCAGACCCGGCCCATCACAACACAGCTCTACTAGACCCGGCCCATCACAACACAGCTCTGCTAGACCCGGCCCATCACAACACAGCTCTACTAGACCCAGCACATCACAACACAGGTCTACTGGACCCGTCCCATCCCAAAACAGCTCTACTGAACCTGGCCCATCACATCACAACACAGCACTGACCACTACTCTAGGTTCGGGCAGAACACTGTCCTTCAGGGAAGTACACCACATAATGCAGTCCACACCATGTATCATTCAGATCATAGGCCTATGTATGCTGAGGTAACCTCTGGTTAAAGACATCTAGAACAATCAGAGATAGGAGAGGTGCGCCAACAATATGCAGACTACTGGGCTAGACAGACCCTTTAATTCTCACACACACACACACACACACACACACACACACACACACACACACACACACACACACACACACACACACACACACACACACACAGGGTTGCAGATTGCATTGCATGTACTTATTTTTGTGCAATCTTATTCCATTCTGATTAATTTGTTTACAACTATTCTTTATTTTATTGGCACTGGCCTTATAATAATATGTAATGGTGTGTGTGTATGTATGTATGTATGTATGTATGTATGTATGTATTTATATATATATATACATATATTATTATTATTTTACTCTTCACATTTTGGTTATAAAACAACAAATCCAGAATTGATTAAAAACACCAAGGGACAGGACATCATAATCCTACTGGAAACATGGTGTCGTGGAGACATAGATACTCAGTGTCCCTCAGGCTATAGAGAAAGTTTACTACCATCAATCAAACATAAAAATGTTAAATGGGGCCGGGACTCAGGTGGAATCATAATTTGGCATAAGCAGGACTTAGCACTGAATGAAATGAAAAAAGGTACTAATCACATTTGGCTAAAACTTAACAAAGGTACATTCTATTGTGACAATGATGTATACATATGTGCAGCTTATGCTCCTCCTTCAGATTCATCATATTATGATGATCAGTTTTTTGACTGTCTCCTTACAGAAATCATTACATTTCAGGCAGAGGGTAAAGTGCTTCTTTGTGGAGATTTCAATGCAAGAACAGGTTCTGAGCCTGACTACACTGATGCGGGAAGATACCACCACATATTTTAAATAATAGAAACAGTCCTGACCAAATACTGAACAAAAATGGGTAGGAGTTATTGCATCTCTGTCGAGCCTTAGGCCTGTACTGTCACGATCGTCGTTGGAAACATACTCGGACCAAAGCGCAGCGTGATCTGGGTTCCACATATTTATTGAAGTGAAACGCACAAAAAAAACAAATAAGAGCAAACGACACGTGAAGCTATGGAGTGCTCACAGGCAACTACACATAAACAAGATCCCACAAAACACAGTGGGGAAATGGCTGCCTAAATATGATCCCCAATCAGAGACAACGATAAACAGCTGCCTCTGATTGGGAACCATACCAGGCCAACATAGAAAAAAAACAACCTAGATTACCCACCCTAGTCACACCCCGACCTAACCAACATAGAGAATAAAAAGGCTCTCTATGGTCAGGGCGCGACATGTACATGGTTAAAACCTCTTATGGCTGCAATCCCGCTAACGGGATCGATATGACAACAGCCAGTGAAAGTGCAGGGCGCCAAATTCAAACAACAGAAATCTCATAATTAAAATTCCTCAAACATACATGTGTCTTATATCATTTTAAAGGTAATCTTGTTGTTAATCCCACCAAAGTGTCCGATTTCAAATATGCTTTTCAGCGAAAGAACAACAAACGATTATGTTAGGTCACCACCAAACCACAATAAGCACAGCCATTTTTCTAGCGAAAGATAGCAGTCAGAAAATGCAGAAATAGAGATAAAATGAATCACTAACCTTTGATGATCTTCATCAGATGACACTCATAGTACTTCATGTTACACAATACATGCATGTTATGTTTGACAAAGTTCATATTTATATAAAAAAAATCTGAGTTTACATTGGCGCGTTACATTCACTAGTTCCAAAAACATCAAGTGATTTTGCATAGCCACATCGTTTCAACAGAAATACTCAACATAAATGTAGATGATAATACAGGTTATACACATGGAATTATAGATATACTTCTCCTTAATGCAACCGCTGTGTCAGATTTCAAAAAAACTTTACGGAAAAAGCAAACCATGCAATAATCTGAGACGGCGCTCAGAACAATAGCCAAATTAACCGCCATGTTGGAGTCAACAGAAACCAGAAAATACATGATAAATGTTTCCTTACCTTTGATGAACTTCATCAGAATGCAGTCCTAGGAATCCCAGGTCCACAATAAATGCTTGATTTGTTCGATAATGTCCGTTATTTATGTACAATTAGCTACTTTGGTTAGCGTGTTTGGTAAACAATTCCAAAGTCACAAAGCGCGTCCACTATAACGTGACGAAATGTCCAGAAGTTCCGTAACAGTCAGTAGAAACATGTCAAACGATGCATTGAATCAATCTTTAGAATGTTGTTAACATACATCTTGAATAACGTTCCAACCAGAGAATTACATTGACTTCAGTTGAGCGATGGAACGGAGCTGCCTCTCACATGAGAGGCCTCTCACATGCGTGTTCAATGCGTGGTCACCTCATGGCAGTGGTGAATCATTCCTGTCTCCTTCGGCCCCCCCTTCACATTAGAGTCATCAGACAAAGTTCTATTGACTGTTGACATCTAGTGGAAGCCGTAGGAAGTGAAAACTCATCCATATCTCACTGTAATTTCAATGGGAGCTTGGTTGAAAATCTAGCAGCCTCAGAAAAAATCCAAACCGGAAGTGGAACTTCTCAGGTTTTTGCCTGCCATATGAGTTCTGTTATACTCACAGACATAATTCAAACAGTTTTAGAAACTTCAGAGTGTTTTCTATCCAATACTAATAACAATATGCATATATTAGCAACTATGACTGAGGAGCAGGCCGTTTACTCTGGGCACCTCTGTGCACCTTTCATCCAAGCTACTCAATACTGCCCCTGCAGCCATAATAAGTTAATGGTAGAATCAGAGGGGACTCTTTAGGTTGGTTTACTTACTGCTCAGCTCTTGGGACAAGTGTAGTCGATTATGCCATCACTGACATTGACCCCTCCTCCATTAGTGCATTCACTATCAGACCACAGACACCATTGTCAGATCACAGTCAGATCAACATGTTTCTGAAGAAATTAACCGGAAATATTCATAAAAACAGCCCAATAAACTCTACAACATAAACCAATCGTACAGATGGGCTCAAAACAGTGCAGAGAGATTCATTGAAACATTGAACTCAAATGAAATTATGAACTCTATACAGTTCTTCAATAACTCACAATACCAAAACAATAAAGGTGTCATTTCGGCTACTCAAAACATCAATTGCATGTTCCAAAAAGCAGCATCGAAAGCAAATTTGAGAAAACCAAAGAAATGCAACATCAGAAATAAAAACAAAATGTTTCGTAAAAATGGTTTGATAACGAATGTAAAACAATTAGAAACACCTAAGACTAATGTCAAATGAAAAACATAAGTAGCAAAGCAACCCAGAGCTACGCTATGAATACTAAGAAACTCTGAAACAGTATAAACATACACTGAAACGCAAGACATTTAATTACACCAACAAGACACTTGATGAAATTGAAAATGCAATTGACCAAAATCAGTTCTGGGACATGTGGAATAATTTAAGCACGACAAAGCCACAAGAATTAGCCATAGAAGATGAAGGAATTTGGAAAACTTATTTTGATAATCTTTACAAAAACATCCCACAAAAAGACTTACAACAGAACCAATCAGAAATTCACGGAAAATTGAACATCCTTGAATCAGTCGTTAAAAACAACCAAATTCCATTAGATTACCCAACTAAACGAAAAGCTCAAATCTATAAAATCAAAAAAGGCTTGTGGTCTAGATAACATCAGAAATGAAATGCTGAAAAACAGCACACCTGAGTTGCAAAATGCTATGCTTAAATTGTTCAACATGGTTTTAACTTCTGGCTGCTTACCTGGTGTCTGGAACCAGGGGCTCATCTCCCCTATCCACAAAAGTGGAGACAAATCAGATCTCAATAATTACAGGGGAATTTACGTAAACAGCAACTTGGGAAAGGTTTTCTGTAGCATTTTGAATTCAAGAATTCAAACCTTTCTTCAAGAAAAAAATGGAATAAGTAAATGTCAAATTTGCTTTCTCCCCAACCATCGCACTACTGACCATATATACACCTTACACACACATTAATAAACACGTCCACCAAAAAAAAGAGGGCAAAATCTTTGCTTACTTTATTGACTTTAAAAAAGCATTTGATTCTATTTGGCACAAAGGGCTATTCTACAAAATTCTCCAAAGTGGGCTTGGTGGTAAGGTGTATGACTTAATAAAATATATGTACACAGAAAACAAGTGTGCAATAAAAATCAAAAACCAAATAACAGAATTCCTTTCACAATGTCGAAGTGTGAGACAAGGCTGCAGTTTGAGTCCAAATCGTTTCAACATTTATATCAATGAATTAGCAGACATGTTGGACAATTCTCCAGCCCCAGGACTCACACTATTTGACACAGAGGTAAAATACCTGCTATATGCTGATGACTTGGTTCTTATATCACCAACCAAATAAGGTTTTCAACAGAACCTTAATATTCTAGAGCAATATTGCCATAATTGGGCCCTGGCAGTAAATTTCAAAGACACAAAATCACGATTTTCAAAAAAAAAAAACACAAATATAAATTCACCCTGAACAACACCATAATTGAACACACACAAAATTACTGATACTGTAACGGTCATCGTTGCTTGAAGAAGGATCGGACCAAAGCGCAGCGTGGTAAGTGTTCATTATTTTTATTTACACTGAACACTAGAACAAAATAACAAAGTGAGAAACCAAAAAAACGGGAAAATGCTACCTAAGTATGGTTCCCAATCAGAGACAACGATAGACAGCTGTCCCTGATTGAGAACCATACCCGGCCAAAACAAAGAAATACAACACATAGAAAAATGAACATACAATGCCCACCCAAATCACACCCTGACCAAACCAAAATAGAGACATAAAAAGCTCTCTAAGGTCAGGGCGTGACAGATACCTTGGTCTGACCATATCTGCATCGGGAAACTTTAATATGGCAGTGAATGTACTCAAAGAAAAAGCTCGCAGAGCATTGTACGCAATAAAAATGAAATTATTCAATATCAACATCCCAATTAGAATTTGTACCAAAATATTTGACAGTGTAATCCTACCAATAGATCTTTACGGAAGTGAGGTTTGGAGGTCACTCAATAAACTGGACTACATGCAGAATTCTGTCTGAAAATTCTACAAGTCCAGAGAAATACACCAACCATATGCATGTAGGGCAGAATTGGGCCGCTTTCCAGTGGTAATGAAAATACAGAAAAGATCATACAAATGTTGGCTACATCTAAATTCAAGTCCAAATTCAAGTCTGCAATTTAAAGCACTTCAAACCCAAGAGTTGAGCCCAGAAACGAGCCCTCTCAGTCAGCTGGTGTTGGACCTAACCAACCAAGCTGACACCAGCACTGCTTCAAAAGAAAGAATTCCAATAAACAAAATCGTGAACCAATCAGAGGACTCATATTTACAACATTGGAAAAAAGAAACAAAATCCCAAAGCCGACTAAATTGCTATCTGACCCTAAACAGAGAATATGAATAGGTTGATTATCACTACTCTGTCAGAGATACGAAGCAGATACAGATCCTTACCAAGTACAGGCTGAGTGACCACCAATTAGCAATAGAAACCGGCAGACATAAAAAGACATGGTTACCCAACGAGGAGTGTGTATGTGGTCACTGCACGACAGGGGAAGTAGAAACAGAGATGCACTTTCTCCTTTACTGTGAGAAATATTCCTCACCAAGAGATTCATTATTCACAGAAATGGCTACATTTATTCCAAATTTTTATGTATTAAACCCAGAGGAAAAACCAAAAAATACTCATGGGCGAAGGAGCAATGGCTCCTCTTGCAGCCAAATATATATTTGCCTGCCATAGCCCAAGGGACACTGAATAATAACATCTGCATAGTGAATAGTAACTTACTTATTATTAGTATCATTGTTATTACTGTTATTGTTATTACTATTATTGTTATTTCTATTATTATTGTTGTTTATCATTCCAAATAGTAGTGGTATGGGTAGTAGGGTGATGGTAATGGTGGTGGTAGTAGTAGTAATAATGATGATGGTAGTTGTTGTACTGGTGAAATGGTGAAGATGACATTTATTTAGCTATAAGTTAGTTATAGTTTCATTTTCCATGTTTAGCTTTTAATATTTATTACATTTCCAATATATTGTTGTTATTTTTGTATTTCATTTTGTATTATTATTTACTACCATTTTATATTATTATTATTTGTTATTGTTTCTAATTGTATTACAATATATATTGTATACATTGTTGCTTTGGCACTATTGACACAATGTTTTTCAGGCCAATAAAGCATCTTGAATTTGAATTTGAGAGAGAGCGAGAGCGAGAGAGAATTAAAAGGAATGACAAATGTCATCAAGCATTCAGACATATGCAGGAAAGGTGATGGGAGAAAGGACACTTCGTACAGTCAGTACCTTAGTAATTTAATCACTCCCAGTCTGTGACTCTGCAGATGCAATCTTGGTCCAGACTCCTCTACTTTGTACTCATTCAAACTACTGTAGCCTATAGGCTGGACATGTAAAGTGTTGGTCCCATGTTTCATGAGCTGAAATAATAAATCCCAGAAATGTACCATAAACACAAAAAGCTTATTTCTCTAAAATGTTGTACACTCCTTTGCCAAGATAATCCATCCACCTGGCAGGTGTGGAATATCAAAAAGCATGATCATTACACAGGTGCACCTTGTGCTTGGGACAATAAATGGCCACTCTAATATGTGCAGTTTTGTCACACAACACAATGCCACAGATGGCTTAAGTTTTGAGGGAGTGTAGAATTGCCATGCCGACTGCAGAAATGTCCACCAGAGCTGTTGCCAGAGAATTGAATGTTAATTTCTCTACCATAAACCATCTCCAACATCCTTTTAGAGAATTTGGCAGTACGCCCAACCGGCCTCAGTTTGCAGATGTCAACAATTTAAACAGAGTGCCCTTTGGTGACATTGTGGTTATGGTATGGGCAGGAATAAGCTAAGAACAACGAACACAATTGCATTTTATCGATGGCAATTTGAATGCACAGAGATACCGTGACGAGATCCTGAGGCCAATTGTCGTGCCATTCATCTTCCGCTATCACCTCATGTTTCAGCATGATAATGCACGGCCCCATGTCGCAAGAATCTGTACACAATTCCTGGAAGCTGAAAATGTCCCATGGCCTGCATATTCACCAGACATGTCACCCACTGAACAACTTACACAGCCATTGAAGAGGAGTGGGACAACATTCCACAGGCCACAATCAATAGCCTGATCAACTCTTTGCGGAGGAGCTGTGTCGTGCTGCATTAGGCAATTTGGTGGTCACACCAGACACTGACTGGTTTTCTGATCCACACCCCTACTTTTTCCAACAGATTCATATCTGTATTCCCAGTCAAGTGAAATCCATAGATTAGGGCCTAATGAATTTATTTTAATTGACTGATTTCCTTATATGAACTCTAACTCAGTAAAATCTTTGAAATTGTTGCATGTTGCGTTTATATTTTTGTTCAGTATATTTAGCTATATGAGCAGCTTGCTTGCGTCAACTCATTCAAATACTTTAATCCGAAAATAAATAGCAACACCTGAAAATCTGTCTATCCTCTGGGAATATGACCAGTTTTCTAGGAAACAATGACGAATAAAGTGTTTCTGTATGTTGTTCTGAGTTCGTGTTTTGGATGGTAAACGTGGGTAATTGGGTTTCAACCATGGAGTAGAGTGAGAGGGTAAACGTTCTCCCCTCAAACTTCCTCCAGGAAGTAGCCATAGAGTTTCCTGTTGTGGCACTAATTGAGAGCAATATGTGGCTGCTTAAAGCCCTCTGAACAAACCAGTTTTCTGCACATTTGCACACGCACTCACACACACACAACCAGCCTCTCCCACACAAGATGAAAATCAGCAAAGCTTTTATCGGAGACTCGCCAGCTCAGGTTGCCACGCAACTCTAAACTCCCTGGGTTTGCCTCCACTTATTCCACAGTGCTACATTCGCCATTCCAGTGTGCCACCGCAGCGCCTCAATTGGTTTAATTAGATCCAGGAGCCTTAACACAGGGATACATTTCAAACAGAGCAGTGGTGCGTGTACACGTACGCCAAAAATCCTGTGCGCGCAAATCACGAGACATGATTTGTCACTAATAGACTGTACAATGCATTTTTATAAGTTTTCTGAATTTATTTTTCATCTTTCGACAGGTGCTTATAGCTGACACTGGGCTATCAAATTAATTAACTTAGTGCAGGGGAATAGATGGCAAACAGTCAACGGGCTAGCCACAGTCAGATTAATTTAACTGTTTTATATTGATGACTGCCTGCTGAATAGGCAATACTTTTAATAGTGTAATGCTGTATCACCACAGAAAAGGCTCTGACTGACAGAAGGCTGCAGTATGAGGAGTTGCATATATACTGTATATTTTTCCATATACTGTGTATTCCTTTTCTTAGGTTGCCAGCCTAAAGAACATCATAGAGGAAAAAGGATTCTATGCATACCCTATTGCAGAACCTAAGCCTGTCTAATGCAAGAATACAGGGGTCTTTGTATTTCCTGCTTAATCCTCCGTAAGCATTTCCCTGAATCCCGGATCCTCAGGAAATTGCATCCTCTTCCTCCCTCGTCCCTTTCTCAGTTGTCAAGAGGGGAGGAAGAAGGATGGAGGAGAGAAAAGAGAGAAAAAATGAGTGAATTACCGCTGAGCCGATGCTTAGTGATGCCTAAAGTCTAATTACGTTTCTGCCGCTGTTTTAATGGGGTTTACACAAGGTGCTGTGGCAACCATGTGGTCGGGACTAGGGAGGGAGAGAGAGTTGAATGTTGTAATGGGGGTTATATAGAAGTCAGGGCTGCAGAATAGGGGCCTGATTGACCACGGAATAATTATTTTTTGAAAGAAAGCAAACTGAGACAACGATAGGTAAACCCGTCCCTGGGTACAACTGGAGTAAGATGAATGGCAGTCGGGTGTAAGAGATGGGTTTGGAGGACCAGACCAGCTTAGCGCGTCAGCCGGATGGGGATGGCCAACGTTTGCCCTGGAGAACCCTGATCATGTGAAATGTGTTCTAATTACCTCACCACGCTGCTTTGATCTCACATTTTCCCCAACATCATGTGTTCTATATAGATTCAGTTTTGATTTGAATAGCGGCTCTAATCCAGGCCAAGGCCACCCTTTCCCCAAAACCCTGTCGTGAATTGGACCATTTTCCTGTCCTGTTAAGCATTCAATATGTAGTGAGTACTTTTAGGTGTCAGGGAAAATGTATGGTGTAAAAAGTACATTATTGAATGTAGTCAAGTAAAAGTTGTCAAAATAAATAGTGAAGTACAGATGCCCCAAAAAACTACTTAAGTAGTATTTTCAAGTATTTTTACTTAAGTACTTTACACCACTGGTGGCTTGTGTACTGTGTTTTTTAAACAGATTAATCTTCTATAAGAATGCACTTTACATATCAACAAACTTCTTAACAGAGCACAGAAACATATACAAATTCATCATCAATGTTCCTCAGTGTTAGAAAGTAAGGCAAAAAACAGGGGTTAAACACTTTGCAACAGAAGTCTAAATGTTGGTGTATGTTCGAAGTAACTAGATCTCCATTTAAAGGTGCTATCCTCAGCCAATCCTGTGGGAGCCCTAGATGAAGGAGTGCAGGAAGTTCACACTTCAGTAATCGACTTGCTGGCGCTCAGTTCTGGACAGGCAGATGTGTAGCGATAGCACGGGAGAGCTGACACTACTCCTAAGCCCCCCCCCCCTCGCTCCCTCCATCTCGGCGGTAGAGGTAGAGAAAAATACAACTTTTAAGTGTGATTATCATTACATGGAGGAACTCAACACGTCTTGCATCTCAAAGAGAGACCTTCAGCCTTACATGGGTCTTAATCTGATGTGTGTGTGTGTGTTTTTCTAGGAGAGCTTGGCGAGTCCAATCAAAGAGGAAGATGCTTTCTGGCTGGGATTGGAAACAGCCTCCCCATAAAACCCAATCTCTACCCTAAAAATGCTATGCTGAATAGGCTGACAAACATGGCTGACACTGAGCTAGACAGACAATAATCTGCCTGAAATTCAGTTCTCTCGGGGGGAAACAAGGAAGGAGCAAAACAAAATGATTTCTCTCTCTCTCTCTCTCTCTCTCTCTCTCTCTCTCTCTCTCTCTCTCTCTCTCTCTCTCTCTCTCTCTCTCTCTCTCTCTCTCTCTCTCTCTCTCTCTCTCTCTCTCTCTCTCTCTCTCTCTCTCTCTCTCTCTCTCTCTCTCTCTCTCTCTCTCTCTCTCGAAATAAACACTAATCTGTGACCGTCTCGATTCGCTTTGGACTTATTATCGTGCGCTGACGCCGTTGCAGCAGTGTGTTAGCTCTCCGAGTCAGAGCTTAGCGCATTCCTCTGGGGATTTTTCCATTTGCTGATGTTATCGCTAACAAACCCATGCAGAGCCTAACCCCCATGACCATGTTTATTAATGGACAGCCATTTCACTGGCCTCCTCTTTCTCTCAGATGTGAAGTTTGTCATGCGGCTGATGTAAGAAAACATAGGCAGACTGTACAATAAGGTGAATGTAGAGTTGTGAGCAGAGAGCTGTGGAGTTGCTGCTTCATTTGATTTGCATGAGTAAGACAATGATCAAATGATGGAGAGTTCAAAGGATGAAAGACTCACTCGTCTCTCTTGGAAGAATAGACTCTCACTAAAGCTGGTTTAACAGTTTTTCTGTAAAGCTCTTCTTTTCACTCTCTCTTTCTTTCACCCACCCACGCATGCACACGCTCAAGCACACACACACACACACACACACACACACACACACTCACACACACACACACACACACTCAAGTACATACACATGTACAGACTCACTCTCATACACAATAAACAAACCTGTCTTATATAAAGTTAATTGAATGGAGCATTACTGCAGGCAGTTATGTTTTGAGAGGCTGTGTCTTTGAAAGAGCTGGAGGACAAAGCCTGATTCACTGGGTTGGAGGAGGAACAGACTCTATGGGGAGTCATTGTTTGGCCAACTCAAGGAGAACCGGACTTGAATCAGCATCCAATAAAATAAGCTCAAATTCGGGCTTTGAAATTGCAAAGCCATTGGTGGATTGTGTAAACACTTCAGAGCATAAGAGGGACTTAAACAGCATTATTCTGCTATTATTTCAAAGTCATTCTGTCAGACTCGCAAGTGCAAGAAAGTTCAGTGATTAAACAGACTTCCAGAAACAGCACTGTCAGAGTGTGTGTGTGTGTGTGTTGATGTTAGCCATAAATAAAGTATGACTCCATCTGCTCCTCAGCTGTACCAGTGCAGTTTGTAGGATACATGTCTACTACAGTACTTCATCGACTGAGACCTACTCAATAATGCAGGACCAAATAAGACCTGGCCAACGAGCCACAGGAACTTACATAACCCTCTGAATTACAGTGCATATGTGAGTGTCCATGCTTGCGTTAAAGTGTGTGTGTGTGCACTGTAGTTTTGGGGGGTATCTGTACTTTACTTTTATATTTATATTTTTACATCTTTTACTTTTACTTCACTACATTCCTAAAGAAAATAATGTACTTTTAACTCCATACATTTTCCCTGACCCTCAAAAGTACTCGTTAGATTTCGAATGCTTTTCAGAACAGGAAAACAGTCCAATTCACAACTTATCAAGAGAACATCCCTTGTCATCCTTACTGCCTCTGATCTGGAGGACTCACTAAACACAACTTATCAAGAGAACATCCCTGGTCATCCTTACTGCCTCTGATCTGGAGGACTCACTAAACACAAACTTATCAAGAGAACATCCCTTGTCATCCTTACTGCCTCTGATCTGGAGGACTCACTAAACACAAACTTATCAAGAGAACATCCCTTGTCATCCTTACTGCCTCTGATCTGGAGGACTCACTAAACACAAACTTATCAAGAGAACATCCCTTGTCATCCTTACTGCCTCTGATCTGGAGGACTCACTAAACACAAACTTATCAAGAGAACATCCCTTGTCATCCTTACTGCCTCTGATCTGGTGAACTCACTAAACACAAACTTATCAAGAGAACATCCCTGGTCATCCTTACTGCCTCTGATCTGGTGAACTCACTAAACACAAACTTATCAAGAGAACATCCCTGGTCATCCTTACTGCCTCTGATCTGGTGAACTCACTAAACACAAACTTATCAAGAGAACATCCCTTGTCATCCTTACTGCCTCTGATCTGGAGGACTCACTAAACACAAACTTATCAAGAGAACATCCCTTGTCATCCTTACTGCCTCTGATCTGGCGAACTCACTAAACACAAACTTATCAAGAGAACATCCCTTGTCATCCTTACTGCCTCTGATCTGGCGAACTCACTAAACACAAACTTATCAAGAGAACATCCCTTGTCATCCTTACTGCCTCTGATCTGGCGAACTCACTAAACACAAACTTATCAAGAGAACATCCCTTGTCATCCTTACTGCCTCTGATCTGGCGAACTCACTAAACACAAACTTATCAAGAGAACATCCCTTGTCATCCTTACTGCCTCTGATCTGGCGAACTCACTAAACACAAATGCTTCATCTGTAAATGATTTCTGAGTGTTGGAGTGTGCCCCTGGCTCTCTGTAAATAAATAAAATGTGAAAATCGCGACGTCTGGTTAGCATAACAGCATAATATAAGGAATGTGAAATGATTTTACTTTTGTTATTTTAGCAATAACATTTACTTTTGATACAACCAAATACATGTTTTTCTCACCCATCTACAGTACACACAGTGCCCCATAATGGCAAAATTTATTTATTGAAAATTAAACATCTAATTTACATAAGTATTCACACCCCTTGACAATACTTTGAAGAATCCCCTTTTGGCAGCGATGACAGCTGTGCGTCTTTCTGGGTATGTCTCTAAGAGCTTTCCACACCTGGATTGTGCAACACATGCCCATTATTATTTTCTAACTTCTTCAAGCTCTGTCAAATTGGTTGTTGATCATTGTTAGACAACCATTTTCAGGTAGATTTATGTCAAAACTGTAACTCGGCCACTCAAGAACATTCACTGTGTTCTTGGTAAGCAACTCCAGCGTAGATTTGGTCCTGTGTTTTAGGTTATTGTCCTGCTGAAAGGTGAATTCATCTCCCAGTGTTGAGTGGAAAGCAGACTGAACCAGGTTTTCCTCTAGGATTTTGCCTGTGCTTAGCGCCATTCCGTTTATTTTTTATCCTGAAAAACTCCCCAGTCGTTTAACGATTACAAGCATGCACTATAACATGATGCAGCCAACATTATGCTTGAAAATATGGAGTGGTACTCAGTAATCTGTTCTATTGAATTTGCCCCTAACATAACACTTTGTATTCAAGACAAAAAGTGAATTGCTTAGCCAATTTTTTTGCAGTATTGCTTTAGTGCCTTGTTGCAAACAGGATGTATGTTTTGGAATATTTTTATTCTGTACAGACTTCCTTCTTTTCACTCTGTCATTTAGGTTAGTACTGTGGAGTTACTACGATGTTGTTGATCCATCCTCAGTTTTCTCCTATCACAGCTATTTAACTCTGTAACTGTTTTAAAGTCATCATTGGCCTCATGAATTTGTAATTCATTTGTGAAACAATTCTAAAAATGTAATTCCAATTTGACATTATGGGTTATTATTATTGCTCGTCGAACATCTTATTCCAAAATCATGGGCATTCATTTGGAGTTGATCCCCACTTTGATGCTATAACAGCCTCCACTCTTCTGGGAAGGCTTTCCACTAGATGTTGGAACATTGCGGCGGGGACTTGCTTCCATTCAGCATGACAAAGGTCCTTCCCCAAACTGTTGCCACAAAGTTGGAAGCACAGAATCGTCTGGAATATCATTGTACGCTATAGCATTAAGATTTCCCTTCACTGGAAGTAAGGGTCCTAGCACGAACCATTAAGAACAGCCTCAGACCATTATTCCTTTTCCACCAAACTTTATAGCTGGCACTATGCATTCGGGCAGGTAGCGTTCTCCTTGCATCCACCAAACCCAGATTCGTCCGTTGAACTGCCAGAGAACACATTTCCACTGCTCCAGAGTCCAATGGCGGCGAGCTTTCCACCAATCCAGCCGATGCTTGGCATTGCTCATGGTGATCTTAGGCTTGTGTGCAACTGCTCGGCCATGGCAACCGATTTCATGAAGCTCCCGATGAACAGTTCTTGTGTTGACATTGCTTCCAGAGGCAGATTTTTACTCGCTACGCGCTTCAGCACTCAGTGGTACCGTTCTGTGAGATTGTGTGGCCTACCACTTCACAGCGGAGCTGTTGTTGCTCCTAGACGTTTCCACTTCACAATAACACTTACCGGGGCAGCTCTAGCAGGGCAGAAATTTGACTTGTTGGAAAGGTGGCATCCTATGACAGGGCTATGTTGAAAGTAACTGAGCGCTTCAGTAAGGCCATTCTACTGCCAATGTTTGGTTATGGAGATTGCATGGCTGTGTGCTTGATTTTATACACTTGCCAGCAACGGGTGTGGCTGAAATAGCCAAATCCACTAATTTGAAGGGATGTCCACATACTTTGTATTTATAGTGTATTTGTAGACCACTGACAAAAAATCTCTATTTAATCCATTTAAAATGCAGGCTGTTACACAACAACATTTTGAAAATGTCAAGGGGTGTAAATACTTTCTGAACGCACTGTACGTACGTATTTGTGCTGGGCTAGAAACATCTGTCATTAAGTAAAGCCCACTCTAACTGGCCTGTTACACCAGATGCACAATGTTTGCAGAGTGTGAAACCAGGCCACAGAGCTGAAGCCTAGGCATTAGTTGAGGGCTCCAACATAAGTCTTCAGGTCACAGGCAAAATAAAGAATCCAAAGTGACTTACATTCTGGACACATGACCATAAGTCGATTTGGATATAAAACGTTTGCTAAATGGCATATACTGTATATACAGTCAGGTCCAGAATTATTGGCACCCTCTGAGCAAAAAAGACTGTGTATATTGCATTCTCAATTTTTTTTTAAATTATATTAATTTATACTAATACAATTGCTCAGAGAATTAAATGTTGTTTAACAAGTAATACAAAAAAATATTAACAGCCCTGTTTTCAGTACTTTTGAACCCTATTTATTTTAGATTTTTTAGATTTTTACTAAAATGTCTTTTGCTGAACAATTGTATAGAATTTTTTTCTCATCTGTATCAAGGGTGCCAATAAAAGACCTGACTGTATGTTATTTGTTATATTACATACGTACATTTCCCATCCATATCCCGGTTTATACATTCTCCCCGGTTTATACATTCTCTTAGCTGATGATGTGGCAGTCTGAGAGTGAAACCCTACAACAGCCATGTACAGTAATTGCAAACCCGTGACCAAACACCAGAACTGTTATTTCTGCAGCGTGTGACAAAGTGTCACGTTCCTGACCTGTTTTCTGTTGTTTTGTATGTGTTTAGTTGGTCAGGACGTGAGCTGGGTGGGAATTCTATGTTGTGTGTCTAGTTTGTCTGTTTCTATGTCCAGCCTAATAGGGTTCTCAATCAGAGGCAGATGGTAGTCGTTGTCCCTGATTGAGAATCATATATAGGAGGCTTGTTTGGTGTTGGGATTTTGTGGGTGTATGTTTCCTGTCTCTGTGTTTGTGTTCTGCACCAGATAGGACTGTCTCGACTTTCACATTTGTTGTTTTTGTATTGTTGTAAGTGTTCACCGTTTATGTTCATATTAAACATGTTGAACACTAACCGCGCTGCATTTTGGTCCTCTCCTTCATCCCAGGAAGAAAGTCGTTACAGAAACACCCACCAAACCCAGATCAAGCAGCGGGTTAACGGACAGCAACGACAGCAGCAGTGGGTCAAGGAGGATTGGACATGGGAAGAGATTCTGGACGGAGAAGGACCCTGGGCAGAGCCAGAGAAGTGTCGCCGTTCCAAGGCGGAGCTGGAGGCATCTAAAGCGGAGAGGCGACGATATGAGGAGGCAGCACGGAAGCAAGGCTGGAAGCCCGCAAGTACAACCCAAAAATTTCTTGGGGGGGGGCTAAAGGGTAGTGTGGCGAAGTCAGGTAGGAGACCTGCGCCAACTTCCCGGGCTTACCGTGGAGAGCGAGAGTACGGGCAGACACCGTGTTACGCAGTAGAGCGCATGGTGTCTCCTGTACGTGTTCATAGCCCGGTGCGGGTTATTCCACCTCCCCGCACTAGCCGGGCTAGAGTGAGCATTGAGCCAAGTGCCATGAAACCGGCTCAACATATCTGGCCTCCAGTACGTCTCCTCGGGCCGGTGTACATGGCACCAGCCTTACGCATGGTGTCCCCGGTTCGCCAACACAGCCCAGTGCGGGTTATTCCACCTCCCCGCACTGGACGGGCTACGGGGAGCATGCAACCAGGTAAGGTTGGGCAGGCTCAGTGCTCAAAGGAGCCAGTACGCCTTCACGGTCCGGTATATCCGGCGCCACCTTCCCGCCCCAGACCAGTACCACCAGTGCCTACACCACGCACCAGGCTTCCAGTGCATCTCCAGAGCCCTGTTCCTCCTCCCCGCACTCGCCCTGAGGTGCGTGCCCTCAGCCCGGTACCTCCAGTTCCGGCACCACGCACCAGGCCTACTGTGCGCCTCAGCAGGTCAGAGTCGGCCGTCTGCTCAACGCCGCCTGCACTGCCTGTCTGCCCAGCGCCGTCTGAGCCATCCGTCTGCCCAGCGCCGTCTGAGCTGCCTGCCTGCCCAGCGCCGTCTGAGCCATCCGTCTGCCCAGCGCCGTCTGAGCCATCCGTCTGCCCAGCGCCGTCTGAGCCATCCGTCTGCCCAGCGCCGTCTGAGCCATCCGTCTGCCCAGCGCCGTCTGAGCCATCCGTCTGCCCAGCGCCGTCTGAGCCATCCGTCTGCCCAGCGCCGTCTGAGCCATCCGTCTGCCCAGCGCCGTCTGAGCCATCCGTCTGCCCAGCGCCGTCTGAGCCATCCGTCTGCCCAGCGCCGTCTGAGCCATCCGTCTGCCCAGCGCCATCTGAGCCATCTGTCTGCCCAGCGCCATCTGAGTCATCCGTCTGCCACGAGCCATTAGAGCCGCCCGTCTGTCCCGAGCCATTAGAGCCGCCCGTCAGTCAGGAGCCGCTAGAGCCGTCAGCCAGTCAGGAGCCGCTAGAGCCGTCAGCCAGTCAGGAGCTGCCAGAGACGCCAGCCAGTCAGGAGCTGCCAGAGACGCCAGCCAGTCAGGAGCTGCCAGAGACGCCAGCCAGTCAGGAGCTGCCAGAGACGCCAGCCAGTCATGAGCTGCCCTCCAGTCATGAGCTGCCCTCCAGTCCGGAGCTGCCACTAGTCCGGAGTTGCCCCTCTGTCCTGAGCTACCTCTCTGTCCTAAGCTACCTCTCTGTCCTGAGCTACCTCTCTGTCCTGAGCTACCTCCTAAATCATGTGGGGGCCTTGGGGAGGATTCTTAGGCCAAGGTCGTGGGCGAGGGTCGCCACTCAAAGGACGCTAAGGAGGGGGACAAAGACAGTGGTGGAGTGGTGTCCTCGTCCTGCGCCGGAGCCGCCACCGCGGACAGATGCCCACCCCGCCCACCCAGAGTTTTAGGGGTGCGCCCGGAGTTCGCACCTTGAGGGGGGGGTTCTGTCACGTTCCTGACCTGTTTTCTGTTGTTTTGTATGTGTTTAGTTGGTCAGGACGTGAGCTGGGTGGGAATTCTATGTTGTGTGTCTAGTTTGTCTGTTTCTATGTCCAGCCTAATAGGGTTCTCAATCAGAGGCAGATGGTAGTCGTTGTCCCTGATTGAGAATCATATATAGGAGGCTTGTTTGGTGTTGGGATTTTGTGGGTGTATGTTTCCTGTCTCTGTGTTTGTGTTCTGCACCAGATAGGACTGTCTCGACTTTCACATTTGTTGTTTTTGTATTGTTGTAAGTGTTCACCGTTTATGTTCATATTAAACATGTTGAACACTAACCGCGCTGCATTTTGGTCCTCTCCTTCATCCCAGGAAGAAAGTCGTTACACAAAGCTCTATTGTAAATGTACATGTTATTACTTTCTCTGCTGTGTCTTTGCATAAGTTGTTAAGGGGGTCAGTCACCAATATTTTGTAACTCCTGGAGACAAATGCTGAATGATATTACCTCTAGTACCTCTGAGTACATTGCCTGTACCATAGAGATCTGTGTTTTTGTCTCTGTCACGCCCTGGCCTTAGTATTCTTTGTTTTCTTTATTATTTTAGTTAGGTCAGGGTGTGACATGGGGAATGTTTGTGTTTTGTCATTTTGGGTGGTTATATGGTAAAGGGGGTGTTGGGTGTAGTGTATGAGTTTGTGTTGAGTGAATGTTTCTAGGTATGTCTATGGTTGAGTGAATGTGTCTAGGTATGTCTATGGTTGCCTGAGTGGTTCTCAATCAGAGACAGATGTCTTTCATTTGTCTCTGATTGGGAGCCATATTTAAGGCAGCCATGGGCATCATGCATTTGTGGGTAATTGTCTATGTCTAAGTGTTTAGTGTCAGCACTTATGTTTGTATAGCTTCACGGTCGTCTGTTTTGTTGTTTTGTATAGTGTTCGTTTCGTTTTCGTCTTCTTCCTTAAATAAAGAAGATGTACTTTCCACACGCTGCATTTTGGTCCTCACTCTCTCCCATTGACGATCGTGACAGTCTCATAGTCTTGGATTTGACACTGACACTAATCCATAGTCTGGATTTGACACTGACACTAAGAAGTCTGTTCGATTTGCAGAGCAGCATGTCTTGGATGGAGTTGACACTTCCATGTAATACAGCAGTGTCTGTGTGCAACTCTGCAATAGTGCATCTACTGTACAGTGAGTGTACAAAACATTGACACCTGCTCTTTCCATGACAGACTGACCAGGTGAATCCAGGTGAAAGCTATGATCCCTTATTGTCACTTGTTAAATCAGTGTACATGAAGGGGAGGAGACAGGGGAGGAGACAGGTTAAAGAATGATTTTTAGGGCCTCCCGGGTGGCGCAGTGGTCTAGGGCACTGCATCGCAGTGCTAACTGCGCCACCAGAGTCTCTGGGTTCGCGCCCAGGCTCTGTCGCAGCCGGCCGCGACCGGGAGGTCCGTGGGGCGACGCACAATTGGGCTAGCGTCGTCCGGGTTAGGGTGGGTTTGGCCGGTAGGGATATCCTTGTCTCATCGCGCTCCAGCGACTCCTGTGGCGGGCCGGGCGCAGTGCGTGCTAACCAAGGGGGCCAGGTGCACGGTGTTTCCTCCGACACATTGGTGCGGCTGGCTTCCGGGTTGGAGGCGCGCTGTGTTAAAGAAGCAGTGCGGCTTGGTTGGGTTGTGCTTCGGAGGACGCATGGCTTTCGACCTTCGTCTCTCCCGAGCCCGTACGGGAGTTGTAGCGATGAGACAAGATAGTAATTACTAGCGATTGGATACCACGAAAATTGGGGAGAAAAGGGGGTAAAATTTAAAAAAAATAAATAAATAAATAAAAAAAGAATGATTTTTAAGCCTTGAGACAATTGAGACATGGATTGTGTATGTGTGCCATTCAGAGGGTGAATGGGCAAGACAAAATATTTAAGTGCCTTTGAACAGGGTATTGTAGTTTGTGCCAGGCGCACCAGTTTGTGTCATGAACTGCAACTTGGCTGGGTTTTTCACACTCAGCAGCTTCCCGTGTGTATCAAGAATGGTCCACCGCCCAAATGACATCCAGCCAACTTGACACAACTGTGGGAGGCATTGGAGTCAGCATGGGCCAGTATCCCTGTGTAAAGCTTTCGATGCCCCAACGAATTGAGGATGTTCTGAGGGCAGAAGTGTGGGTGTGGGTGTGTTTTGTACACTCAGTGTAGCCAGTAACACACATGTAGGCCTAAGGCCTGAGACAAATGTATGCCTGTACTGTAACTACAATGGGATCATCATGCAGTTCTGCCCTCTACATTTCATCTTTACTGATCCTGGTTCTGCCGCAAGTCGTTACATTGCCCAGATGTCTGGTGTGTGTTTGCAGGTTTCAAGGGGTTTGTTGATGTCATGTATTCATTTCAGTGGGTGTGTTTTGGGTGTGTGTGGAGCAAGTGTGAGCTTTTGACACTGTGATGGCAACTTCAGTGTGTGTATGTGCATGTCTGAGTACATGCATGCGTGTGACTGTGTGAGAGAACATGCTAATGTATAGAATAAATCAGCAACATCTCGGAGGCCATCTCTTCATACTGTATCACACTGAGAGAACATGCTAATGTATAGAATAAATCAGCAACATCTCGGAGGCCATCTCTTCATACTGTATCACACTGAGAGAACATGCTAATGTATAGAATAAATCAGCAACATCTCGGAGGCCATCTCTTCATACTGTATCTGGTGAGAACTGGAGGTTGTTACAGCCTTCTAATGAATCTCCATCACACTGCAGTTCACTCAAAATCACTGAGAGTTACTGATCTGGAGAACTGAAAACTCCACAAACAGAGAGTCAGAAAATGGTAAATGATTTAAGTGTGGGTCCAAGATGTTAAATAATTGGTCTTGGAAAGGAATTGATAAAGAAAACGTATTATGTTTATCTGATCAAATGTATCAAAGATATTATTTCAGAGTGATTGATGGAGTAATGGTAGATGCACCAGACAACACGTGAATACATATAGTATAAAGCCACAGAAAAAGAAATACAAAATTCTCAGTTATCTCCTATATACATGTATATTGTTGTAATAAATAGCTTCTTATTCAAGAGAGTGAAGGAATGAATCTCCCTCTGTGATCCCATCTCAGATCATCAAGGTATTCCGATGATATCCTCCACTTGGAATAAGTGGTGTCGTGGCTTCTCAGTTTAGCTAAGGAAATAAGTTCTGATTCTTCTCAGGTTTCTCCCACCACACAGGGGATGATTCTAAAGATGTCCATGTAACAGTTCATCATTTTGTTCCATTTTCACTCACCAAGCAGCTATTGCAAAGCGGCGAGATTAAACGAGGAAGAGGGAAGGAAAAAATTGAAAACAACAGGATGTTTCTTATCGTAGTCTTTGATCTAGGTTTTGCTTGATGACACAAATGATTAAAAGCGTTACAAATGGAGAGAGATGGAGTTCCCCTTTAAACGGCTTTAGCCGAACTAGCAGCTTCACTGTGTTCGGTTCTCTACTCAGGGATCTCATTTAGAATGGAAAACACACCAACTGTCTTCTTCCTCTCTCTTTTCTCAAACCCCCTTATCCTCTCACACTTTGTCATGCCAGTACTGATGAAGTGATGCACCAGTCAAACACACATACGCACAAGAGCATACACATACAGTGTCTTGCAAAATTATTCAGACCCTTCGAATTTCTTCACATTTTATTGTGTTACACAGTGGGATTAAAATATATTTAAATAAAAATGGTCAACAATAGATTGTCACCAATCTACACAAAATACTCTGTGATGTCAAAACGGAAGACAAATTCTAGCATTTTTTAAAGTATTCAGCTCCCTGAGTCAATACATGTTAGAAACAACTTTGGCATTGATTACAGCTGTGAGTCTTATTGGGTTAGTCTTTAAGTGTAACGGGCGTCTAAGTCGTTCTCCTCCTCGGACGAGGAGGAGCAAGGATCGGACCAAAATGCAGCGGGTGATGAATACATGATGAATTTATTTAGACAAGACGAAACACGAAGTACACTTGAATAAATTACAAAATAACAAAAACGACGTAGACCGACCTGAACATGAGAACTTACATAAAACGAAGAACGCACGAACAGGAACAGACTAGACAAAACGAAACAGTCCCGTGTGGTACAAACACTGACACGGAAGACAATCACCCACAAACAAACAGTGAGAACAGCCTACCTTAATATGGTTCTCAATCAGAGGAAACGTCAAACACCTGCCCCTGATTGAGAACCATATAAGGCTAATTAACCATGAACCTAAACAAGAAACAAATAACATAGACTGCCCACCCCAACTCACGCCCTGACCATACTAAACAAATACAAAAACAACGGAAAACAGGTCAGGAACGTGACATTAAGAGCTTTCCACACCTGGATTGTGCATTTTTTGCCCATTATTCTTTTCAAAATTCTTCAAGCTCTGTCAAGATGTTGGAGATCATAGCTGGACAGCAGTTTAAGTCTTATCATATATTTAAGATGATTTAAGTCAAAAATGTAACATGGAAACTCAGGAACATTCACTGTATTTTTGGTAAGCAACTCCAGTGTAGACGTGGCCTTATGTTGCACGTTATTGTCCTGCTGAAAGATTAATTCCTCTCCCAGTTTCTGTTGTAAAGCAGACTGAAGCAGGTTTTGCTATAGGATTTTGCCTGTGCTTAGCGGCATCCCGTTTCTTTTCATCCTGAAAAACTCCCCAGTATTTGCAGATGTCAAGCATACCCATACCATGATGCAGCCACCACCATGCTTGAAAATGATGAGGCAGTTTCTCAGTGATGTGTTATGTTGGATTTGCCCCAAACATAAGGCTTTGCATTTAGGCCAAAAAGTGTATTCCTTTGCTGTGTTCTTTTTTCAGAATAACTTTAGTGCCTTGTTTCATACAATATGCATGTTTTGGAATATTTTATAATCTGCATATTTGTATTCTGCTTTTAACTCTGTCATTTAAGTCAATAGTGTTGATCCAGCCTCAGTTCTCCCATCACAGCCATTGAACTATGTAGCTGTTTTAAAATCAACAATGGCCTCAGGGTAACATCCCTGAGCAGTTCCATTCCTATCCTGCAGCTCAGTTCGGAAGGATGACTGTCTTTGATGTGTCTGGGTGGTTTAATACATAATCCACAGCATAATTATTAACTTGAACATGCTTAAATATATATTCAGTGTCTGATTTGTTATTGTTACCCATCTAACACTGCCCTTATTCATAAGGCTTTTGAAAAGCTCCCTGGTCTTTGTAGTTTAATCTGTGCTTGAAATTCAATACTTGTATCATGACACAAGGCGAAATCCAGATGCAGACACAGGAGGCAGATGGTTGGAGTCTTACAATGTTTATTAATCCAAAAGGAGTAGGCAAGAGAATGGTCATGGACAGGCAAAAGGTCAAAACCAGATCATCAAATCAAAATGATTTATATAGCCCTTCTTACATCAGCTGATATCTCAAAGTGCTGTACAGAAACCCAGCCTAAAACCCCAAACAATGCAGGTGTAGAAGCACGGTGGCTAGGAAAAACACCCTAGAAAGGCCAAAACCTAGGAAGAAACCTAGAGAGGAATGAGGGGTGGCCAGGCCTCTTCTGGCTGTGCCGGGTGGAGAATTATAACAGAATGTTACGAACCCCCTTTTCCCAGCAGTCTAGGGGGGAGGGAAACGAGACCTGTAACATCTCATGCAAATCACAACAGTGAAAAGGAACAGTTAGAACTAAAAGAAATCCAGACAACCTAAACCTACCGTCAAACACTTTAGGTTAATTGTCAAACACACGGTAATGGGGTATGGGAAAAAGGGGCTGAGCTGGACCCAAGGAAAGAAATAATAAATATCCAAAAACCCCTAAACTAGTCTTACTGGGTAAAGAACAGCTAGCTAACCAACCAATAAAATACAGTGGGTGCTCCGACCAGTTCTAACTAGGGTATTGTCATGGCCGTTGTAAGGAGGAGACCAAGGCGCAACGTGGTAAGCGTACATTCTTCTTTATTATAAGAATTAACATTGAACAAACAAACAAAATAACAAAACTAACCGTGAAGCTAATATGAGTAGTGCAGACAGGCAACTAAACATAGAACAAGAACCCACAAACACCAAAGGGAAAATGGCTACCTAAATATGATCCCCAATCAGAGACAACGATAAACAGCTGCCTCTGATTGGGTACCATATCAGGCCACCATAGACATACAAATCACCTAGACCTACAAAAACCCTAGACAATACAAAAACTAACGTACCCACCCTAGTCACACCCTGACCTAACCAAAATATAAAGAAAAGAGAGATATCTCAGGTCAGGGCGTGACAGTACCCACCCCCAAAGGTGCGGACTCCCGGCCGCAATCCTGAACCTATAGGGGAGGGTCCGGGTGGGCATCTACCCTCGGTGGCGGCTCTGGTTCTGGACGCAGCCCCCTCTTTACGCTGATCCCTCCACCTTTGTAGAACCGGACCGTGGATCATTGCCGGAGGCCCCGGACTGGGGATCGCCACAGGAGGCTCCGGACTGGGGATCGCCGCTGGAGGCTCCGGACTGGGGATCGCCGCTGGAGGCTCCGGACTGGGGATCGTCGCTGGAGGCTCCGGACTGGGGATCGTCGCTGGAGGCTCCGGACTGGGGATCGTTGGAAGCTCTGGACTGTGGAAGCGCACTGGAAGCCTGATGCGTGGTGCCGGAACTGGTGGTACCGGGCTGAGGACACGCACCTCACGGCGAGTGCGGGGTAGAGGCACAAGCCGTACTGGACTGTGGAGGTGCACTGGAGGTCAGATGCGTGATGCCGGAACTGGAGGTACCGGGCTGGGGACACGCACCTCAGGGTGAGTGCGGAGAGGAGGCACAGGACGTACTGGACTGTGGAGGCGTACTGGAGATCTGGTGCGTAGAGCTGGCACACTGCGTCCTGGCTGGATGCTCACTTGAGCCCGGCAAGTGCGAATAGCTGTAATAGAGCGCACCGGGCTATGAATGCGAACTGGAGACACCGTGCGCATCACTGTGTAACGCGGTGTCTGACCAGTCACACGCTCCCCAGCACGCCCGCTCTGCAGCGCTCTCAATGCTAGTACCTCTCTCCGGAATCTTGTGTCGAACTCCTCATCCGACTCCCTGACTGGCTCTGGTTGGCTCCTTGGCTCCGCCGACTGCTCCATGTGCACCCCCCAAAAAGATTATTGGGGCTGCCTCTCGTGCTTGCCTCGTTTGTAATTCTCCTCGTATTATCGCCGTTCCGCTTTCGCTGCCTCTATTTCTTCCTTCGGAAGGCGATACTCCCCCGTCTGCGTCCAGGGTCCTGCTCCATCCAGAATCTCTTCCCATGTCCATTCCTCCTGAACACGCTGCTTGGTCTTTTTGTGGTGGGTTCTTCTGTCACGTTCATCGTAAGGAGGAGACCAAGGCGCAGCGTAGTAAGCGTACATTCTTCTTTATTATAAGAATGAACAATGAACAAACGAACAAAATAACAAAACTAACCGTGAAGCTAATATGAGTAGTGCAGACAGGCAACTAAACATAGAACAAGAACCCACAAACACCAAAGGGAAAATGGCTACCTAAATATGATCCCCAATCAAAGACAACGATATGGTTCCCAATCAGAGGCAGCTGTATATCAGGCCACCATAGACATACAAATCACCTAGACCTACAAAAACCCTAGACAATAGAAAAACTAACGTACCCACCCTAGTCACACCCTGACCTAACCAAAATAAGGAAAAAGAGATCTCAGGTCAGGGCGTGACAGGTATTTAGACAAAGTTTTCCTACGGGTAATGTATGCCCATGGGCGACTTGGCTGGTTATCCCCTTTTCCCACCAACAAACCAACAATAATACACCACAGCAGTACATACTCACATGATAACAGACAATGTGAGATGTATCCGCACAAACAAACTAAACTGTGGGGTATGAAAGAATATGTGGTCTTCAGCAAATCCAGAGGGAGAGAGGGAGAAAGAGAGAAACTGGGAAAACAACTGACTGGGTTTTTAAACCAAGGGAAAGGGGATGTGATTGGGTAAGGGAAACAGGAGGAGGTGTGTCTTCAGATTGATGCGACTGATGACTGCCACCTGTTACTAGGACAGAGGAGAAATACAAATAGCCCCCCAGGATACCTGTATCCGTAACACAGAACATGGCCAAGATGTTCAAATGTTCATAAATGACCAGCATGGTCAAATAATAGTAATCACAGTGGTTGTCGAGTGTGCAACAGGTCAGCACGGCCAGGTGGACTGGGGAAAGCAAGGAGTCATCATGCCAGGTAGTCCTGAGGCATGGTCCTAGGGCTCAGGTCCTCCGAGAGAGAGAAAGAAAGAGAGAGTATACTTAAATTCACACAGGACACCGGAAAAGACAGGAGAAAAACTCCAGATATAACAGACTAACCCTAGCCCCCCGACACAAACTACTGCAGCATAAATACTGGAGGCTGAGACAGGAGGGGTCAGAAGACACTGTGGCCGCATCTGATGATACCCCCGGGCACAACCCAAGGGGGGGCGCCAACCCAGACAGAAAGACCACGTCAGTGACTCAACCCACTCAGGTGACGCACCCCTCCTATGGACGGCATGGAAGAGCACCAGTAGGCCAGTGACTCAGCCCCTGTAATAGGGTTAGAGGCAGAGAATCCCAGTGGAGAGAGGGGAACCGGCTAGGCAGAGACAGCAAGGGTGGTTCATTGCTCCAGTGCCTTTCCGTTCACCTTCACACTCCTGGGCCAGACTACACTCAATCATAGGACCTACTGAAGAGATGAGTCTTCAATAAAGACTTAAAGGTTGAGACCGAGTCTGCGTCTCTCACATGGGTAGGCATAGGAGATAGGAGATAGCCCTGCCTCCAGCTGTTTGCTTAGAAATTCTAGGGACAATTAGGAGGCCTGCGTCTTGTGACCGTAGTGTACGTGTAGGTATGTACGGCAGGACCAAATCGGAAAGATAGGTAGGAGGAAGCCCATCTAATGCTTTGTAGGTTAGAAGTAAAACCATGAAATCAGCCCTTGCCTTAACAGGAAGCCAGTGTGGGGAGGCTAGCACTGGAGTAATATGATCAAATTTTTGGGGTTCTAGTCAGGATTCTAGCAGCCGTATTTAACTGAAGTTTATTTAGGGCTTTATCCGGGTTGCCGGAAAGTAGAGCATTGCAGTAGTCTAACCTAGAAGTGACAAAAGCATGGATTTTTCTGCATAAGTTTTGTATTGTTACATAGATGGAAAAAATATGTCCTTGAAACAGTCTTGATATGTTCGTCAAAAGAGAGATCAGGGTCCAGAGTGACGCCGAGGTCCTTCACAGTTTTATTTGAGACGACTCTACAACCATCGAGATTAATTGTGAGATTCAACAGAAGATCTCTTTGTTTCTTGGGACCTAGAACAAGCATCTCTGTTTTGTATCCTAGGTCCTGGCAGAGTTGTGCAGACTCAGGACAACTGAGCTTTGGAGGAATACTCAGATTTAAAGAAGAGTCCGTAATTTGCTTTCTAATGAACATGATCTTTTCCTCAAAGAAGTTCTTGAATTTGTTACTGCTGAAATGAAAGCCATCCTCTCTTGGGGAATGCTGCTTTTTAGTTAGCTTTGCGACAGTATCAAAAATACATTTTGGATTGTTCTTATTTTCCTCAATTAAGTTGGAAAAATAGGATGATCGAGCAGCAGTGAGGGCTCTTCGATACTGCACGGTACTGTCTTTCCAAGCTAGTCGGAAGACTTCGAGTTCTGTGGCGCCATTTCCATTCCAATTTTCTGGAAGCTTGCTTCAGAGCTCGGGTATTTTCTGTATACCAGGGAGCTAGTTTCTTATGACAAATGTTTTTAGTTTTTAGGGGTGCGACTGCATCTAGGGTATTGCGCAAGGTTAAATTGAGTTCCTCAGGTGGTTAACTGATTTTTGTCCTCTGACGTCCTTGGGTAGGCAGAGGGAGTCTGGAAGGGCATCAAGGAATCTTTGGGTTGTCTGAGAATTTATAGCACGACTTTTGATGATCCTTGGTTGGGGTCTGAGCAGATTATTTGTTGCGATTGCAAACGTAATAAAATGGTGGTCCAATAGTCCAGGATTATGAGGAAAAACATTAAGATCCACAACATTTATTCCATGGGACAAAACTAGGTCCAGAGTATGACTGTGGCAGTGAGTAGGTCCGGAGACATGTTGGACAAAACCCACTGAGTCGATGATGGCTCGGAAAGCCTTTTGGTGTGAGTCTGTGGACTTTTCCATGTAAATATTAAAGTCACCAAAAATTTGAATATTATCTGCTATGACTACAAGGTCCGATAGGAATTCAGGGAACTCAGTGAGGAACGCTGTATATGGCCCAGGAGGCCTGTAAACAGTAGCTATAAAAAGTGATTGAGTAGGCTGCATAGCTAGAGTAGGCTGCATGGCTAGAAGCTCAAAAGACGAAAACGTCGGGGCTTTTTTGTAAATTGAAATTTGCTATCGTAAATGTTAGCAACACCTCCGCCTTTGCGGGATGCGCGGGGGATATGGTCACTAGTGTAACCAGGAGGTGAGACCTCATTTAACACAGTAAATTCATCAGGCTTAAGCCATGTTTCAGTCAGGCCAATCACATCAAGATTATGATCAGTGATTAGTTAATTGACTTTAACTGCCTTGGAAGTGAGGGATCTAACATTAAGTAGCGTTATTTTGAGATGTGAGGTATCACGATCTCTTTTAATAATGGCAGGAATGCAGGAGGTCTTTATTCCAGTGAGATTGCTAAGGCGAACACCACCATGTTTAGTTTTGCCCAACCTAGGTCGAGGCACAGACATGGTCTCAATGGGGATAGCTGAGCTGACTACACTGACTGTGCTAGTGGCACACTCCACTAAGCTGGCAGGCTGGCTAACAGCCTGCTGCCTGGCCTGCACCCTATTTCATTGTGGAGCTTGGGGAGTTAGAGCCCTGTCTATGTTCGTAGATAAGATGAGAGCACCCCTCCAGCTAGGATGGAGTCCATCACTCCTCAACAGGCCAGGCTTGGTCCTGTTTGTGGGTGAGTCCCAGAAAGAGGGCAAATTATCTACAAATTCTATCTTTTGGGAGGGGCAGAAAACAGCTTTCAACCAGCGATTGAGTTGTGAGACTGCTGTAGAGCTCATCACTCCCCCTAACTGGGAGCGGGCCAGAGACAATTACTCGATGCCAACACATCTTTCTAGCTGATTTACACGCTGAAGCTATGTTGTGCTTGGTGACCTCTGACTGTTTCATCCTAACATCGTTGGTGCCGACGTGGATAACAATATCCCTATACTCTATACACTCGCCAGTTTTAGCTTTAGCCAGCACCATCTGCAGATTAACCTTAACGTCGGTAGCCCTGCCCCCTGGTAAACAGTGTATGATCGCTGGATGATTCCAATACTGTGGGTAATGGAGTCGCCAATGACTAGGGTTTTCAATTTGTCAGAGCTAATGGTGGGAGGCTTCGGCGTCTCAGACCCCGTAACGGGAGGAGTAGAGACCAGAGAAGACTCGGCCTCTGACTCCGACTCGCTGCTTAAAACCTCTCTGGGATATTCGGGACGCTAGCGTCCCACCTCAACAACAGCCAGTGAAATTGCAGGGCGCCAAATTCAAAACAACAGAAATCCCATAATTAAAATTCCTCAAACATACAAGTATTTTACACCATTTTAAAGATAAACTTGTTGTAAATCCAGCCACAGTGTCCGGTTTCAAAAAGGCTTTACGACAAAAGCACACCAAACGATTATGTTAGGTCACCACCTTGTCACAGAAAAACACTGCCATTTTTCCAGCCAAAGAGAGGAGTCACAAAAAGCAGAAATAGAGATAAAATGAATCACTAACCTTTGATGATCTTCATCAGATGACACTCATAGGACTTCATGTTACACAATACATGTATGTTTTGTTCGATAAAGTTAATATTTACAGTGGGGAGAACAAGTATTTGATACACTGCCGATTTTGCAGGTTTTCCTACTTACAAATTCATTTGTGTGATTTTGTTGTCAGCACATTCAACTATGTAAAGAAAAAAGTATTTAATAAGAATATTTCATTCATTCAGATCTAGGATGTGTTATTTTAGTGTTCCCTTTATTTTTTTGAGCAGTGCATATATATACAGTGAGGAGAACAAGTATTTGATACACTGCCGATTTAGAGGTCTGTAATTTTTATCATCGGTACACTTCAACTGTGAGAGACGGAATCTAAAACAGAAATCCAGAAAATCACATTGTATGATTTTTAAGTAATTAATTTGCATTTTATTGCATGACATAAGTATTTGATCACCTACCAACCAGAAGAATTCCGGCTCTCACAGACCTGTTAGCTTTTCTTTAAGAAGCCCTCCTGTCCTCCACTCATTACCTGTATTAACTGCACCTGTTTGAACTCGTTACATGTATAAAAGACACCTGTCCACACACTCAATCAAACAGACTCCAACCTCTCCACAATGGCCAAGACCAGAGAGCTGTTTAAGGACATCAGGGATACAATTGTAGACCTGCACAAGGCTGGGATGGGCTACAGGACAATAGGCAAGCAGCTTGGTGAGAAGACAATTATTAGAAAATGGAAGAAGTTCAAGATGACGGTCAATCCCCCTCGGTCTGGGGCTCCATGCAAGATTTCACCTCGTGGGGCATCAATGATCATGAGGAAGGTGAGGGATCAGCCCAGAACTACACGGCAGGACCTGGTCAATGACCTGAAGAGAGCTGGGACCACAGTCTCAAAGAAAACCATTAGTAACACACTACGCCGTCATGGATTAAAATCCTGAAGCGCACGCAAGGACCCCATGCTCAAGCCAGCGCATGTCCAGGCCCGTCTGAAGTTTGCCAATGACCATCTGGATGATCCAGAGGAGGAATGGGAGAAGGTCATGTGGTCTGATGAGACAAATATAGAGCTTTTTGGTCTAAACTCCACTCGCCGTGTTTGGAGGAAGAAGAAGGATGAGTACAACCCCAAGAACACCATCCCAACCGTGAAGCATGGAGGTGGAAACATCATTCTTTGGGGATGCTTTTCTGCAAAGGGGACAGGACGACTGCATAATATTGAGGGGAGGAAGGATGGGGCCATGTATCGCGAGATCTTGGCCAACAACCTCCTTCCCTCAGTAAGAGCATTGAAGATGGGTCGTGGCTGGGTCTTCCAGCATGACAATGACCCGAAACACACAGCCAGGGCAACTAAGGAGTGGTTCCGTAAGAAGCATCTCAAGGTCCTGGAGTGGCCTAGCCAGTCTCCAGACCTGAACCGAATAGAAAATCTTTGGAAGGAGCTGAAAGTCCGTATTGCCCAGCGACAGCCCCGAAACCTGAAGGATCTGGAGAAGGTCTGTATGGAGGAGTGGGACAAAATCCCTGCTGCAGTGTGTGCAAACCTGGTCAAGAACTACAGGAAACGTATGATCTCTGTAATTTCAAACAAAGGTTTCTGTACCAAATATTAAGTTCTGCTTTTCTGATGTATCAAATGCTTTTCTGATGTATCAAATACTTATGTCATGCAATATAATTCAAATTAATTACTTAAAACTCATACAATGGGATTTTCTGGATTTTTTACAGACCTCTACATGCTTTGTAAGTAGGAAAACCTGCAAAATCGGCAGTGTATCAAATACTTGTTCTCCCCACTGTATATCCAAAAATCTCAGTTTACATTGGTGCGATATGTTCAGTAATGTTCCAAAACATCCGGTGATTTTGCAGAGGGCCACATCAATTTACAGAAATACTCATAATAAACATTGCTAAAAGATACACGTGTTATGCATGGAATTTTAGATCCACTTCTCCTTAATGCAACCGCTGTGTCAGATTTCAAAAAAGCTTTACTGAAAAAGCCCACCATGCAATAATCTGAGTACAGCGTTCAGACAACAAAACAAGCCATACAGATATCTGCCATGTTGTGGAGTTAACAGAAGTCAGAAATAGCATTATAAATATTCACTTACTTTTGATGATCTTCATCAGAATGCACTCCCAGGAATCCCAGTTCCACAATAAATGTTTGATTTGTTCGATAAAGTCCATAATTTATGTCCAAATACCTCCTTTTTGTTCGCGCGTTTAGTACACAATCCAAACTCACGAGGCGCGGGCAAGTCCAGGCGAAAGTTCAGACGAAAAGTGATATTACAGTCTGTAGAAACATGTCAAACGAAGTATAGAATCAATCTTTAGGATGTTTTTAACATAAATCTTCAATAATGTTTCAACCGGAGAATTCCTTTGTCTGTAGAAATGCGATGGAACGCAGCTAACTCTCACATGAGCACGCGTGATCAGCTCATGCCAGACCCCTGACTCAATCAGCTCTTATTCCCTCATCCTTCACAGTAGAAGCATCAAACAAGGTTCTAAAGACTGTTGACATCTAGTGGAAGCCTTAGGAAGTGCAATATGACCCCATAGACACTGTATATTCGATAGGCAATGACTTGAAAAACTACAAACCTCAGATTTCCCACTTCTTGGTTGGATTTATTTTTCAGGTTTTTGCCTGCCATATGAGTTCTGTTATACTCACAGACATCATTCAAACATTTTCAGAAACTTCAGAGTGTTTTCTATCCAAATCTACTAATTATATGCATATTCTAGCTTTTAAGACTGAGTAGCAGGCAGTTTACTCTGGGCACCTTTTTATCCAAGCTACTCAGTACTGCTCCCCAGTCCCAAAGAAGTTAATGGGGAGAACCGGTTGAAAGTTTCTGTCGGCTGAATGAGCGACACTGGTTGAGCATTCCTACAGCATTTCCCTCCAGAAGTCATGGGAAAGTTGTCCGGCTGCGGGGACTGTGCGAGGGGATTTATACTACTATCTGTACTTACTGGTGGCACAGACGCTGTTTCATCCTTTCCTACACTGAAATTACCCTTGCCTAACGATTCCGTCTGAAGCTGGGCTTGCAGCACAGCTATCCTTGCCGTAAGGCGATCGTTTTCCTGTACAGAGTACAGCAACTGCAATAAGAAGGTATCATGTTATTGTTACTACTTAGCTTTGGCTGGTGGAGGTCCTGACGAACCACGTCCAGATAAAGTGTCCGGAGCGAAAAAGTTGAATGAAAAAAAAAAGTTGAGTGAGGGAAAGACTAAAAATATAAACGGTAATTAAAAAGTAAAAACCGTAAAGTTGTCAGGTAGCAAATTAAGATTAGACAAAACGCACAGCAGCACGTAAACAAGTCTGCAAGTTGTCCAGGAGGTACAGAGTGGCAGACAGGCTCCTGGTCAAGGCAGGCAGAAAGGTCAGGCAGGCAGGTACAGAGTCCAGAAACAGGCAAGGGTCAAAACCGGGAGGACTAGAAAAAGTAGAATAGCAAAAAGCAGGCGAACAGGAAACACGCTGGTTGACTTGGAAAACATACAAGACGAACTGGCACAGAGAGACAGGAAACACAGGGATAAATACACTGGGGAAAATAAGCGACACCTGGAGGGGGTGGAGACAATCACAGGGACAGGTGAAACAGATCAGGGTGTGACAACTTGAGTGAAGGACCTTACAAATGTTGCATGTATGGGGGACAGAGGAAGGGTTAGACATTCAAAAATCATGTCAAGCCCTATTATTTCACACAGTGAGTCCATGAAACTTATTTTGTGATTTGTTAAGCCAAATTTTAGTCCTGAACTAATTCAGGCTTGCCCGAACAAAGGGTCTGAATACTTATGGAACAACTACATAATAAAACATTTGTAAAACGTTTTAAATTTAATCCCACTTTGTAACACAATCAAATTTGAAAAAATCAAAGAGGTCTGAATACTTTTGCAAGGCACTGTACTTATGCACACACACACAAGCACAAAACATCCATACACAGGCACACACAGCACACACGCAAACGCACACACACAAACTTCCAATGCCACACATCAGGAAGAGGAGCGTCTGACATTTTTATGGCTGTTTGACAGTGTCTGTGAGGGGGATCCATCATTGTTTGTCTTCAGCTGAAATACTGAGATGATGGATGGATCTAATAGGTTTATTTAGGCCTCAATCCCTTTCTGACTGACTGGCTGGCTGACTGGCTATCTTCTGACTGACTGACTGACTGACTGACTGGCTGAGTGAGTGAGTGAGTGAACAAGGGAGCGTTTACCTCGAGGTAGTGGGGGGAAGATGCACTCTTACTCTCCTGCTCCTCCAGAGTAAAGTTCATCCATCACTCCAGGTTAGTCAGGTTAGTCTCTCTCTAAAGACCATCAGTCATGCTTTATTTCATAACAAATGAATGTGAAGGTTTAGTTGTATCTCTTGAGCTTTTCTTACCTTACCGGTAACACATTTACCTAAACACCATGCATATCCATGGGGGAACAGTTCACAGAAAAATATTGCACCAAATCAACATAGCTAATGTCCACAGTGTCTTTACATACAATTCCGAACAACAATGTTTCATTGACATTGAGACCAAATTCCATTCATCGTTACTATACAAGGACAAACCAAAATCAATTAAAATATTTGAATCTCAAGTCTCTCATTTACTATCTTCCTGCACTTCAGCAGCCTGGTCTGGAGTTTGGTAGGTATGTTTCTTTAATCTACTGTATGGGTGGTCTTATGTAAGGGAAAGCAAGGGGGCCATGGAAATGAAAAATATTTTTCTCCAACAGTGAATATGGAATTTCTACAAAGGGAAATGTAATTAACACACACGCAGGGAAAAACACAAATGTAGTCCTGATTGTGTACAGTGAAAAAGTAGATTTGTGGTTATGGTTGGAAGGAAAAGAAAATCCCTCAAGCAAAAAATCTCTCACCATGTAAATGATAAAATGATTGCCAATATTGAAGCACGCCTTCAGCACTGCCTTAATGTAAACTGACTAAGGTACAATTTGGTTGGAATTGCCTGTGCGTTCTGTAATTTACATATGCATAACCTGCAATCCATGAATTTGTAGAGCAAGTTTGACAATAATATGCAATTGTTACAGTTACAATTTTCCTGTTACTATTACTCACTCTCTCGGTATCATTTGATCTGCAGAAACAAACGCAACGGAGCAGAGATTCAACCAATCTCTTCATTGTCACAGATTATAATGCAATTTACAGATGCAATCTGCAGACTGATGTATTTCAATATGATTCCCCCTCCTCCCTTGAGCTGTACTCTACAGCACGATTTACACGCTTGAGCTGTTACCACGGACCATGGGCTCTAGCACCCTACCTCAGAGCAGGTTGCTGTTCGTTAAAGGTCTACCTGTGTTCAAACTGCTGTTGACACTGCATGGACACTGAGCCCTAGCACTGGCTGCTGGTGACAACTCACTTTTAACAAGCTGCTTCCTGCCCTCAAATAAAGGCTGAGCCTGTTGCTATGAGACCATTTCACTTTGGCATTTTCATTCTCATAAAAGAAGATAAAGAGCTTTCGGTTAGAACATTCACAAGACCACGAGACTATTCTCTTAGTAACGTAAAACATACCAACTACTGTAAAGTCATTTGTTTCTGGCCATTTTAAGCCTGTAATCGAACATACAAATGCTGATGCTCCAGATACTCAACTAGTCTAAAGAAGGCCAGTTTTATTGCTTCTTTAATCAGCACAACAGTTTTCATCTGTGCTAACATAATTGCAAAAAGGTTTTCTAATGATCAATTAGCCTTTTAAAATTATAAACTTGATTAGGTAACACAACATCCCATTGAAACACAGGAGTGATGGTTGCTGATAATGGGCCTCTACGCCTATGTCGATATTCCATAAAAAATCTGCCGTTTCCAGCTACAATAGTCATTTACAACGTCTAAACTCTATTTCTGATCAATTTGATGTTATTTTAATGGACAAAAAAATTGCTTTTCTTTCAAAAACAAGAACATTTCTAAGTGACCCCAAACTTTTGAAAGGTAGTGTATATGGAGAGTTATCTTCTAGGTGCTATCGCTATCTCTATCACCAATGATTGTATTCAGGCCTAGGTCATTTCACATGCCCCCTATACAGTAGGAGGTTGCTATGAAGTCCCAGTGTGAAACAGCATCTCGGAGGCCATTATCTCTCTCCAAAGTCCGGCCAATGACAGGGACTATTATTGGAATATCATGTTAAGGAAGAGTAACGTTGATTGGACAGTGGTAACTGGTCTATGTCAGTAAGGAGACGGGCTGGAGAGAGGCTCAAGGACATAAGTAATTAGGTTTGGATGTAGAGAGGAGCCTTGCTGTTATCCTAAAGATTCCTCACTTGAGAAGTGTAAATCACTCTTTAATGTCAATAGTAAATGAGCATAAACTTGTATTTATGCAGTTAACAGGTTGAAAATGTCGAAATTCCTTAACTATCTCTATGAGAGTGATCATCAGAACAGGTTTTGGTGGGGGTGGGGAGTTAAGTACAGTCCCTCTTTACTTCTCAATCTTGGCCTATTCGCTCTGTAGCAGTATAGCTTACATACTCGTCAACGAGCAGCAAAACAGACCAACGCCAACTGCTTGTGTATTTATGGAGGGTTGGTGCCAGAGCTACCTGTTCTCTGAGATTAGTTTGTTCTATCAGCTCTTTGCCAGGTGTGCCACACCACCGCTTAGCCAGCTGCCTGTCCTGGCTGCAGAACTGTTTGAAGTGGGCTTGTTTGTGTACTTCCTGTGTTTGCTTCCCGATTTTTTCCCTACGCATAATCCCATCAAAAAATGACCTATTTTACCTCGGTTGTCTCCGTTTTACAGCCTCCAGCTGCCCTATCAGCTCAGTTCACAAACCAGCCACGCTGACATAGTCAAAGAGAGTTCCTTGTGGGTTTGCTGTTTCTGGTTTTATTGTATGTTTCTGATGTGTTGTTGTCCCAGTTTTAGACTGAATGGAAAGTGTTAGGCTACTTCTGCAGGGTCTGTAAACAAATGGAATACTGGCAGGAGAAACAAAAAGCTTCTCCATTCATCTCTCTGCTATGCCTGATCATATAGAAGGAAATAACAAAAGTTCATGACCAATTATTTTACCAATATGTCTCCATACATCCAACTTATTGTACATAGCCTAGTTGTTACTGTCAATACTGGCTCTACCACAGTTGTGCTCTTCCAACAGTATCTCTACTCTTGCCACTTCATACTGTACATCAGAGATATCTCTCTTTCTTTCTCTCTCTCTCCCATGTTCCTAATTGGCATCAATCACAAAAGGAGTGTTATGAAAGACAATTGGGCTGATAGCCTCAGAGACTGATGACCCCCTGGAGATTCTGTCTCTGAAGGGGCCAAGGACAAACCAGACCCCAGGCTGAGAGTAACCCTCACTGGGCAGGGTGGAGGGAGAAGGGACCCCTGTGGAGCTCTACATCATCTACTCAGACAGTAACAATGAACGGAGACGCAGCAAAAGGGTAGAAAGAGAGCGGACAAAAAAGGGTTCAATAGAAGACTTGAGAGGTAAAGAAAGGTAGAGAACATAAGAGAAGAGGGGAAATCAAAGGAAAGAGTATATTAGAGAGAAAGAGGAAAGGAGGAAAGAGAGCTGAAGAGTGTGAAAAAAATAGAGAAGATTAAATCTGTGATTGACTCACAATATCCTTTTATTGTGACAACCAAGGTGCAGAAGCCTAGAAACTAGTTCTAATAAAACGGTCACTGAACGAAAGTAGATCTCTAAGTAGACTTGTTCGGCTTCAGCAATGGTCAATGTATGTGATTAGGAACACATTGATCGCAATGTGTCGCATTGATTACCATGTGTCAATGTAGACACGTCATGATCCGTAGTGTGTGGTGCTTGAAGTAAAATCATTTAGGGAGAGGTGGTTATGATAATGATTTATTCCTTTCAACTGTAGGGAGAGGAAGGGAGGGAGGGAGGGAGGGAGGGAGGGAGGGAGGGAGGGAGGGAGGGAGGGAGGGAGGGAGGGAGGGAGGGAGGGAGAAAAAGAGACAGAGCTAGCCAGGCTGCAGCACTGAAAGCAGCCGAGAGAAATCATTGCATGACAGCGTACTTAATTATGATAATTTGCTTTGATCTGCAATTATCTATGGCTGTTTAAAGGAACACTCAAACTGCTGAGGAATCCATTAAACATTCACAGTGATTGTCGTTTGTCGCATTTCTCCTTTTTTCTCTCAACCTCCACAGTAAAGGCAAAGTGACAGGCTAAAATCATCAACGTTACATTTCACTCACATTGTTCAGCTGTTAATTCTGTTTAGTTGCTCCTTTGTTCCAAGGACTCTTAATGCATTTACCATACTGAAGGCCGCCTTTTGTTTCCCATATTTCCTGCATCTGGTGAGAAGATGTGCCATCATTGTCCTTGTAGAATCAGCTGCGGTCGGGGAAGAAAAGAGGAGGGGGATTTTTGAGTGATCCTGAAGAGACCATGCATAATACATGCGAACACTCAGTCGGAGGCATATGGCTGAGAGCTACACTGGCCATGTGCTGAAATTTATGCAGATTACATTATCTAGATTAAAGAAAATTGTTATTTCAGGGATAATAAAAGTACTCAATAAATTAAAGCAGGTTACGCGTGGCAGAAACATCTAATTTTTAACTGATGTTTATGTGCTTTCTGAGTCCTCCTATACATTTTCCTTATAGATACTTAATAGAGATCATTCTCAGAATGTGATCAGAATACAATACATTTATTTTCTCGGAATGCAAATGACACCAATTACATTCCTTATAACAATGATTTAGGCTTGGTTGATCGACTGCGTGATCAATGCCGTCAAAACGCATCAATCACGTGATAAACACTGACACGTGAGCCTCCCTACATCACAGTCATTAGCACTTTTATTGCCACTTCATGTTATCAAACTCGTCATATCATGTGTCCTAATTAGGGAGATGGCTTTATGATTGTGTCATTTTAGGAAATCCCTTCATGTGGGGGTGATTCGTGAAACTCGTTAATTTGCCCCAGGTTGACAATTTAAAAACCTCCCCAGCCTACGCTCCTTGTGATAAAACGTGTTGCCGGGCGGAAACAGAGTCGACAGGGGAGCTCTGATTAACACATCACAGGGACACTTGATCTCTGTACACACACAGCATGGCGGTGCGGTGTGACAAAGTATATCCCTGAAACAATATGATGATGCACTGTTCCCTACTCTGGATGTAGCTGGAAGTGAGTCTAAGTTTTGAGGAGGCACCACAGACGTAGACAGAAGAGAAAAGATGAGTTGTTTGGAGATCATTTTGAATGGCCCAAGTCTCTGATATGACTTCTTCTCTGTATCACCAGTACAGCAATAGAAGTTCATGGTATCCACAGCTCCATCACAAGCATATCGGGTATGCTAGCCAATGGCCTGTCCCTTTCATAGCATATTGGTTATGGTAGCCAATGCAATCCCTTTCATAGTGTATGGGTATGCTAGCCAATGATCAGTCCATTTCATAGCGTGTTGGCTAGCTTGTGCTGGAGTGAAAGCTGATCCAATTTGTTCTCCTCCAGCCTGATAGAGCCAGTGTCCTCTGCTGATACACAGCGACCCTGCCTGCCATCCCCACCTCCGCCGGCCATCCATCAACCCACCATGTTACCACAGAACCTTCGCTCTCACTCTTATCACCCAGCCTGCACCGACTACGCAGCACATCAACCAGGCCCTTACCTCTTCACCTCCTCTCCCTCTGGGACCCCGATGAAGACCCATGTCACAACCCATCGCCTCGACCCACGTCTGACGTACTCTACCCAGGGACAGAGCACAACGAGTGGGGGAGAGACACGGACCTCTCATTTGTCTGAGATGACATTCTCCTGTGTGTTTTTCTGTGTCTTTTTCTCTCTCGTTCTCTCCATCTTTGTAGAGGAGAGGTGGATGCTGGGTAGGAATGATTGGGGAGGACAGGTGACTGTTCTGGTTTGAGTCAAAGTCTATCCCCAAAACCTCCTCTCCCATGTTTTTTTCAGCTGAAGGTCAACGGTGAAGAGGGAGGGTAAGATATGTCACTCTGGCTTCTCAGTGAATATTTCACAGTGGCAGACAAGCGAAACACCGGTGCCTTTGCGTTTTGATGCCAATCTAAGGCCTGGGGAATGTTTTCACCCTCTGCCCTCTCCCATGACCCTTATTAAATAGAGATGTATGTATTTTTTTGCTCCATTAATGTGATCTTAATTACTGTTAACAAGTCAGATTACAGGTTATCATATGTGGCAAATTCATGTCACGTCAGTCTTTTCTAGCGATGAGTCTTTTCTTGCTCAGTCTTCACTGGGAATGCCAATCACTGAAGAATCTGGACTACTTCATCCATTATTGGGCGTGTGGTGTACAGCTACAGTAGGATCTGACAAGGGCTTGAACCATCTTCACCAATTACAACACTAACAGACATCTTGATAGATGACGTTAAACCTTCGCCTGCACTCGAGAGGATTCTGTCTGATGAGAGTTTTGCGTTCGCTAAACATTTGAGCAGTGTTTCCGGGAACCACAACCGCTGAACATATTTGTTCGATAGGAGCGATAGCACATCTGACTCAGCCAGTCAACTAATCATCAAGTACTTGACAAGTTGAATTAGATGTTCTGGTGCCGGAATAGAACAAATAACGTACACAGATAACCAACATGTAACAGAAATGCATCAAATGCACCAAAAAAAGTAACATTAGCTTCCAAAAAGTAAAACTCCTCATCTCTCTCCAGCTTGGAGTTGGCCTTGGTCAGGTTCCAGCTAAGATTTTTCCATTACATTTAAGATATTTTAATCAAACCATTTTCATCCTGTATTGTCCTGTCTTGTATGTGTGACGGGGTGAAACTCTGTATGGTGCCATCCAGAATATGTCTGAACAGGGAACAAAAGCAACACGAAACAGTCTTGTGAATATCGGCTCCCACCTTGCTCCCCCTGCTCTTTCTAAAAGAGAAAGTCAGAACTAAGAGATGGTTTTATTTCTCCCTGTGTGTGTCCATGTGTGCGTGTGTGTGTTAATGCAGGTGTCCATTATGCAGATGGGCTGCCAGTGTGAAAGTATGCTCAGTATGTGTGCCTGCACATTATTTTATTTTATTTTATTTTATTTGCATGTGTGCCCGGGTACATTAAAGGTCCAAGGCAGCTGTTTTTATCTCAATATCAAATAATTTCTGGGTAACAAAATGAAACACAAATTGTCAGAAATAAACAAAAAAAGCTTCTTAGCAGAGCAATTTCTCAAGCAAGAATTTTGCTAAGACTGTCTGGGAGTGATCTGAGTGGGGAAAAAAATATTGATATTGGCAGAGAGGTTTGGAACTCTCTTTCTTAGTGGTCTATTAAATAATTTACCGCCTGTTGATGTCACCAGGCCAAAACTACATCCCACCAAAACAGGCTGAAATTTTCAAACAGCTATTATACAAAAATGTCATTATCATAATTTTCACAATTTCACAGTATTATTCCAACCTCATAGTGTGGAAATATATATAAAACATAGAAAAATCACATTTTTGACTGCACTGGGCCTTTAAGACTGCAGAAGAATAATGATTATTGCTTAGCATTAAAAATTCGGCAAACATGATTTATGATCATTCCAAATAATATTTGAATATCTTATATGTGGGGTGCCGAGAGCTCAGAAAATAGAATTTAAGCTTCTCTTTTCTCTGTAACCCACAAGCACCCAAGACCATACACTCACCGGCCAGTTTATTAGGTACACCCATCTAGCACCGGGCCGGACCTCCCTTTGCCTCCAGAATCGCCTAAATTCTTCAGGGCATTTTACGTTTCTACGGTGTAAGAAACGTTCCACAGAGATGTTGGTCCTTGCTGACGCGATGGCATCATGCAGTTGCTGCAGATTGAACGGCGGTACATTCATGCTGAGAACAGCCCATTCCATCTCATCCAAAACATGCTCTTTTGGGTTAAGGTCTGAGGACTGTGCAGGCCACTCAAGAAAAACTGAACTCGCTGTCATGTTCTAGGCAATATTTTTCCTCTCCTCAATTGTCCAGTGTTGGAGCCGCATCTTCTTATTTTTAGCTGATAGGAGTCGAACCTGGTGTGGTCGTCTGCTATAATAGCCCATCCGTGACAAGGGCAGATGAGTTGTGATTCCGAGATGCCGTTCTGCACACCACTGTTGTGCTGCGCCATTATTTGACTGTTAGTGGCCCGCCTGTTAGCTTGCACGATTCTTGCCATTCTCCTTCGACCTTTCTCATCAATGAGCTGTTTTCGTCCACAGGACTGCCGCTGACTACAGTAGATGTTTTTTGTTTGTCGCACCATTGTCAGTAAATCCTAGACACTGCCATGCGTGAAAATCCCAGGAAGGTCATTCTTTTTTCCCATTTGAACATTAAATCGAACAGTAACTGAATGCCTCGATGCCTGTCTGCCTGCTTTATATAACAAGCCACGGCCACGTGACTGTCTGTAGGAGCGAACAGGGGTGGTGTACCTAATAAACTGACCGGTGAGGTAAAACACTCACCAGAGAATAGGCTTAATCTAGTATTCATTGAGATTCTGATTTGGCTCTATATTCACCTCCCAACCGAAGGAATGCGCTATAGCTCTGTCCACATTATTCACCTGCATTACTTATACTAAGCTTAACATTCGCTCAGTTTAGTGAGACTTACTGTATAACAATTGTATAGGGAAATATGAAACGAGTCTACAGTAATGAAATCAAGTCATAAAGTGGGTTGGAATCTGGCCCCTAACGTATAAGTTTATTTTTATTCTACATTTCAGTCTCTGCACTTTCCCTCCGTCAATATTTTCAAGCTCCTATACAGAGAGAAAAAAGCTCTTGACAGACTGAATTTGGATGGAACTACTACTCACCTAGTTTCAAGGCTCCTGACTGGCCAAGGTCTAAGCCTCAGAGTAGCCGTCCACCAATCATGGGGGAGAGCTGACCGCGTGTTTTTGGGTTAAATCCAAACGCTTCAGGGCAAGATTACTCTGGGAGCTTTGGGGGATTTGATTAGTCGATTCTGACATCTGATTTCCATAAAACACATGAAGCTGTGTACCTAACTGTCTGTGGATTGATTGGTTGGAAATACCCATCTTCCCACACTTCCAATCAAATCCTGCTCTGTCAATACTACCAGTGCAGAGAGAGAGGCTAGTGCTCTCTGACCTTGAGTGAAAGTGTTTTGGACAAGGTAAACAAACCCTGACCAGTCTAAAATCGGCCTAAAACTATTCTGGTACCTGTTTTATGTAGTTGTTTTCATAGAATTTGTCACGGATCTCTCCGGGAACTGTCATTACGCACACCTTGTCCCTATTCCCATTGATTAGTAATTGTATAAGTGTGCCCTTTGTTGACCATTGTCCTGTTGATTATTGTTCCAATGTCCATTGGTCGTGTGAGTACATGTGCTGTGTTGCTTTGGCTTTCGTGCCTCTTGTATTGCGCAGATGATTACGGGTTTCGTCCCGTGTGATATCATTGTGCACTTGTATGTTACGGGTCTCGCCCCGGTGTATTTATTCAAGGTACTCCTCGCTCTTTTGTTTGGGTTTCAACCCTGTGTTTTGTGTACGTGTTTGTTTGGTGTTCGTCCCCGGGCCTTTACATGGCACGCTGTAATTTGGGTAAATAAAAAAAACTTTTACACATTCCTGCGCCTGTCTCAAGATCCCTTTATACCAACGTGACAGAAGTGGAGTAATATCTATTCAATGAATTCAAGGAATTATAACCTAGGTCGCAATATGTCTTCCATGTTAAAATAAAGGTTAAGTAAGAAAAAAAAAAAAATACACATCAGAGGAGAAATCAAGCCAAACTGTTATTTTTTCTCCCAAAAAATTAACAATACCATGAAATATGTTACTTTATCAACAGTAAAATATTGGAAAATTATTTTTCCAGCTATGCTTTATATTTCCTCCTAAATGAAATCCCAGCTGAATTATGTGGGTTTGAGCTCCTGTAGTGGATGGTGTATTGAGAGATTCCCAAAAAACGATCCCACCATCCACCTTTGCCATGTGTGTGTGTGTGTGTGGGGGGGGGGGGGGGGGGGGGGGGTTATATGTGTGTGCTTGTAAGTAAAGATGTCGGTACTGAGAAAATAGTGCATGAAACAGCGTAGTGAAATAGTGATATGGACTTAAAAGCTAGGAGGGTTGGTTTATTGAGAGATTCCAAATAACCGTTCCCTAAGTCCCTATAGCCTTCACAGTCAACGTTCCTACACACACACACAAGCTCCCCCACCACCACACACACGCCCACCCCAGCACTCTCACGCACACACTCCATTCCATGCAGCTCAGTCGATGGAGAGGTGAGAGGAAGACCTTCAGACTGGGCTGAGCTTCTCTGTGCCCTTGTGTGTGGAGAATGGCCAAGTATCAATAGCAGAAAGTGCTGCCTAAGAGCCTCTCCCAGCGGTCTTATTACCACCGTGGCCCCTAACCATGTCACTGGGAGCCAGGAGGGGGGCTGGGGCTAGAGCTGGCCTAGGAGGAGCCATCACCATCTTTGGAACACACACACGTGCACAGACGGATGCACACACACACACACATGCACGAATGGAGTAGGTAAGCGTTTTTGGTTATGAATCATGTTCTGAGGGCAGCTCTACAGAGTGGTCACTAGCTAGCACAGCCACAAAGTCATACAAACCTAAGCCTAACCATACTGCTAACCCTAATGCCTAACCCTAACCTTACATTACCCACATTTTTGTTTTTATACATTTTTACATTATAGACAATTTTGACTTTGCAGCTGGCCTATCTAAGGGGAAATCACTCCGTTCTCCTGACAACAAACTTCAACCTGCATGAATGGATTCCCACACACACAGACACACGTACATGTGCACGGATGGATGCACAGACACACACACACACACATGAACTAACCCTCATTCACACACAAAATGCTCGGATGCACACACACACATGGATGTAGACATACAAAGGAATGCACAATCATACTCCACTCCACCAGGGTGGAGAAAGCAACACCTATAATGGCTCCAAACGCTGTGATCAAAAAGACAGATGTTCAAACCTGTTATTTACGACGAGAGAAAATAAGCAATATGTATATATATATATATATATATATAGATATAGATATAGATATAGATAGAGATAGAGAGAGAGATTTGAAGAGAGCACTGCTGCATCCACCATTTCCTCAAAGCTGCAAAATATCAAATTGTACTCATTGCTACCAGCAATGTAATTTTTCTCCATATGAGGAAAAGAAGGGAGAGGGACAGAGACCGAGACAGAGAGAGTGGTAACTTGGCTACAGTAATGCGGCAGCCTTCCTGACACAACCCTGGAAGGGTGGGGGGAGACAGAGATGTATGTGTGACAAGGTTCTGAAATGGAAATGTGGCAGTGTCTCACTCAATGTAGTCACTGTGTTTCAGCGGCACTCAGCTCGCTGCCCTAGGGGTCACACATCCGTGACAGGCGGGTGCCGCCATTCCACAAGGAGCCATTAGTGCCAGGTATGGAAGAGGAGAGTAATTCAGACCCCGCTCTCTATAGACTCTTACTCTTTCTCTCTTTCCACCCCCTCTCTCCTTATCCTCTCGCTCCCTACCACTCTCGCTCTATCCTCATTCTCTGTAATCTTTTCTCCTCTCAAACAGTTCTTCAGAAGCAATTTATACTGCTATGTGAACCTCCTCCACAAGCTCTTCCCCCATCCCTCCCCTCCCTCCCTCCTTTCCTACCTTCCCCTGAAGAAAGAGCGAGAGCTGCAGCAATAAGGCACTAAGCACAGAGAGCCCGTGGAGTGGCCGGTTATAGAGTCTCTTAGTGTTGGAGAGGAGAGAGAGGCTACTCTGTGTCTGACGTGAGTGACTGTGGAAAGTGAAGGTAGATACTGAGAGAAAGCCAAGGCCCTGTCCCAAATTAAACCCTAGTCCCTAACGCCTGGTGTATAGCCCCTAACCCCTCTAGAAACTTGTCTAGATTAGAGAAGATGTGATGTGTTCAAGCAATATGACAACAGGCAGCTCCACTTTGCCTTCTTAAATGCCAGGTGGACATTTTTGGCATATTGCTGAAACCTATACAACCTTTCCAGATCTACACAAGTGCTTTAGGGGCCCAAAAAAATTATTATAATAATTCTGAAAAAAAGAATATATGAATAAAATGTATTTATTTTGAAAGATAAAACAATCACTAAAGTAGTGCACTGGGCCTTTACTAGTTCTGTATTAGCGGACCAATATAGACGTCTGTAGCATGGCCACATTTTTTTCTTTCTGTGGCTATGTTTAAGGGTAGAGATTGCTTCTGTTTGTTGCTTAGTGTATGCCCTGTTTAGTTATCAGTATTTCTCCATCCAATCCCATCCTGTTTCAAAGGTAAATTAGCAATCCTTCTACCGATTGTTCACATATTGCTGCCATTTTTTATATTTTGTCGATTCTGTGGATGTTGTGACAGACTTCAGCAGAGAAGCCATATCAGCAGCATAATGCTTTCCTCATTTCCGTGTCTATCAGACGTAATGTGTTTTTTCTTTTTTACATTCACGGCGGTGGCAACCTGTGATTTCGTCTTGCCATTTTTATATTGCTTGCTGATGATACTCTATGTCTCCGGTTACAGATCTTAAAGCATGTAACATGAACTCACCGATGCACAGCCTTGTGTATTCCTCTGTGGAGAAATGCATTGTGAGCGAGTCGTTTCCAATCAAGTTTTAGAAGGGGAGAGGGAGAAGACAGAGGGAGAAGGTGGTGGAGAGGGAGAGAGAGGGAAGGAAACCAAATAATTTTCTCACAGAGCATTATCTATCTGTATCTTATTTATCTAGGCCACTCACTACTCGCTGGGCCTGATTCAAATATGTCAGCTCATTAAAGCTATTATGAATTTACTACCATACAGAGACAGCAACAGATATTAGTTCAATGTGTGTGTGGGGAGGGGTGGGGTGGTGGGAGTGTGTGTGTGTGTGTGTGCGGGGAGGGGTGGTGGGAGTGTGTGCGTGTGGGGAGGGGTGGTGGGAATGTGTCCGTGTGTATGTTCATGCGTGCAAGAGGGAAAAAGAGAGAGAAAGCGAGAGATGTGTAGTTCTGTAGATGTAGGTCTACTAGTACCAACCCACAACTGCAAGGTTTAAATTAATATATTTTGTCATGACATGTAAATTGTTAATCAAACTCTTCAGAGTGTCATTCAAAAGGACACTTATAGAGCACCCATCAGAGCCGAATGCACTTCACTGTAGGTGAGTATATATCTGAGAGAGATTTGCCTCCTGAAACAATTAACAGGCACCCTTTGAACCTCCATAAAGGCACTAGAAAACAAGCCGAGTGAAACATTATACTAGAAGTTTTAAAATATAATCAAAAGATGAAATCCATCAATAGAGATTCCATATCCACCCTGCATCCTCCCAGAAAAAGTGGTATTTTATTAATTTCCTGAAGAAATCCTAAAACTGTTTGTTGGGAAAAGTGCATTTTAGGTTTGGCACTAGTAGAATGATCCTGCGGGGTCAAGGACGTTGGTGCCTTACCAACGCTGATCCAGATTACTAGAAATAATTTATCTTATTTCAAGATATTTTTTTTCTTGAAATAAGATAAATGACTTGCTTTAAGCCTTTTTTAGGTAAAAAATAAGCAATGACGTTAGATAATTTAGCTTGGTTAGAGAAAACAAGAACAAAACAAAAATTTTAAGTGAATTATCACTCAATATGAGATATTTTGGCTTGCTTAGATTTCACTTTTTGCAGTATGTGTCACGGTTCCACCTGTCACCAGAGGGCGGCAGAGACCGTCCTAGAGACATTAAAGACACTCAGGTGTGTCCTATTACTCATTATGATCTCGCTGTTAAAAGGGGTGTGTTTTCTGGTTTCCTTTGCAGACGCTTGAATTGTTAACCGTGTGCGGTTGTTTCCTGAGTGTGGTGTCGAGACTTAGTGTTTGCTAGTTTTCAAGTGTACTGTGATCCTGCGGCTACCGGTTCTCAGTAAAGTATTATGTTTATCCTTAACCACAGATTCCTCGTCTGGTCTCTTCTCTGCACCTGGGTCCAACCTCACCATGTCACAGTTTGACAGTGTGATTAAAAACAAGGCTTACTGGTGTCAAATCAGATCTTAACACATCTTTTTATGGTATGGTTGGAAACTAGCTCTGCTTCCTGTGTTATCAGAAACCTGCTTTTTAATGGAATATCTACATAGGTGTAGAGAGGCACATTATCAGCAACCATCACCAATGGCACGTTGTGTTAGCTAACCTTCATTTCTCAGAACAAGAATAGACTGACGAGTTTCATAAGAAGTGTTTTGTTTCTGGCCATTTTGAGCCTGTAATCGAACTCACAAATGCTAATGCTCCAGATACTCAACTAGTCTAAAGAAGGCCAGTTTTATTGTTTCTTTAATCAGCACAATGTTTTCAGCTGTGCTAACATAATTGCAAAAAGGTTTTCTAATGATCAATTAGCCTTTTAAAATGATAAACTTGGATTAGCTAACACAACGTGCCATTGGAACACAGTGAGTGTTGGTGAGTGATGGTTGCTGATAATGGGCCTCTGTACGCCTATATAGATATTCCATAGAAAATCTGCCGTTTCCAGCTACAATAGTCATTTACAACATTAACAATGTCTACACTGTATTTCTGATCAATTTTATGTTATTTTAATGGACAAAAAAATTGCTTTTCTTTCAAAAACAAGGACATTTCTAAGTGACCCCAAACTTTTGAAAGGTAGTGTACCTTAATTTCTTCTCTGTATCATACCAACCAGTCCATGCTTTCTGATAACTTTTCACAAATTAAATGCTGGTAGTGAATTATAAACAAAGTCCACTGGATATTCCTAATCCACAAGACGAGGGACTGTCAAACAGCTAAAGGAGAAGAGGCATTTTAGCAAAAACAAGATAAAAATATGTTGTGAATAACAACATGTGCAGGGAAGGGAAGGGAGGGGGGCTAGGTGTTGTGTTAGGTCGAGCTGTGTACTGTATCTCAAAGTAAACAGGTAGCAGATGCCGGTCCCCCAGTGATTGTGGAGAATGAGGGAGTGTGGGTATGTGTGTGTGTGTGTGTTTGTATGCGCATGTGCGGTTTTGCGGTGTGTGTGTGTGTGCGCGTCTGTACATGCTTGTCTGTGCCCGTGTCTGTGCACACTCGGCTCACTCATAGGGGGAGACTTGTAGATACACAAACCACTTTGAATCAGCTTGGCGACTGAATGCTGCACACACCAGGCAGAACTATGCTGTTTGTTGAGATGCTGATAACCGTTCTCGTTGACGAGGCTGAGCAATGCATCAACACTATGTTAAAGGGAGAATTTCTGAAGTTTACGGACTGAATACAGTTTTGATGCTTTCAAAAAAGAAAAAGAAGCAGGTCTTAATTGTGAATTGGTATGACTCAGAAGTTCCCCACCTGTTGAGTATGTCAGAACCACACGTTTGTGATTCATCCAGCTCTGTTTAGTTTGGAAAGGAAGGATTGAATCTTGTTTACTTCAGAGGGGGAATGTATAAAACATTATTGCTCTGTGCATCAAGGGACTTGAGGTGGAACAGCATGATTTTTTCCTCCATGTTCCTTAGTCTCTTCTACTCCCCTAGAATAACAGCAACAACCCTACTACAGGGTTACTTCATGTAGACATTAAACACCTCCCTGGCTAATAGCTTTGAGGCTAGCGGTAGCTCATGCGAGAGAAGAACAAGGACATGTTGGCTAAACGTTTCTATCATGTCTTTGGCATAATCACTTTCTGTTTACAAGGACAGCAGTCTCAGATAACCCTCTGTGCTCTCCGTGTTGGTTTTCTGCCTCACCAAAATGGGTTTGGCCCCTCTCGCTCTGTCTCTTCTCTCTCTCACACACGTTCCCTCTGTCTCTCTCACGTTCTCTTGCTTTCTCTCTCTCTCACACACACACACATGCACGCACAATCACACAGACAATACTGGCTCTTATACACTGAGTATACCAAACATTAGGAACACGTTCCTAATATTGAGTTGCACCCCCTTTTGCTATCAGAACAGCCTCAATTAAATCGGGGCATGGACTCTACATGGACTCTACAAAGCGTTCCACAGAGATGCTGGTCCATGTTGACTCCAATGCTTCCCACAGTTGTGTCAAGTTGGCTGGATGTCCTTTGGGTGGTGGACCATTCTTGATACACACGGAAAGCATTGGAATCAACATGGGCCAGCATCTCTGTGGAACGCTTTCGACACCTTGTAGAGTGTCAAACATTTATTCAGCAGCGTTGCAGTTCTTGACACACTCAAACCGGTGTGCCTGGCACACAATCTATTGTCTTACCCATTCACTCTCTGAATGGTACACATACACAATCCATGTCTCAATTGTCTCAAGGCTTAAAAATCCTTATTTAACCTGTATCCTCCCCTTCATCTACACTGATTGAAGTGGATTTTGCAAGTGACATCAATACGGGATCATAGCTTTCACCTGGATTGACCTGGTCATGGAAAGATAAAGAGTTCTTAATGCTTTGTATACTCACTGTACAGGGTCTGGTGTTAAATTAACATAGGGAACCTAAAGAGATTTGTTTTATTAGAAGGAAAATAACTTGTTTTACCTGTGGTGATACCTTCAGGAAACACAGCAAGATCACAGGTTTTGGCACCGCCTTTAAGGCATTGTTAGATAAAACAATGATAGTGCCAAGAGTTAAATGGTCTCTATGAAGGTTCTATAAACATACTATGCCTGATGTGCCCTTTCATATTCGTAGTTCACAGCCATTTGTTCTTCTCACCTAGTGATGTTTTTGTCCCATACAGTGTTTACATGACTCTAAACCCACTCTCTCTCATTATATCCCCATATTGTTTTTATTTACTTTTTTTGCTCTTTTGCACACCAGTATTTCTACTTGCACATGCACATCTATCACTCCAGTGTTCATTTTCTAAATTGCAATAACTTCGCTACTATGGCATATTTATTGGCTTACCTTCTTACTCCATTTGCACACACTGTATATACATTTTTCTATTGTGTTATTGACTGTACTTTTGTTAATCCCACGTGTAACTCTGTGTTGTTGTTTGTGTCACACTGCTTTGCTTTATCTTGGCCAGGTCGCAGTTGTAAATGAGAACTTGTTCTCAACTGGCCTACCTGGTTAAATAAAGGTGAAATATGTAGAATTACTCTCTCACATTACAGTGCCTTCAGAAAGTATTCATACCCCTTGACTCATTCCACATTTCATTGTGTTACAGCCTGAATTCAGAATTGATTAAATCCATTTTTTTTCTCACCCATCTACACACAATACCCCATAATGAGAAAGTTAAAACATTACAGCTGTGAGTCTTGCTGGGTATGTCTCTAAGAGCTTTGCACGCCTTGATTGTACAATATTTGCACTTTATTATCAGTCAGAACTGTAACTAGGCAACTCAGGAACAGTCAATGTCGTCTTGGCAAGCAACTCCAGTGTATACTTGGCCTTGTGTTTTAGGTTATTGTTCTGCTGAAAGGTACATTTGTCTCCCAGTGTCTGTTGGAAAGCAGACTGAACCAGATTTTCCTATAGGATTTTGCCTGTGCTTAGCTCTATTCCATTATATATATATATATATATAAACTCTGTAGTCCTTGCCGATGACAATCGTACCGATAACATAATGCAGCCACCACCATGCTTGAAAATATGAAGAGTGGCTCTCTCTCTATCTCTCTGTCACGTTCCTGACCTGTTTTCTGTTGTTTGGTATGTGTTTATTGGTCAGGGCGTGAGTTTTGGGTGGGCAGTCTATGTTTTCTGTTTCTATGTTGGTTTTGGGTTGCCTGGTATGGCTCTCAATTAGAGGCAGGTGTTTGACGTTTCCTCTGATTGAGAGTCATATTAAGGTAGGTTGTTCTCACTGTTTGTTTGTGGGTGATTGTCTCCTGTGTCTGTGTTATGTTACGCCACATGGGACTGTTTCGGTTTTGTACGTTCGTTCTTTTATGTAGTCAGTTTTCCTGTTCATGCGTTCTTCGTGTTTCATGTGAGTTCGTCGTTCAGGTCTGTCTACGTCGTTTATTGTTTTGTAACTATTCAAGTGTTCGTTCGTGTTTTTCTGTTTTGTTAATTAAAAATCATGTCATTTCACAACGCTGCGTTTTGGTCGAATCCCTGCTCCTCCTCTTCGGATGAAGAGGAGGAGGAAAGCCGTTACAGAATCACCCACCAAACCCAGATCAAGCAGCGGGTTAACGGACAGCAACGACAGCGCAAGAAGGAGGAATGGACATGGGAGGATGTTTTGGACGGTAAGGGTTGCTACACATGGGAGGAGATCCTGGCTGGAAAGGATCGCCTCCCATGGGAACAGCTGGAGGCAGCTCGGAGAGCGGAGGAAACCGGAGAGAGGAACCGGCGTTATGAGGGGACGCGTCTAGCACGGAAGCCCGAAAAGCCCGTGAGTACTACCCAAAAATTTCTTGGGGGGGGGCTAAGAGGTAGTGGGCCGAGGGCAGGTAGGAGACCTGCGCCCACTTCCCAGGCTAACCGTGGAGAGCGGGAGTACGGGCAGACACCGTGTTACGCAGTAGAGCGCACGGTGTCTCCTGTACGTGTTCATAGCCCGGTGCGGGTTATTCCACCTCCCCGCACTGGTAGGGCTAGATTGGGCATTGAGCCAAATGTCATGAAGCCGGCCCTACATATCTGGCCACCAGTACGTCTCCTCGGGCCGGCTTACATGGCACCAGCCTTACGCATGGTGTCCCCGGTTCGCCTACATAGCCCGGTGCGGGTTATTCCACCTCCCCGCACTGGTCAGGCGACGGGGAGCATACAACCAGGTAAGGTTGGGCAGGTTCAGTGCTCAAGGGAGCCAGTACGCCTACATGGTCCGGTATATCCGGCGCCACCTTCCCGCCCCAGCTCAGTACCACCAGTGCCTGCACCACGCAGCAAGCCTCCTGTGCGTCTCCAGAGCCCTGTACGCACTGTTCCTTCTCCCCGCACTCGCCCTGAGGTGCGTGCCCTCAGCCCGGTACCTCCAGTTCCGGCACCACGCACCAGGCCTACTGTGCGCCTCAGCGGGTCAGAGAGATCCGTCTGCCCAGTGCCATCTGAGCCATCTGTCTGCCCAGCGCCGTCTGAGCCATCTGTCTGCCCAGCGCCGTCTGAGCCATCTGTCTGCCCAGCGCCTTCTGAGCCATCCGTCTGCCCAGCGCCTTCTGAGCCATCCGTCTGCCCAGCGCCTTCTGAGCCATCCGTCTGCCCAGCGCCTTCTGAGCCATCCGTCTGCCACGAGCCATTAGAGCCGCCCGTCTGTCCCGAGCCATTAGAGCCGTCCGTCAGTCAGGAGCCGCTAGAGCCGTCCGTCAGTCAGGAGCTGCCAGAGCCGCCAGCCAGTCAGGAGCTGCCAGAGCCGCCAGCCAGTCAGGAGCTGCCAGAGCCGCCAGCCAGTCAGGAGCTGCCAGAGCCGCCAGCCAGTCAGGAGCTGCCAGAGCCGCCAGCCAGTCAGGAGCTGCCAGAGCCGCCAGCCAGTCAGGAGCTGCCAGAGCCGCCAGCCAGTCAGGAGCTGCCAGAGCCGCCCTACAGTCATGAGCTGCCCTACAGTCATGAGCTGCCCTACAGTCATGAGCTGCCCTACAGTCATGAGCTGCCCTCCAGTCATGAGCTGCCCTACAGTCATGAGCTGCCCTACAGTCATGAGCTGCCCTCCAGTCATGAGCTGCCCTCCAGTCATGAGCTGCCCTCCAGTCATGAGCTGCCCTCCAGTCCGGAGCTGCCCTCCAGTCCGGAGCTGCCACTCAGTCCGGAGCTGCCACTCAGTCCGGAGCTGCCACTTAGTCCGGAGCTGCCACTCAGTCCGGAGCTGCCACCCAGTCCGGAGCTGCCACCCAGTCCGGAGCTGCCATTAGTACAGAGTTGTCCCTCTGTCCTAAGCTACCTCTCTGTCCTGAGCTACCTCTCTGTCCTGAGCTACCTCTCTGTCCGGAGCTACCTCTCTGTCCTGAGCTACCTCTCTGTCCTGAGCTACCTCTCTGTCCTGAGCTACCTCTCTGTCCTGAGCTGTCTCCTCTATGTAGGAGGGGCCTTAGTGAAGGTTCCTGGACCATGGTCGGGGGCGAGGGTCGCCACTCAAAGGACGCTAAGGAGGGGGACAAAGACAGTGGTGGAGTGGTGTCCTCGTCCACCGCCGGAGCCGCCACCGCGGACAGATGCCCACCCAGACCCTCCCCTTGAGTTGTAGGGGTGCGCCCGGAGTTCGCACCTTGAGGGGGGGGTTCTGTCACGTTCCTGACCTGTTTTCTGTTGTTTGGTATGTGTTTATTGGTCAGGGCGTGAGTTTTGGGTGGGCAGTCTATGTTTTCTGTTTCTATGTTGGTTTTGGGTTGCCTGGTATGGCTCTCAATTAGAGGCAGGTGTTTGACGTTTCCTCTGATTGAGAGTCATATTAAGGTAGGTTGTTCTCACTGTTTGTTTGTGGGTGATTGTCTCCTGTGTCTGTGTTATGTTACGCCACATGGGACTGTTTCGGTTTTGTACGTTCGTTCTTTTATGTAGTCAGTTTTCCTGTTCATGCGTTCTTCGTGTTTCATGTGAGTTCGTCGTTCAGGTCTGTCTACGTCGTTTATTGTTTTGTAACTATTCAAGTGTTCGTTCGTGTTTTTCTGTTTTGTTAATTAAAAATCATGTCATTTCACAACGCTGCGTTTTGGTCGAATCCCTGCTCCTCCTCTTCGGATGAAGAGGAGGAGGAAAGCCGTTTCTCTCTCTCTCTCTCTCAAGCTGCTTTATTGGCATGAAAAACATTGTGTCAATATTGCCAAAGCAGCAATGTATACAATATACATTGTAATAAAATTATAAACAATGACAAATAATAATATAGAATGGCAGTAAATAATAATACAAAATTTAATATAAAAATAGTAACAATAAAATGGTAACAGTCAATAATCGAATGTAATGTAATAAAAAATGAAACTATAACTAACTTAAAACTAAATAACGGTCATCTTCACCATTACATCGGTACTACAACTATTATCATCATTACCACCACTACCACCACCACCATCATTAAACTGCTATCATTACCATTACCACCCATACCACTACTATTTGGAATGATAAACAACAATAATAATAGTAATAACAATAACAGTAATAACAATAACAGTCATAATAAGTAAGTTACTGCTTACTATGCAGATGTTATTATTCAGTGTCCCTCAGGCTATGGCAGGCAAATACATATTTGGCTGCAAGAGGAGCCATTGCTCCTTCGCCCATGAGTATTTTTAGTTTTTCCTCTGGGTTTAATAAGTTAAAATTTGGAATAAATGTAGACATTTCTGTGAATAATGAATCTCTTGGTGAGGAATATTTATCACAGTAAAGGAGAAAGTGCATCTCTGTTTCTACCTCCCCTGTCGTGCAGTGACCACATACACGCTCCTCTTTGGGTAGCCATGTCTTTTTATGTCTGCCGGTTTCTATTGCCAATCGGTGGTCACTCAGCCTGTACTTGGTAAGGATCTGTCTCTGCTTCGTATCTCTGACAGAGTAGAGATATTCAGCCAATTCATATTCTCTGTTTAGGGTCAGATAGATATTTAGTCGGCTTTGGGATTTTGTTTCGTTTTTCCAATGTTGTATATATGAGTCCTTTGATTGGTTCATGATTTTGTTTATTGGAATTCTTTCTTTTGAAGCAGTGCTGGTGTCAGCTTGGTTGGTGAGGTCCAACACCAGCTGACTGAGAGGGCTCGTTTCTGGGCTCAGCTCTTGGGTTTGAAGTGCTTTAAATTGCAGACTCGAATTTGGACTTGAATTTAGATGTAGCCAAAATTTTAATGATCTTTTCTGTATTTTCATTATTACTGGAAAGCGGCCCAATTCTGCCCTACATGCATTAGTTGGTGTATTTCTCTGGACTTGTAGGATTTTCCGACAGAATTCTGCATGTAGGGCTTCAATTGGATGTTTGTCCCACATTTTAAAGTCCAGTTTATTGAGTGGCCCCCAAACCTCACTTCCGTAAAGAGCTATTGGTAGGATTACACTGTCAAATATTTTGGTCCAAATTCTAATTGGGATGTTGATTTTGAATAATTTCATTTTTATTGCATACAATGCTCTGCGGGCTTTTTCTTTGAGTGCATTCACTGCCCTATTAAAGTTTCCCGATGCAGATATGGTCAGACCAAGGTAGGTGTAATTTTTTGTGTGTTCAATGATGGTGTTGTTCAGGGTGAATTTATATTTGTGTTTCTGACATCTGTTTTGTTTTTGGAAAATCATGATTTTGGTTTTTGGGAAATTTACTGCCAGGGCCCAATTATGGCAATATTGCTCTAGAATATTAATGTTCTGTTGAAGACCTTCTTTGGTTGGTGATAGAAGTACCAAGTCGTCAGCATATAGCAGGTATTTCACCTCTGTGTCAAATAGTGTGAGTCCTGGGGCTGGAGAATTGTCCAACATGTCTGCTAATTCATTGATATAAATGTTGAAAAGATTTGGACTCAAACTACAGCCTTGTCTCACACCTCGACATTGTGAAAAGAATTCTGTTCTTTGGTTTTTGATTTTTATTGCACACTTGTTTTCTGTGTACATACATTTTATTAAGTCATACACCTTACCACCAAGCCCACTTTGGAGAATTTTGTAGAATAGCCCTTCGTGCCAAATAGAATCAAATGCTTTTTTTAAGTCAATAAAGCAAGCAAAGATTTTGCCCTCTTTTTTTTGGTGGACGTGTTTATTAATTAGTGTGTGTAAGGTGTATATATGGTCAGTAGTGCGATGGTTAGGGAGAAAGCCAATTTGACATTTAGTTATTACATTTTTTTCTTGAAGAAAGGTTTGAATTCTTGAATTCAAAATGCTACAGAAAACCTTTCCCAAGTTACTGTTTACGTAAATTCCCCTGTAATTATTGGGGTCTGATTTGTCTCCACTTTTGTGGATAGGAGAGATGAGCCCCTGGTTCCAGACATCAGGGAAGCAGCCAGAAGTTAAAACCATGTTGAACAATTTAAGCACAGCATTTTGCAACTCAGGTGTGCTGTTTTTCAGCATTTCATTTCTGATGTTGTCTAGACCACAAGCCTTCTTTGATTTAATAGATTTGAGCTTTTCATTTAGTTCTTGTTGGGTTATTGGGTAATCTAATGGATTTTGGTTGTTTTTAATGACTGATTCAAGGATGTTTAATTTTTCTTTAATTTCTAATTGGTTCTGTTTTAAGTCTTTTTGTGGGATGTTTTTGTATAGATTATCAAAATAAGTTTTCCAAATTCCTACATCTTGTATGGCTAAATCTTGTGGCTTTGTTGTGCTTAAATTGTTCCACATGTCCCAGAACTGATTTTGGTCAATTGCGTTTTCAATTTCATCAAGTGTCTTGTTGGTATAATTTAGTTTCTTGCGTTTCAGTGTATGTTTATACTGTTTCAGAGTTTCAAAGTATTCATATCGTAGCTCTGGGTTGTTTTGCTGCTTATGTTTTTTGTTTGACATTTGTCTTAGGTGTTTTCTAATTGTTTTACATTCATTATCAAACCATTTGTCAGAAACATTTTGTTTTTTGTTTCTGATGTTGCATTTCTTTGGTTTTCTCAAATTTGCTTTCGATGCTGCTTTTTGGAATAAGCAGTTGATGTTTAGAGTAGCCGAATTGACACCATCTTTATTGTTTTGGTATTGTGAGTTATTGAAAAACTGTATAGAGTTCATCATTTCATTTGAGTTCAATGTTTCAATGAATCTCTCTGCACTGTTTGGAGCCCATCTGTACGATTGGTTTATGTTGTAGAGTTTATTGGACAGTTTTTTTGAATGAATATTGCCGGTTAATTTCTTCAAAAACACGTTGATCTGACTGTGATCTGACAATGGTGTCTGTGGTCTGACAGTGAATGCACTAATGGAGGAGGGGTCAATGTCAGTGATGGCATAATCGACTACACTTGTCCCAAGAGCTGAGCAGTAAGTAAACTGACCTAAAGAGTCCCCTCTGATTCTACCATTAAGCATGTACAGGCCTAAGGCTCGACAGAGATGCACTAACTCCTTCCCATTTTTGTTCAGTATTTGGTCAGGACTGTTTCTATTATTTATAATAGGGCTACTGTACAAGGAGGGGTGACCAAATATGTGGTGGTTACCTCCCGCATCAGTGTAGTCAGGCTCAGAACCTGTTCTTGCATTGAAATCTCCACAAAGAAGCACTTTACCCTCTGCCTGAAATGTAATGATTTCTGTATGGAGATTGTCAAAAAACTGATCATCATAATATGGTGAATCTGAAGGAGGAGCATAAGCTGCACATATGTACACGTCATTATCACAATAGATTGTACCTTTGTTAAGTTTTAGCCAAATGTGACTGGTACCTTTTTTCATTTCATTCAGTGCCAAGTCCTGCTTATGCCAAATGATGATTCCACCTGAGTCTCGGCCCCGTTTAACATTTTTATGTTTGATTGATGGTAGTAAACTTTCTCTATAGCCTGAGGGACACTGAGTATCTATGTCTCCACGACACCATGTTTCCAGTAGGATTATGATGTCCTGTCCCTGGATGTTTTTAATAAATTCTGGATTTGTTGTTTTATAACCAAAATGTGAAGAGTAAAGGCCCTGGATATTCCAAGAGCTGATAGTTAATGATCTCATTTATAATAAGTGATATTCACTGGTTTGAGTAAAGTACATTGAAAAAAAAAAAATATATATATATATATATATATATATACACACATACATATACACACACACACACACACACACACACACACACACACACACACACACACACACACACACCATTATATATAATTATTATTATTATACCGGTGCCAATAAAATTAAGAATAGTTGTAAACAAATTAATAGGAATGGAATAAGACTGCACAAAAAATAAGTACAATGCAATCTGCAACCCTGTGTGTGTGTGTGTGCGCGTGCGCGTGCGTGCGCGTGTGTCCGTGCCCGTCTAGCTCAGTAGTCTGCATATTAGTTGCAGTAGTTGGCGCACCTCTCCTATCTCTGACTGTTCTAGGTGTCTTTTGCCAGAGGTTACCTCAGCATATGTAGGCTGATGATCTGAATGATACATGGTGTGGACTGCATCATGTGGTGTACTTCTCTGAAGGACAGTGTTCTGTCCGACCCTGGAGTAGTGGTCAGAGCTGTGTTGTGATGGGCCAGGTCCAGTAGATCTGTGTTGTGATGGGCTGTAACGGAATTCCTCCTCCTCTTCATACGAAGAGGAGGAGTAGTGATTCGACCAAAATGCAGCGTGGTTATGTGACATAATGATTTATTAAACAAGACGAAGACGAAACGAAATACACTTGATAAACTACAAAACAAATAAACGATGTAGACAGACCTGGACACGAACTTACATATAACGTGAAGAACGCATGAACAGGAAACAGACTACATACAAAACGAACGAACGAACGATACCGAAACAGTCCCGTGTGGCGTAACATACAGACACTGACACAGGAGACAACCACCCACAAACAAACAATGTGACACCACCTACCTTAATATGATTCTCAATCAGAGGAGATGAAAACCACCTGCCTCTAATTGAGAACCATATCAGGTACCCATTAAACCAACATAGAAACACAAAACATAGACTGCCCACCCAAACTCACGTCCTGACCAACTAACACATACAAAACTAACAGAAAACAGGTCAGGAACGTGACATAACCCCCCCCCTTAAGGTGCGAACTCCGGGCGCACCAGCACAAAGTCTAGGGGAGGGTCTGGGTGGGCATCTGACCACGGTGGTGGCTCAGGCTCTGGGCGAGGTCCCCACCCCACCATAGTCAATCCCAGCTTACGTCTCCCCCTCCGACTGACCACCCTCCTATTACACCCACTTAATTTACAGGATAACATCAAAATAAGGGGCAGCACCGGGACAAGGGGCAGCACCGGGATAAGGTAGCTCAGGACAGAGAGGTAGGTCAGGACAGAGAGGTAGGTCAGGATAGAGGGGCAACTCCGGGCTGAAGGGCAGCTCCGGACAGAGAGACAGCTCTGGACTGAGGGGCAGTTCAGGATTAATGGCAGCTCTCGGCTGAGGGGCAGCTCATGGCTGGCTGACGGCTCTGGACGCTCATGGCTGGCTGACGGCTCTGGACGCTCATGGCTGGCTGACGGCTCTGGACGCTCATGGCTGGCTGACGGCTCTGGACGCTCATGGCTCGCTGACGGCTCTGGACGCTCATGGCTAGCTGACGGCTCTGGACGCTCATGGCTGGCTGACGGCTCTGGACGCTCATGGCTAGCTGACGGCTCTGGACGCTCATGGCTAGCTGACGGCTCTGGACGCTCATGGCTCGCTGACGGCTCTGGCAGATCCTGTCTGGTTGGCGGCTCTGGCAGATCCTGTCTGGTTGGCGGCTCTGGCAGATCCTGTCTGGTTGGCGGCTCTGGCAGATCCTGTCTGGTTGGCGGCTCTGGCAGATCCTGACTGACGAATGGCTCTAGCGGCTCCTGACTGACTAACGGCTCTGACGGCTCGGGACAGACGGGCGGCTCTAATGGCTCGGGACAGACGGATGGCTCAGACGGCGCTGGGCAGACGGATGGCTCAGATGGCGCTGGGGAGACGGATGGCTCAGATGGCGCTGGGGAGACGGATGGCTCAGATGGCGCTGGGGAGACGGATGGCTCAGATGGCGCTGGGGAGACGGATGGCTCAGGCCGGATGAGGCGCACTGTAGGCCTGGTGCGTGGTGCCGGAACTGGAGGCACCGGGCTAAGGACACGCACCTTCAGGCTAGTGCGGGGAGCAGGGACAGGGCACACTGACCTCTCGAAGCGCACTATAGGCCTGGTGCGTGGTACCGGCACTGGTGGTAGCGGGCTAAGGGCACGCACCTCAGGGCGAGTGCGGGGAGAAGAAACAGTGCGTACAGGGCTCTGGAGACGCACAGGTGGCTTAGTGCGTGGTGCCGGAACTGGAGGCACTGGGCTGGAGACACGCACCATAGGGAGAGTGCGTGGAGGAGGAACAGGGCTCTGGAAACGCACTGGAAGCCTGGTGCGTGGAGTAGGCACTGGTGGTAATGGGCTGGGGCGGGGAGGTGGCGCCGGAAATACCGGACCGTGCAGGCGTACTGGCTCCCTTGAGCATTGAGCCTGCCCAACCTTACCTGGTTGAATGCTCCCCGTCGCCCGACCAGTGCGGGGAGGTGGAATAACCCGCACCGGGCTATGTAGGCGAACCGGGGACACCATGCGTAAGGCTGGTGCCATGTAAGCCGGCCCGAGGAGACGTACTGGTGGCCAGATATGTAGGGCCGGCTTCATGACATCCGGCTCAACGCTCAATCTAGCCCTACCAGTGCGGGGAGGTGGAATAACCCGCACCGGGCTATGAACACGTACAGGAGACACCGTGCGCTCTACTGCGTAACACGGTGTCTGCCCGTACTCCCGCTCTCCACGGTTAGCCTGGGAAGTGGGCGCAGGTCTCCTACCTGCCCTTGGCCCACTACCTCTTAGCCCCCCCCCCCCCCAAGAAATTTTTGGGTAGTACTCACGGGCTTTTCGGGCTTCCGTGCTAGACGCGTCCCCTCATAACGCCGGTTCCTCTCTCCGGTTTCCTCCGCTCTCCGAGCTGCCTCCAGCTGTTCCCATGGGCGGCGATTCACTCCAACTTTAGCCCATGGTCCTTTTCCTTCCATGATTTCATCCCAAGACCAGAAATCCTGCTTCGTGCGCTGTCTCTCTCTCCCGTTACACCGCTGCTTGATCGTTTGTTGGTGGGTGGTTCTGTAACGGCGTTCCTCCTCCTCTTCATACGAAGAGGAGGAGTAGTGATTCGACCAAAATGCAGCGTGGTTATGTGACATAATGATTTATTAAACAAGACGAAGACGAAACGAAATACACTTGATAAACTACAAAACAAATAAACGATGTAGACAGACCTGGACACGAATTTACATATAACGTGAAGAACGCATGAACAGGAAACAGACTACATACAAAACGAACGAACGAACGATACCGAAACAGTCCCGTGTGGCGTAACATACAGACACTGACACAGGAGACAACCACCCACAAACAAACAATGTGACACCACCTACCTTAATATGATTCTCAATCAGAGGAGATGAAAACCACCTGCCTCTAATTGAGAACCATATCAGGTACCCATTAAACCAACATAGAAACACAAAACATAGACTGCCCACCCAAACTCACGTCCTGACCAACTAACACATACAAAACTAACAGAAAACAGGTCAGGTCAGGAACGTCCTGAGGCGGGTTTGGTCTCGTAAATCTGTGTTGTGTTGGGCCTGGTCTAGTAGAGCTGTGCTGTAATAAGCCGTGTCTGGCTCTTTTCTCCTGGGGATGGCGGAGGTACTGTTGTTTCAGAAGGTGGGGCGGGGGACCTCTGTTGCTGGGGTGATGGGTGTGTGGGTCCCTGCCAAGTGTTGCATCTTTTAGGTCCTTGGCAAAGGTTCTGATACTGTCCTGATCAAGATGTACATTATCGTATAAGTGTTGACATGTCAGAGTGGGGTGGTGAGCCGTTCTGACGTTGAGTAGTGAGGCACAGCCCACAGTGATCTGTTGATTTATTTTGTCGATCAACTTTCCTGGGAAGTCTTTTCTTGGTAGGAGGGTGGACACAACTATATTGGTTGTTGGGAACACAGCCTGTGCCCGTTCTGCCACTCTTCTCACTGCCCCAGATACATCTTCACCTTTGGCATGAAGGTCGTTTGTGCCAGTGTGGATGATGATGTTGTCGAGGGTGTCAATCCTGGTCTGACTGAGTAGCTGCATTGCACTGTCAGTTGTAGGACACCAGAACTTATACACCTGGTGTCTAGGGAATAATCTTTCCTGGACTAAGAACTTCCCATTTGAATCAATAAGGATTGCAGTTGTGGGTGAATGTCTGGCTGGAGCAGACTGGGAGGCTGGTATTCTGACCTGGGCTGGAGCAGACTGGGAGACTGGTATTCTGACCTGGGCTGGAGCAGACTGGGAGACTGGTATTCTGACCTGGGCTGGAGCAGACTGGGAGACTGGTATTCTGACCTGGGCTGGAGCAGACTGAGAGGCTGGTATTCTGACCTGGGCTGGAGCAGACTGGGAGGCTGGTATTCTGACCTGGGCTGGAGCAGACTGGGAGACTGGTATTCTGACCTGGGCTGGAGCAGACTGGGAGACTGGTATTCTGACCTGGGCTGGAGCAGACTGAGAGGCTGGTATTCTGACCTGGGCTGGAGCACACTGTGTTGGAGCAGACTGAGAGGCTGGTTGGCTGACCTGGGCTGGAGCTTACTGAGAGGCTGGTAGGTTGACCTGGGCTGGAGCACACTGTGCTGGAGCAGACTGGGAGACTGGTATTCTGACCTGTGCTGGAGCAGACTGGGAGACTGGTATTCTGACCTGTGCTGGAGCAGACTGGGAGACTGGTATTCTGACCTGGGCTGGAGCAGACTGGGTGGCTGGTGCAGTGTCATCAGGCTCTGTGGTGGAGGCCAGGCTGGTCTCGGGTTCTGCTTGTGTTATGTCAAGCTGGTGGACATGTTCTCTAGATGCAGAGGACATAATGACTCGCTGCTGGTTGAGGAGGTCAATGTATCTCTCTCTTTGTTCTAGCTCCTTTCTTGTTGTGCTCAGATGGTCTCTGAGGTCATCATTTGTCTGACTCAGTTTGTCCATTCTGCTTTCTAGTTTAGCAATAGATGCTCTGTTCTCCTCCTTGAACTGTTTCATCTCTTCTTTAAGTTTCTGGACAGTGTCCTCCTCTTGAAGCTTGTTCTCTCTGAGTTCTATGACCTCTGCTTCGACTAGAGAGAGGGTGTTGTGGAAACGTTGCATAGCAGGTGTTCTTGGTGTTGTAGGCCTGTCCTTGGCTCTGTCTGCTGCAGGTGAGGTAGGTAGAGGGACACTGAGGGCTTCTTGCTGGGTCACAGAGACCGTTGGGGCCTGTTTTTCACCGTCATCTCCCTCCTTGACTTTTTCCTCAGTTTCTGAGATGATTTCAGCTTCTGCTTTTAGGGTAGTAAACCTATTCTCAAAAGCCTGGAGGCTTGAATCATTGCCTTGTATCAATACAGTTCCATTATTATATACGTTTACTGTTTGATATGTGTTGCTAGGGTCAGCTTCTTCAAAAATGCTGATCTGACATCCTTGGCTGATGCCTCTCTTTTTTGAGAAAGGGAAATGGTTGCAAATAACCCTTTTCCATATGTGCCCTCGTTTGGTATTAAAAATTAAATTTGCTCTTGTTTTGCAACTGGTAAGATCTGCAAAGAGGCATTCATGGTTCTGTCCCATCAACAAACCTTTGAAACTTTTCTTAGCTTTCTCTGTTTTGATGTCTGGTGGGTAAACAATTTCCATAGCAACGCTGGTGATGTTGGCTACAATGTTGCAATAGAAGTGTTGTTTCTTGTATTATTGTCTTTTATGTCTTTAGAGGACTGCTTCACCTTGATGTCCCCTTTCCCTTTTCTTCTGTCCTTATTTTGTCCCACTTTGTCCCTTCTTCTCTTCTGTCAACTAGACACTCCTTGTTAGCTAGCTAGCTTCTTTCAGGAGAGTCATTAGATACTGGGGCCTGGCAGGTTGGTGCTGGGACCTGGCAGGGCTGGAATAGTGTTGGGGCCTGGAAGTTTGGTTCTGGGCTTCTCCTTTGAGCACTTCGTATGCTCGACGAAATGTTTTAGGAAGTCAACAAAGTGCACATCTTTCATCCACCCAGAGGGATTTTCCCCTCCTTTGCTGCCAGGTGGCCCGTTGATCAGGAAATGATCGTAGAAGTTGACACTGGGGAATTTAAAATATGGAGGTATACTATTCCCTGTGGCTGAGACAGCACAGGCCAGTGTGACGAGGGTTCCCCTTTCAGCGGAGGTCAGTGACCCTACTTGTTTGAATCCACGTCTGCCCACAGTGGTCACCCAGTTTCATCAACATTCCATATGTCTCCTGGTCCAAATTGATATCTCTGTAGCACTTCCGCTACATTGTCGAAGAAAACATTAACATTTTCTCTGTTGAAGCTACTTGCCCTGGCAAGGCTAGTTGCCTCTGGCTTTCTCTTCAGCTCGTGTACCACAGCAAACTGGTAGGCAAGTCTTCTGACCTCACTTGGTGACAGACCAAAATAGATGTCAGCTGACCTAGTAATATACTGAACAAGCTGCATCTCCAAATCAGGTGAAAAAACCTGTCGTAGCTTTGTATGACCAACCACTGTTGTTGGCATGGCTGTCTGACTTTCAACTTCTTCTCTGGTAAGCCATGCGTCCTCCGAAGCACAACCCAACCAAGCCGCACTGCTTCTTAACACAGCGCGCCTCCAACCCGGAAGCCAGCCGCACCAATGTGTCGGAGGAAACACCGTGTACCTGGCCCCCTTGGTTAGCGCGCACTGCGCCCGGCCCGCCACAGGAGTCGCTGGAGCGCGATGAGACAAGGATATCCCTACCGGCCAAACCCTCCCTAACCCGGACGACGCTATGCCAATTGTGCGTCGCCCCACGGACCTCCCGGTCGCGGCCGGCTGCGACAGAGCCTGGGCGCGAACCCAGAGACTCTGGTGGCGCAGTTAGCACTGCGATGCAGTGCCCTAGACCACTGCGCCACCCGGGAGGCCCCTCTGGTAACCTTTTGACAATACCGAGTCAGAGTACGGTAATTTATGTCAAAATCCTTCACTGTACTCCTGATTGATTTGTTCTTCAACTTCACCTGCCCCACTGCCTTTAACATTATGCCAGGTGGTGTGCTGCCATTCCCTGTCTTTATTTTATAATTTCTAACCATCTTTCTTTCCTTACCCTCTTTCTTTCCTTCCTTCCTTTCTTCTTTCCTTCAAAAACACATTTCCTCAATGCAATTACATATTCATTGCAGGCTTATTAAGCCCACCTCCCTGTCTACTATCCTTGTTGCCACAATGCAATTCATTTTTACATTTTACATTTAAGTCATTTAGCAGACGCTCTTATCCAGAGCGACTTACAAACTTACAATTCATAACACCACACTAAATTCATGACACTGTATGAAGTAGGTCCAGAGCCTGTCTTGTGTAGTCCAGGGATATGTCTGCTGCTCTAAACTATGTAAATATAATAATCCATTTACAGTAACATTTAATACTATTATCAGAGCTGATTACACAATATCACAATGTATTTTGAGCATGTTCTATGTGTCTCTGTTGTCACATGTGAAGAAATTTCCCCCAAGATCATTGAGACAACTTGCCCCAAACTGACATGTGTGCTAATGTTGGCTAAATCTCAAGGTTAGCTCAACATAGGAGTCAACAAGTATCAAAAGACACATCAGTGCAAAATTATCATTTTGAACATTCGTACCTAACAAAGTTCTGTTGCATAAAATGTAAAGTGCCAATTCTTTACTTTTGAAGGGGAAAAATAAGAAACTTGTGCTCCCCTCAGATTAGAGTGACCTTGACCACATGTGAACAGGAAGTTGACCATAGAACATGTAGTCACACAAAGTATCTATTTGATTTTTGAGATTCTAGTGTTGGAAGTATGAACAGTTTGACAACTTACCCGTGTGACAACTTACCTCGCTCTCCCCTACTCCTTTATTTAGATTCAACTGCCAACGCCCATCCCTACAGGCTCTGTGGCCAGAGAAGGAAGAGCAGCAGAGGCTGCCTTTCTTGTTGCCAGCCATTTTAATTCCGTGTCATTAAGACGCGTGATGCCCAACTTCCATCAACACATCTTCTTCATCACTAGGGGTGATAAAGTCCTAGACCACTGTTACTCTACCCACAAGCAAGCACACAAGGCCCTCCCTCGTCTGCTATTCGGCGAATCAGATCACGAGTCCGTACTCCTGCACCCTGTTTACAAGCAGAAGCTCAAACAGGAATTACCCGTGACTAGCTCTGTTGAGAAATGGTCTCCAGAATCAGAGATTATGCTACAGGACAGCTTTGCTAGCACTGATTGGAATATGTTTCAAGACTCCGCAGATAACACCGACGAGCTAACCACCACCGTCACAGGCTTCATTAGGAAATGCATCGTTGTCCCCACAAAAGGTTCGCTGCTTCCTCAATCAAAAGCCCTGGATTAACACTGAGGTTGGTGCTAAACTAAAGGACAGGGCTACCGCACACAGGGCTATTGCAGGCAATCCTGAGGCTACGGCTGAGGACAGGAACATGTACAATAAGTCCTGCTATGACCTCCGCAGAGTCATCAAATGAGCAAAAGGACAATACAGTGAGCTCCAAAAGTATTGGGACAGTGACACATTTTTGGATGTTTAGATTCTGTACTCCACCGCATTGGATTTGAAATGAAACAATTCCTTACGAAAAAAGATAACTGCAGTTAGAGCACAGTATAACTGCAGTATGCGGCAATTACTGCGTCCAAAATAACACAGTCTACTGCAATTTACTGCAGTTTCAAAACTGTAATATTTTTTGTAAGGGGATGACTATGAGGTTAAAGTGCATACTGTCAGCTATAATTTGAGGGTATTTCCATCTATATCGGGTGAACCGTTTAGAAATAACAGTACTTTTTGCACATAGTCCCCCCATTGTAGGGGACCAAAAGTATTGGGACAAATTCACTTTTGTGTATTAAAGTCGTCAAAAGTATTAGGCCCATATTCATAGGACACAATGTCTACATCAAGCTTGTGACTATTTTGTTGGATGCATTTACTGTTTGTTTTGGTTGTGTTTCAGATTATTTTATGCCCTAATAGAAATGGTAAAAATAATCTATTGTGCCAATTTGGAGTCACTTTTATGGTGAATAATAATATAATATGTTTCTTAACACTTCTACATTCATGTGGATGCTACCGTGGTTACGGATAGTCCTGAAGGAATCGTGAATAATGTTGAAGACGCACAAGTGTTTAGAGACATATTCTATTCTTATTTACAATAAAAGTGACTCCAAAATGAAACAATACATTATTTACCATTAATTTCTATTGGGAACAAAATAATCTGAAACACAACCAAAACAAACATTAAATGTATCCAACAAATTTGTAGAGTCACAAGCTTGATGTAGTCATTGTGATATGGATGAAAATACATTCAAATTAAAGCTGACAGTCTGCACTTTAACCTCATAGTCATTATATAATTTCAAATCCAAAGTGCTGGAGAACAGAGCCAAAACGACAACAAAAATTGTCACTCTCCCAATACTTTTGGAGCTCACTGTATATGAATAAGGTGGAATCATACTACACAGGCTCCGACTCCCGCCGTATGTAGCAGGGGCTACAGTCCATTACGGATTACAAAGGAAAACCCAGCCGGGATCTGCCCAATGATGCCTCTCTTCCAGACGCAATCAATGCATTTTATGCACGCTTCAACAAAAACAACACCGTACTATGCGTGAGGGCCCCCACCGACCCAGAGGACTGGCTGATCTTGCTCTCCGTGGCCGATTAGGTCAACACTTGCAAGGTCGTGAAGTCGTGAGGCATTCTCAGAACATGCGTAACTCAGCTGGCAGGCATATTCATGGTAATTCTGAACCTCTCCTTGTCCCAGTCTGTAATCCTCACGTCTTAAGAGGACTACCAGCATTCCTGTTCCCAAGAACTCTAAGGCTTCATGCCACAAAGACTACTGCCCTGTAGCACTTACACCTATACTCATGAAGTGCTTTGGAAGACTGGTTATGAGACACATCAGCTCCAACTCCATCTTTAGAACAAATTTGCATACCGCACCAACAGATCCATAGACGTGTGTGCTTAGTCCCCTCCTGTACCACCAGTTCAGCCACGACTCCATGGCCACGCACGACTCCAACACCATCATCAAGTTTGCTGATGACACAACGGTGGTAGGACTAATCACCAGCGATGATGAGACGGCCTACTGGGAGGAGGTCAGTGACCTGGCAGTGTGGTGCCGGGACAACAACCTCTCCCTCAACATAAGTAAGACCAACGAGCTGATCATGGACTACAGACGTGGGGGCGGGTAAGCACGTCCCAATCCACATCAACGGGGCTGCAGTGGAGCAAGTCGAGAGCTTCAAAATCATTGGTGTCCAAATCACTAAGGACTTAAAATGGTCCACTCACCCCCTAAGGGGGTGGTCGTGCCTTTCCCCCTTAGGAAGTTGAAAAGGTTTGGCATGGGCCCTCAAATCCTCAAAAAGTTATACAGCTGCATCACTGCTTGGTATGGCAACAGGGTGATGTGGATAGGCCATTACATCACTGGAGCCGAGCTCTCTGCCATCCAGGACCTCTATATCAGGTGGTGTGAAAGGAAGGCCTGGAAAATAATTAAAGACTCCAGCCACTCAAGCCCATAGACTGTTCTCTCTGCTTCCGCAAGGCAAGCGGTACCGGTGCATCAAGTCTGACTCCAACAGGCTCCTGAACAGCTTCTATCCTCAAGCCATAAGACTGCTAAAGAGCTAACAGACTGGCTACACAGACTGAGTTGACCCTTGTGTTAATATTCAAAAACACACTCAAACACACTGACACTCCAACATTCACATAGCATGCACACACATTTATACTGACTCACACACACACATATTCAATCATAATTTATGCTGCTGCTACTCATATCTGTCTCTATCACTCCAGTATCCCTGCACATTGTAAATGTGGTATTGGAACTGATCCTGTATACAGCGTCTTACTTTCTCGTGTTCTTCTTATTTCTTGTTTTTAGTTCTTGTGTGTTTTTGTTCTACCTTATGTTATGTTTTGTGCTACGTTGATATTGATTACTGCTTTGTTGGGTTTGGAGCTTGCAAGAAAGGCTTGCAACTTGACATCTGAAACACAGTCCAAGTGGTGGCGTGGGTGCTTTTTAAATGGAGAATTAAATGGTGTAATAGAAAAGCACATACATTGTGGCCATGAAGAGACTTGTGGAGCACAAACAGCACTAATTAGAGGTCATATGATATTAAAGTAATTAAAAAAGAGAAAAGAAAATGGCCGCCTTCCTCCACTTGTCTGCAGTTCTCCTTCGTGTCTAGAATTTCCTATTAATGGTACAGTTCATAGAAGTTCCTGGAATTAATTTCATTTCATTTATTAAAAGATAACGAAATATTAACTAAAATGTATTGAAGGCAAGAAAAATGTAGGGTCGCGCCCTTTTGGTCTGAAAACAACCTTCCATACAACCGTCATAAGGCTACTGTTTTACTGTACAGTATGTGTTTCAACTCAAAGAAGTCCTGAAATCAATGTTAAGCTGCACAGCAAAATGTGTTTCTGCACCAACAAACACAACAAACTTTATATTTCTGATTCGTTTTGAGAAGTGTTAATATCATAGTTCTCTCATGAAAAACGTCAGAGTTGCAGTGTTATTTAAAAAGAAAGAGGTGCTTTATCAAAAGACAATATTAAATACACTAATCTGTGAGGGAACACAGGTCAGCCTTGTAAAGAATTCAGAATCAACCGAGCTTATGTAATATTTACTCCTTCGTATCCGCATAGACCACATCATAGGTTATTATTATCATATGATTGACTGGTCCTGGGGCCTAAATATGTACCAACTCATTAACATCTATCCCCGTTCCAATCATTCTGACACTAAGACAGATACAGTTTGTAACGATTCTCGTTGGTGGAAGGAGAGGAGGACCAAGGTGCAGCGTGATACGTGTTCATTTTAATAAACAAAATAAACTGAACACTGAATTGACAAAAAATAATAAAGAGCGAGAACGAAAACGAAACAGTTCTACAGGCAATACGCACAAACATAAAACAATCACCCACAACACACAATGGAAAACAGGCTACCGAAGTATAGCTCCCAATCAGAGACAACGATAGACAGCTGCCTCTGATTGGGAACCACACCAGGCTAAACACAGAAATAGACAACCTAGACATACAACATAGAATGCCCACCCACATCACACCCTGACCAGAAAAAGCATAGAAACATACAAAGCAATCTATGGTCAGGGCGTGACACAGTTAAATATGTTAAGACATACAGATGTAGGATCTTAATTTGAGCCAGTTTGCTAAAGCAGGAAAACAATCCTGCAGCAACAGTAAATGTGAATTATAATTAATTACTTTTTGTAGGGGTTGATAGTCTGAAAATCAAGTGTGAAAATTCTACATGGAAATTACAAACTTCCGAAGCCTTTTTGAAGCTGAAATATACTCCTTGAATAGGTTGATCAAATTAAGATCCTACATCTGTATACTGTGTAGTAGTAGAAGTCGGAAGTTTACATACACCTTATGTTAGGTATGCGTAACTGGCTGTAAGGGAGTCAGGCGCAGGAGAGCAGAAGTTGGGTAGCCAAAGGAGCCTTTTATTTCGGCGAACAAAAAACACGGCACTAAGAACACTAAACACCATATGGGTTGACATAACCCAGCGCAAACCAGTCTAGCGTGCACATACACGAATCAACAAGCAATTCCACACACAGACATGGGGGGCAGAGGGTTATATATATGTCTAATACTGAGGGAATTGAAACCAGGTGTGTAGGAAAACAAGACAAGACAAATGGAAAAATGAAAGGTGGATCGGCGATGGCTAGAAAACCGGAGATGGCTAGAAAACCGGTGACACCGAACGCCACCCGAACAAGGAGAGGAACCGACTTCGGCTAAAGTCGTGACACCTTAACCAAATACATTTAAACTCAGTTTTTCACAATTCCTGACATTTAATCCAAGTAAAGATTCCCTGACCACTTTATTTTAAGAATGTGAAATGTCAGAATAAAAGTAGAGAGAATGATTCATTTCAGCTTTCATTTCTTTCATCACATTCCTAGTGGGTCAGAAGTTTACATACACTCAATTAGTATTTCGTAGTGTTGCTTTTAAATTGTTTAACTTGGGTCAAATATTTTGGGTAGTCTTCCACAAGCTTCTCACAATAAGTTGGCTGAATTTTGGCCCATTCCTCCTGACAGAGCTGGTGTAACTGTGTCAGGTTTGTAGGCCTCCTTGCTTGCCCACGCTTTTTCAGTTTTGTCCACAAATTTTCTATAGGATTGAGGTCAGGGCTTTGTGATGGCCACTCCAATACCTTGACTTTGTTGTCTTTAAGCCATTTTGCCACAACTTTGGAAGCATGCTTGGGGTCATTGTCCATTTGGGAAAACCCATTTGCGACCAAGCTTTAATTTCCTGAATGATGTCTTGAGATGTTGCTTGAAATACATCCACAGGTACACCTCCAATTGACTCAAATGATGTCAAGTAGCCTATCAGAAGCTTCTAAAGCCATGGCATAATTTTCTGGAATTTTCCAAGCTGTTTAAAGGCACAGTCAACTTAGTGTATGTAAACTTCTGACCCACTGGAATTGTGATACAGTGAATTATAAGTGAAATAATCTGTCTGTAAACAATTGTTTGTAAAAATGACTTGAGTCATGCACAAAGTAGATGTCCTAACCGATTTGCCAAAACTATAGTTTGTTAACAAGAAATTTGTGGAGTGGTTGAAAACGAGTTTTAATGACTCCAACCTAAGTGTATGTAAACTTCCCACTTCAACTGTATGTTTACAATTTTGAAAATAATTTGTAAATGTTTGCTCTGTCTGTGTGTTAGCTCAAAATATTTAAACCATTTAAAAAAGTTGTAAGTAAATTACCACATTTTTATTTCCCCCTTATTGAACTGAGTGATTTAGTGTGTGAATGGTAGGCTCAATTTAATTAGATGGGCTAAACACATCGCACCAGCGGCCAGTCACATCCGATACTAGCAAGAACAATTACTAGCAAGAACATTCCTCCAATCACAGCTGGCGTTGGTTGATTACAGTGATAATATCGATGATGATAATGTGAATTGCTCTTCACCAGGAAATTATTTGACGGTTAGAATGACCCTTAATGACCCTAGTTAATGGTACATTTCTCCAGGCTAAAGACCAATGCCGCTCTTATTTCTGTTGAACCTAAATACTATATAACTATTGAGCTAAGATACTATATAACTACAACTTACTTGTCTCTACAGCTCTCCTCTCCTTTCCTCGGCTCTCCTACCCTCCCTCCACTCCCCTCTCCTCTTCCATTGACCTCAACCTCACAGTACACAAACACTGAGAAGGTCAGTGCAGTGCACTTGGAGCAGTATCCATGTGCTGAACAATCACTGGCATGTTCAGTATATACTGTAAACTCCTCCATGGAACTGCAATGTCCATGAGAATTTTCAGAACCATGGACAGTGACTGGGGTCTCTGAGAAGCTTACACAGAATAACCCCCATGTAAGATATTTGGTAACAGTGTAATTCATGCTTAGATAAGGTTATGTATGTCACAGTCTTCTCTGTCTCTTGAGTCCCAAGGTAAGGCCGGCACGTTTTGGACTTCTAACCTCTTTTAAATGTTGTGCGTTTGCTCTACAGACTGCTGGGTTGGTGCATTGGATTAATCTATTTCTCCTTAGATTTGTGTCACGTTCCTGACCTGTTTTATGTTATTTTTGTATGTGTTTAGAGGGTCAGGGCGTGAGTTGGGGTGGGCATTCTATGTTTTGTGTTTCTATGTTTAGGTCGTTTGTAATTAGCCTTATATGGTTCTCAATCAGGGACAGGTGTTTTACGTTTTCCTCTGATTGAGAACCATATATAGGTTGGCTGTTCACACTGTTTGTTTGTGGGTGATTGTCTTCCGTGTCTGTGTCTGCGCACCACACGGGACTGTTTCGTTTGTTCGTTCGTTTGATGTAGTCTGTTCCTGTTCGTGTGTTCTTCGTGTAGTTATGTAAGTTCCATGTTCAGGTCTGTCTACGTCGTTTTGTTATTTTGTAAATTCTCAAGTTTGTTTAGTTTTCGTCTTGTTTAAATAAAAGTCATGTCGTATCACAACGCTGCGTTTTGGTCAAATCCCTACTCCTCCTCTTCGGACGAAGAGGAGGAGGAAAACCGTTACAGAATCACCCACCAACCAAAGACCAAGCGGCGTGGGAGAGCGCAACAAAGAAACCAGGACTCGTGGACATGGGAGGAAATATTGGACGGAAAAGGACCCTGGGCTCAGACAGGGGAATATCGCCGCTCTGTTGAAGAGAGGGAGGCAGCTAAAGCCCAGGAGCGGTGGTTTGAGGAGGCAGCAAGGAGACGTGGCTGGAGACCCGAAAAGCCTGTGAGTAAACCCCAAAAATTTCTTGGGGGGGGGCTTAAAGGGAGAGTGGCGAAGTCAGGTAGGAGACCTGCGCCCACTCCCTGTACTTACCGTGGAGAGCGAGAGTACGGGCAGACACCGTGTTACGCAGTAGAGCGCATGTTGTCTCCTGTACGTGTGCATAGCCCGGTTCGGTACATTCCAGCTCCACAGATCGGCCGGGCTAGATTGAGCGTTGAGCCGGATGTCATGAAGCCGGCTCTACACATCTGGCCACCAGTGCGTCTCCTCGGGCCGGCTTACATGGCACCAGCCTTACGCATGGTGTCCCCGGTTCGCCTACATAGCCCGGTGCGGGTTATTCCACCTCCCCGCACTGGTCGGGCGACGGGGAGCATACAACCAGGTAAGGTTGGGCAGGCTCAGTGCTCAAGGGAGCCAGTACGCCTGCACGGTCCGGTATTTCCGGCGCCACCTCCCCGCTCCAGCCCAGTACCACCAGTGCCTACACCACGCACCAGGTTTCCAGTGCGTCTCCAGAGCCCTGTTCCTCCTCCACGCACTAGCCTTGAGGTGCGTGTCTCTAGTCCGGTACCACCAGTTCCGGCACCACGCACCAGGCTTTCAGGGCGTCTCCAGAGCCCTGTACGCACTGTTCCTTCTCCCCGTACTCGCCCTGATGTGCGTGCCCTCAGCCCGGTACCACCAGTGCCGGTACCACGCACCAGGCCTATAGTACGCCTTGAGAGTCCAGTGTGCCCTGTTGTTGTTCCCCGCACTAGCCTGAAGGTGCGTGTCTTTAGCCCGGTACCTCCAGTTCCGGTACCACGCACCAGGCCTACAGTGCGTCTCAGCCGGCCAGAGTCTGCCGTCTGCCCAGCGGCGCCTGAACTGTCCGTCTGCCCAACGGCGCCTGAACTGTCCGTCTGCCCAACGCCGTCTGAACTGTCCGTCTGCCAAGCGCCGCATGAACTGCCCGTCTGTATTGAGCCTTCAAAGCCGCCCGTCGGTACTGAGCCTTCAAAGCCGCCCGTCTGCCATGAGCCTGCAAAGCCGCCCGTCTGCCATGAGCCTACAGAGCCGTCCGCCAGACAGGAGCCGCTAGAGCCTTCCGCCAGACAGGAGCCGCTAGAGCCTTCCGCCCGACAGGAGCCGCTAGAGCCTTCCGCCAGACAGGAGCAGCCAAAGCCTTCCGCCAGACAGGATCAGCCAGAGCCTTCCGCCAGACAGGATCAGCCAGAGCCTTCCGCCAGACAGGATCAGCCAGAGCCTTCCGCCAGACAGGATCAGCCAGAGCCTTCCGCCAGACAGGATCAGCCAGAGCCGTCAGCGAGCCATGACCAGCCAGAGCCGTCAGCGAGCCATGACCAGCCAGAGCCGTCATCCAGCCATGACCAGCCAGAGCCGTCATCCAGCCATGACCAGCCAGAGCCGTCATCCAGCCATGACCAGCCAGAGCCGTCATCCAGCCATGAGCCGTCATTCAGCCATGAGCCGTCATTCAGCCATGAGCCGTCATCCAGCCATGACCAGCCAGAGCCGTCATCCAGCCATGACCAGCCAGAGCCGTCATCCAGCATTAAGCCATCATCCAGCCAGGATCCGCCAGAGCCAGCCAGCCAGGATCCGCCAGAGCCAGCCAGCCAGGATCCGCCAGAGCCAGCCAGCCAGGATCCGCCAGAGCCAGCCAGCCAGGATCCGCCAGTCATTCTGGTGTTGCCCCTCATTCTGGTGTTGCCCCTCATTCTGGTGTTGCCCCTCATTCTGGTGTTGCCCCTCATTCTGGTGTTGCCCCTCATTCCGGTGTTGCCCCTCATTCCGGTGCTGCTCCTTATCCTGGTGATGCCCCTTAATTTAGGTGGGGTTATTTGGAGGGTGGTCATTGTGAGGGGGATAAAGAAGCGGGGATTTATTATGGTGGGATGGGAACCACGCCCAGAGCCTGAGCCGCCACCGTGGACAGATGCCCACCCAGACCCTCCCCTAGACTTTTGGTGGTGCGTCCGGAGTTCGCACCTTGAGGGGGGGGGTTCTGTCACGTTCCTGACCTGTTTTATGTTATTTTTGTATGTGTTTAGAGGGTCAGGGCGTGAGTTGGGGTGGGCATTCTATGTTTTGTGTTTCTATGTTTAGGTCGTTTGTAATTAGCCTTATATGGTTCTCAATCAGGGACAGGTGTTTTACGTTTTCCTCTGAGAACCATATATAGGTTGGCTGTTCACACTGTTTGTTTGTGGGTGATTGTCTTCCGTGTCTGTGTCTGCGCACCACACGGGACTGTTTCGTTTGTTCGTTCGTTTGATGTAGTCTGTTCCTGTTCGTGTGTTCTTCGTGTAGTTATGTAAGTTCCATGTTCAGGTCTGTCTACGTCGTTTTGTTATTTTGTAAATTCTCAAGTTTGTTTAGTTTTCGTCTTGTTTAAATAAAAGTCATGTCGTATCACAACGCTGCGTTTTGGTCAAATCCCTACTCCTCCTCTTCGGACGAAGAGGAGGAGGAAAACCGTTACAGATTTGTCTATTTGAACATTAGTCTGGGTCTGAGCTAGGGCGGTGTTTGAGAGACAAGGGCAGATCCCTAAAATGGTCCTTTTTACAAAAATGTCTTTAAAGTCTCAACTACAAAATATGAAAATCTGAGACTCTCATGAACACGCACATGTAACCTGTTGTGATCTATGACGCTCACAAGCCACACAAGAGTTGTGAGAAGTTAAGAGGTTCTTCTACAGTACATAGAAGATCATAGGAAATCCCAGGACATAGTGTCTATAATACTGTAATAAGCTCCCATAGTTGCTGTCACTGACTCATAGTTGTTGTCACTGACTAGTTGGATATTCATTTCGCATTATATGCCTGACCAACCACCCTATTTTTGTTTTTGCCTTAAGTAACCTTCTATGTAACCATACCAAACATCAAACATCATACTAATTTGAGTGCCCCAAATTTACGTTTACTATGTTACGTTTAGTCAGGCCGTTTTATCAGGTTTTTGATTGGCGGACATTACTTGTTTCTTGACATATGTCAATAAACTCATGAATGTAACGGTTTATGTCAAATTGTTTAGTGTTCTACTTGTAGCCCTGGTTGTCTGGAAAATAAAATGGTCAGACACTTAAATATGTGGGTAAATATGACGGCAGAGCAAGCAGATTAATGAAAGTACTGAATTTCAGCTTTTTCACTGTGGAAGGCCTGGGACATATGTTAAGCCTGTTTCTGTGCAACAAGTTATTGCTTTTCCAGCTAATGTTTTTATATCCCAAAGGGTTTTCCCTTGTATTGCTCTCTGATAAAAACATTTGAATAATTATTTCATCACCAAGACAATTGATTCAGTAACAAGTCAGTTTTTTTTATCCAAAGGATGTGAAATACTAATTAATACAGCAATAATGAATTCAACCAGTATGCACATGCTTACATTTCTCCTGAAGTGCCTAATAGAGGACATGTTGACGTTCAGTAAAGGAAGTAGCTCAGCGTGTAGGAAGCCGATAATTAGGCCTGATGATTACATCTGCATCTTGATGCAATTTATTCCCCTTTGCTTGCTAAAATAAATTGTAAGCTTATTTATTCTCCGAGAGACTTTATTACTGAATTAGCTCAATTCTAAAACACACTTAGTCTTGCAAAGCACACCCTAGACAAAAAGTGTGTGTGTGTGCAAATGCTGGTGTGTGTGTGTGTGTGTGTGTGTGTGTGTGTGTGTGTGTGTGTGTGTGTGTGTGTGTGTGTGTGTGTGTGTGTGTGTGTGTGTGTGTGTGTGTGTGTGTGTGTGTGTGTGTGTGTGTGTGTGTGTGTGTGTGTGTGTGTGTGTGTGTGTGTGTGTGTTCAGTATGTGTGCACGTACATGAGTGTCTGGCAGAAGTGGTGTAGCACTGTGGAGACTGTCCGATAAATCTGCCTTTGTTTCCAGGTGGTAAAATACATTTCTCTAACAAGCGTCATTTGGTGCCCACAGTGCCTGTTGGAAACAAGGGAAACAACCACAATTTTAGCCACAACGCACTCAACCAAGTGGCTCTCTGTCATCTTGATGTTGTTTATGGAAAAACAGAATTTTCTTTGGAAAAAAAGCTGTGTTGAGAGAATTGTGGAGATTACCCACGAGACCCAATTTGGTACCATTTGGAACTTTGTATTTTTCCTCCCCTTTGGGTTTTCTTTGTTAAAGAAACCATCAAATATGATACAAATACAGTATATATAATCTTTCAAATAAAATAAAATCTAATTTTATTAGTCACACATGCCGAATACAGCAGGTGTAGACCTTACAGTGAAATGCTTACTTACGAGCCCTTAACCAAGAATGCAGTTTTAAAAAATACAGATAAGAATAAGAAATAAAAGTAACAAGTAATTAAAGCAGCTGTAAAATAACAATAGCGAGACTATATACAGGAGGCTACCGGTACAGAGTCAATGTGTGGGGGCACCGGTTAGTTGAGGTAATATGTACAGTTAAAGTCGGAAGTTTACATACACTTAGGTTGGAGTCATTAAAACTCGGTTTTCAACCACTCCACCAATGTCTTGTTAACAAATTATAGTTTTGGCAAGTCGGTTAGGACATCTACTTTGTGCATGACACAAGTAATTCTTCCAACAATTGTTTACAGACTGTAACGACTCTCGTCGTTGGTTGAAGGAGAGGAGGACCAAATCGCAGCGTGGTATGTATCCATATTTATTTGAATACTTTTTTTAAGACGAACAAAACAATAAACAAAACGAAACCCAACGACGCTACAGTCCTGAACTTGAGAATATATAAGACACAAATAACGCACGAACAGGAACAATCACCCACAAACAGTGAGAACAGCCTACCTTAATATGGTTCCCAATCAGAGACAACGTAAAACACCTGCCTCTGATTGAGAACCATATCAGGCCAATTAGACAACCCTACATAGAATGCCCACCCAGCTCACGTCCTGAACAAAGGAAATAAGGTCAGGAACGTGACACAGACAGATTATTTCACTTATAATTCACTGTATCACAATTCCAGTGGGTCAAAAGTTTACATACACTAAGTTGACTGTGCCTTTAAACAGCTTGGAAAATTCCAGAAAATTATGTCATGGCTTTAGAAGCTTCTGATAGGCTACTTGACATCATTTGTAACGCTCGTCTAATGCCTCCTCCTCGGACGAGGAGGAGGAGTAAGGGTCGGACCAAAATGCAGCGTAGGTTGAATCCATAATGATTTATTATAACAAGACGACACACGATGAACACTTGAATAAACTCAAAACAACAAAACGACGTAGACAGACCTGAACATGTGAACTTACATAAACACGAAGAACGCACGAACAGGAACAGACTACATACACGAACGAAAACGAAACAGTCCCGTGTGGTGCGACATACACAGACACGGAAGACAATCACCCACAAACAAACAGTGAGAACAGCCTACCTTAATATGGTTCTCAATCAGAGGAAACGTCAAACACCTGCCTCTAATTGAGAACCATATCAGGCAACACATAAACCCAACATAGAAACACAACACATAGAATGCCCACCCCAACTCACGCCCTGACCAACTAAACACATACAAAAACAACAGAAAACAGGTCAGGAACGTGACATCATTTGAGTCAATTGGAGGTGTACCTGTGGATGTATTTCAAGGCCTACCTTCAAACTCAGTGCCTCTTTGCTTGACATCATGGGAAAATCAAAAGAAATCAGCCAAGACCTCAGAAAATCAATTGTAGACCTCCACAAGTCTGGTTCATCCTTGGGAGCAATTTCCAAACGCCTGAAGGTACCACGTTCATCTGTACAAACAATAGTACACAAGTATAAACACCATGGGACCATACCGCTCAGGAAGGAGACGCGTCCTGTCTCCTAGAGATGAATGTACTTTGGTGCGAAAAGTGCAAATCAATCCCAGAACAACAGCAAAGGACCTTGTGAAGATGCTTGAGGAAACAGGTACAAAAGTACTTATATCCATGGTAAAACAAGTCCTATATCGACATAACCTGAAAGGCCACTCGGCAAGGAAGAAGCCACTGCTCCAAAACCACCATAAAAAAGCCAGACTACCGTTTGCAACTGCACATGGGGACAAAGATCATACTTTTTGGAGAAATGTCCTCTGGTCTGATGAAACAAAAATAGAACTGTTTGCCATAATGACCATTGTTATGTTTGGAGGAAAAAGGGGGAGGCTTGCAAGCCGAAGAACATCATCCCAACCGTGAAGCACGGGGGTGGCAGCATCATGTTGTGGGGGTGCTTTGCTGCAGGAGGGACTGGTGCACTTCACAAAATACATGGCATCATGAGGCAGGAAAATTCTGTGGATATATTGAAGCAACATCTCAAGACATCAGTCAGGAAGTTAAAGCTTGGTCGCAAATGGGTCTTCCAAATGGACAATGACCCCAAGCATACTTCCAAAGTTGTGGCAAAATGGCTTAAGGACAACAAAGTCAAGGTATTGACCTCAATCCTATAGAAAATTTGTGGACAGAACTGAAAAAGTGTGTGCAAACAAGGAGGCCTACAAACCTGACTCAGTTACACCAGCTCTGTCAGGAGAAATGGGCCAAAATTCACCCAACTTATTGTGGGAAGCTTGTGGAAGGCTACCCGAAATGTTTGACCAAAGATAAACAATTTAAAGGCAATGTTACCAAATACTAATTGAGTGTATGTAAACTTCTGACCCACTGGGAATGTGATGAAAGAAATAAAAGCTGAAATAAATTATTCTCTCTACTATTATTCTGACATTTCACTTTCTTAAAATAAAGTGGTGATGCTAACTGACCTAAGACAGGGAATTTTTACTCTGATTAAATGTCAGGAATTGTGAACAACAGAATTTAAATGTATTTGGCTAAGGTGTATGTAAAATTCCGACTTCAACTGTACATGTAGGTAGAGTTATTAAAGTGACTATACATAGATGATAAGAACAGAGAGTAGCAGCGGTGTAAAAGGGGGGGGGGCAATGCATATAGTCTGGGTAGCCATTTTATTAGGTGTTCAGGAGTCTTATGGCTTGGGGGTAGAAGCTTGGACCTAGACTTGACGCTCTGGTACCGCTTGCCGTGCGGTACCAGAGAAAACAGTCTCTGACTAGGGTGGCCTGGTATAGAGGTCCTGTATGGCAGGAAGCTTGGCCCCAGTGATGTACTGGGCCGTTCGCACTACCCTCATCTTTGAGAAATGGAGCATGGTTTTGACGATCATTCGTTGTTGTATTAGGCTTTTAGCCACATGCGTGTGAGTGTGACTTTTCAGTGGACGGTCTTAAAATGATTCTGGTGTGTGTGACCCATGTTGGTAAACTGGAACGGATGGATTTGATGTACCACTGAAAGTGAGTGTGGACGCTTTGGCTTTCACCTCAATGGAGTTATGGAACCATGAAAATGTTGAAACCATCTTGGGGATTCAAGCTTTTCCAAGTTAAGGGAGAGAAACGTCCTGGGTTGGAAATTGGTCAGATTTGTCTGATTGGATGATAATCTCAGAGTACTGACCGCGAGTGAAATTTAAAGGAAAATCTCTGATGACGTACAGTACAGGGATTTGGACGTATTCAAAGGGCTCTAAGCAGCCACATATTGCGCTCAATTAGTGCCACAGGAGGGAACTCTATGGCTACTTACTGGAGGAAGTTTGAGGGGAGAACATTTACCCTCTCACTCCATGGTTGAACCCCAAATAACCACATTTACCATTCAAAGTACTAAGCAACTAGGGTTGGGCGGTATACCGTATAGCAGGGCATATGGAAATACCCATGGGATGGTTTTTTAATACCATCAATACTGTTTAAACTATTTGTTTGAATTTTTTTAATAAATGTGAATATTTGTAGCTACTTTTTAAGAAGATTCCTGCAGTCAACTTGTGCAATACGTGTTAGGAGAAAAAGCAGATTGTGTTCTTCATCTTACCTGTCACATAATTTTTCATTTTGAAATGTACTGTTGTTCCCCAGAACAGTTGGGCCAGTCATGTGTTTGTTTGGAACAAGCGCTACGAGAGAAAGCAGGAGATAGTGAATCCATAGGGTTCTATATATGTGGGTGAGCCTCTGTTGTGTAACACACACAAGGTGATGAAGTACACTTATGCTTTTACTACTAAATGTTTGCCAGATATTTATCCTATAACTGTCTAAGATGTCCTACTGTATACTCTCCAGCTGTGTATTTGGTTTAACCTGCTAGTTAGCTAAGTAAGTGGCTGAATAATAAGGAGACCGGACACCATTGTTTTAGCTGTCTGCCGTGTATGAGAAATCAAAGAGCTCTGGATAAGTTATCTGTACAGCTGCCACTGCTATCTTGATTTCTTACCTGTGCTTCCTAGCGTTTTTTCTCCTCTTAGTTCTCCCCTGCTCCAAGCAGCCAGGCCAGACGCATACAGACACAGCATGCATGCTACTCTTCCTTCCGACAAGCAAATATTATCACAACTTTGTTTATTTGCACAATGTCTCTCATTCACTTTCACTTGTAAATATCCACACTCAGCGAAAATAACATTTGGTAGCTACTAGATATATTTGTATAACTTTATGAGTTGGATTGCCTGTTTTGCAATTAGTTTATGTTTGTTTGCGTCCGTTAGCATTTAGCTATCAGGCTCTATGGAAATTCGCTAGTGCTTGTGCTAATTTCGCATTCTGGTAATAGACACCCAATGTGTACTATACCGGTAATACTATAAACCCTGGGTTGGCAGAAGGATGGTATGAAAATCTGGATACCACCCAAACCTATAAGCAACACATGGAAAAACGTTATTTCTTATACTTGTTGAAACCTAAAACCTGCAAGTACGTACTGTAAGTGCTGGGCTCCGACAAAAATTTGCCCCACATTGGGTTCCCCCAGGAATGGATTGAAAAACACTGCTCTATCAAATAATGTAGTTACCTATAATTTCTCCTATACAGTGTGAGATGTTGTACTTTGTCTTGAAGCGAAAGCAAAAATGTGAATTCTCCCTCCACCTCAATACCTTGAGCTTTTCAGTTAAAAGACAAATTATCCTATTGATCTCACATACGGTATATTTTTTACTTTCGCTTTGATGTGGATGTAGCATGAACATATTGAAGATGTACAGTAAAATAACGATTTGAAAAATAACTTGGAAACGGAGCGAGAAACAAAAAATATTATATAATTCTGGAAGCGCCAAGATAAAAACTCTTATCTTGTTCGGTCCTAAATCTGTCCCCACAAAGTATACCAGCCAGTCTGGTCTGCACTGGACCATGAAATGAATACAGGTTGTCTCGCTCGTCTATTAAAAGTGATAATTTCCCAGTGTTGTGAGAAGCAATCAGCACCTGTCTTTATTCCATCAGCCAACAAACTAGTTCAGCGTAATTTTAGATTGTTCGATGCCACCTCCTCCGCCATCAAAGTGCGAGGGTTCTAATGTTCCATCTGGTGGAGGGTGACACTTCCAACCCTCTCCAAAGCGTCTCTGTTGCATATGTCTTCGCAGAGACCTTGTGAAGCTTCAGTTGCAAATTAGCCAAGAGAGAGAAAGGTGTCTGGCTTAAAACCCACACGTAACTCAACGCTGAAAGCCCTATCTGACAGCGTATTCTGGCCTTTGTGGAGGCTGCAGTGCATTTAAAGAAACATTGTGAATCCATATTCAAGGCTGGAAATAAAATTGAGGTCTTGGGTCTAGTCTCTTTAAGGTCCAGTGGAGCTGTTTTTATCTCAATATCAAATTATTTCTGCATAACAATTAAGTACCTTACAGTGATTGTTATCAATTAAAATGGTCAAAAAGAAATAAGCAAAAATCTTAGCAAAGAGCTATTTCTCAAGCAATAATTTTGCTAAGACCTTCTGGGAGCAGTCTGAGTGGGGAGGGGAAAACTGAAAATGAACTGTTATTGGTAGTGAGGTTTGGAACTCTCTTTCTAATTGGCCTATTAACTAATTTAGCGCCTGGTGATGTCACCAGTTAGGCCAAAACTCCATCCCACCAAAACATGGGTGAGGAGTTTGTTTAGGATTTGTGCAATGGACAAATAACTTAGATGAAGTGTTGTGGGTATTCTAACGAAGGCTATAACCCCCTCAAGCCTTTCTTGGAAGACTAGGCCTATGGCTGTGGGACAAAGGATGAGTAGGTTGGAGAAACACTTCAACCACCACTAGTGAAGTGCATCATGGAAATCATTGGAAATAATGTTTTTGTTCAAAGTCAATTACACATTTCAATCGATGCTTTACTTTTTTGTATTTATTAAGGATCCCTCTTCCTGGGGTCCAAACAAGATTAAGGCATCATACAACACATTATTACACCACTACTCTACCACTACATCTACAATACAAAATGCATAATACCACAATACAACAATATTACAACATTACAATGTGTACGTCTGTGTAGAGTGCATGTGTTAGCATGTTTGTGTGTATGCGTGTGTGTGTCTCTTCACAGTCCTCGTTGTTCCATAAGGTGTAGTTTTATCTGTTTTTTAAATCTGATTTTACAGCTTGCTTGGGTTAATTGATGTGGAATAGAGTTCCATGTAGTTATGGCTCTATGTAGTACTGTGCATTTCCCAGAGTCTGTTCTGGACTTAGGGACTGTGAAGAGACCCCTGGTGGCATGTCTTGTTGGGTCTGCATGGGTGTCTGAGCTGTGTGCAAGTCGTTTGAATAGACAGCCCGGTGCTTTCAACATGTCAATACATCTCACAAAAACAAGTAGTGTTATTGATGTTAGTGCTCTGTGTACATTTAAGGGCCAGCTGTGCTGCTCTTTTCTGGGTCAACTGTCATTTTCCTCTTTGTGGCACTTGACCACATCATTGGGCAGTAGTCCAGGTATGACAAAACTAGGGCCTGTAGGACTTGTTTTGTTGATAGCGATGTCAAGAAAGCAGAGCAGCTCTTTATTACAGACAGACCTCTCTCCATCTTAGCTACAATTGTATCAATATGTTTTGACCATTACAGTTTACAATCAAGGGTTACATCAAGATGTTTAGTCTCCTAAACTTGCTCAATTTCCACATTATTCACTACGAGCTTTAGGGTTTAGTGAATTATGTGTCCCAAATACAATGCTTTTAGTTTTTTAAATATTTAAGACTAGCTTATTACTTGCCAACCATTGTAAAACTAACTGCAGCTCTTCAAATCAAATCAAATCAAATCAAATGTTATTGTTCACATACACACAGTTAGCAGATGTTAATGCGAGTGTAGTGAAATGCTTGTGCTTCTAATTCCGACCATGCAGTAATATCTAACAATTTCACAACAACTACCTTTTACACACAAGTGTAAAGGGATGAATAAGAATTTGTACATATAAATATATGGATGAGCGATGGCCGAACGGCATAGGCAAGATGCAGTAGATGGTATAGAGTACAGTATATGCATATGAGATGAGTAATGTAGGGTATGTAAACATTATATAAAGTGGCATTGTTTAAAGTGACTAGAGATACATTTATTACATCCAATTTTTTATTATTCAAGTGGCTAGAGATTTGAGTCAGTATGTTGGCAGTAGCCACTCAATGTTAGTGATGGCTGTTTAACAGTCTGATGGCCTTGAGATAGAAGCTGTTTTTCAGTCTCTCGGTCCCAGCTTTGATGCACCTGCACTGACCTCGCCTTTTGGATGATGGTGGGGTGAACAGGCAGTGGCTTGGGTGGTTGTTGTCCTTGATGATCTTTAAGGCCTTCCTGTGACATCGGGTGGTGTAGGTGTCCTGGAGGGCAGGTAGTTTGCCCCCGGTGATGCATTGTGCAGACCTCACTACCCTCTGGAGAGCCTTAGGGTTGTGGGCGGAGCAGTTGCCGTACCAGGCAGTGATACAGCCCGACAGGATGCTCTCGATTGTGCATCTGTAAAAGTTTGTGAGTGTTTTTGGTGACAGGCCAAATTTTTTCAGCCTCCTGAGGTTGAAGAGGCACTGTTGCGCCTTCTTCACCATGCTGTCTGTGTCAGTGGACCATTTCATTTTGTCCGTGATGTGTAAGCCGAGGAACTTTCCACCTTCTCCACTAGTGTCCCGTCGATGTGGATAGGCGGTGCCCCCTCTGCTGTTTCCTGAAGTCCACGATCATGTCCTTTGTTTTGTTGACATTGAGTGTGAGGTTATTTTCCTGACACCACACTCCGAGTTCCCTCACCTCCTCCCTGTAGGCCGTCTCGTCCCTGTAGTGTCGTCTGCAAACTTGATGATTGAGTTGGAGGCGTGCATGGACACACAGTCATGGGTGAACAGGGAGTACAGGAGAGGGCTGAGAACGCACCCTTGTGGGGCCCCAGTGTTGAGGATCAGCGGGGTGGAGATGTTGTTTCCTACCCTCACCACCTGGGGGCGTACCGTCAGAAAGTCCAGGACCCAGTTGCACAGGGCGGGGTCGAGACCCAGGGTCTCGAGCTTAATGACGAGTTTGGAGGGTACTCTCTGGGCCCCAAGTGACTGAGCCCTAGCTGAGGGAAAAGTGCAACTGCCAACACTATAGTCAAAAGGATACATTCTAATGAGAAGTATCTCACATAAGCATATTATGCAAATAAAACATCTTAATTATCTATGTTACCAAACTAATTCTGATTAATGCGCCACAAGGCGTACAGAGGCCCATTATCAGCAACCATCACGCCTATGTTCCAATGGCACGTTGTGTTAGCTAATCCAAGTTTATCATTTTAAAAGGCTAATTGATCATTACAAAACTCTTTTGCATTATGTTAGCACAGCTGAAAACTGTTGTTCTGATTAAAGAAGCAATAAAATGGACCTTCTTTAGACTAGTTGAGTATCTGGAACATCAGCATGTGTGAGTTCGATTACAGACTCAAAATGTCCAGAAACAAATAACTTTCTTCTGAAACTCGTCAGTCTATTCTTGTTCTGAGAAATGATGACTATTCCATGCGAGAAATTGCCAAGAAGCTGAATATCTCGTACAACTCAATTTCTAGCATGAAAATTCACTGTCACGCCCTGACCTGAGTATTCTTCGTTTTCTTTAAATATATTGGTTAGGTCAGGGTGTGACGAGGGTGGTTTGTGTGTTTTTGTCTCGTCTAGGGTGTTTGTACTGTCTAGGGTTTTTTTGTAGATTTATGGGGTTGTGTTCATTCTAGGTGTTTATGTAAGTCTATGGTTGCCTAGATTGGTTCTCAATTAGAGGCAGGTGTTTATCGTTGTCTCTGATTGGGAACCATATTTAGGCAGCCATGTTCTTTGGGTATTTTCTGGGTGATTGTTTCCTGTGTCAGTGTTTGTGCCACACGGGACTGTTTCGGTTTGTCCACGTTTATTGTTTTTGTATTTGTGTTCATGTTCAGTTTTTCCCTATTAAAACATGGACACCTACCACGCTGCGTATTGGTCCGATCCTTGCTACACCTCTTCAGAGGAAGAAGAGGACGACAGCCGTTACATTCACGGAGATTAAACCGTTGTTACAATCATTTTCATAATGGGTGCATGCTTATTAGTAATTGGAATAAGCAATTTCATAAATGCGTTAAGTGCAGCGTTTGCTTGAATCCTCATTTAATACCACGACAAGCAAATATTATTTACATCTTCAACATAGGAATCACTACAAAACCTATTTTTTTACATTATATTAGGCCCAGCCTTTAGAACTTTGGTTTTCCTGGATATGGCTACTATATTATGATCACTACATCCGATGGATGTGAGTACTGCTTTAGGCCAGATTTCTGCAGCATTAGTAAAGATGTGATCAAATGTGGATGATTTAATTACTGTGCTGTTTGTAAATACCCTGGTGATTGACTGATAACCTGAACCAGGTTGCACGCACTGGTTACAGATTAAAGCTTTTTCATGAGTGGACAGCTTGATGAAAGCCAGTCAATATTTAGGCCACCCAGAAAATATACCTCTCTGTTGATATCACATAGATTATCAAGTTTTTCACACATATTATCCAGATACTGACTATTAGCACTTGGTGTTCTATAGCAACTTCACACAAGAATAGGCTTTAGGTGAGGCAGGTGAACCTGTAGCCATATTACTTCGACAGAATTTGACATGATATCCTCACTAAACTGACTCTGAATATGACTCTCTGAATATAAACAGCCACACCTCCCCCATTGGCATTCCTGTCTCTTCTTTAGATGTTATAACCATGTATTGCTACCACTGTATCATCAAAGGAACTATCTAAGTTAGTTTCAGAGATAGCAAGTATAAGAATGTTATCTGTTATTAGCAAGTTATTGATTTTATGAACCTTGTTCCAGAGGCTACATACAGTGCGTTGCAAAAGTATTTATTTAAATGAATTTTTATTTGGATTTCATGTAATGGACATACACAAAATAGTCCAAACTGGTGAAGTGAAATGAAAAAAATTACTTGTTTAAAAAAAATAAAAATAATGAAAAGTGGTGCGTGCATATTTATTCACACCCTTTGCTATGAAGCCCCTAAATAATATCTGGTGCAACCAATTACCTTCAGAAGTCACATAATTAGTTAAATAAAGTCCACCTGTGTGCAAGCTAAGTGTCACATGATCTGTCACATGATCCCAGTATATATACACCTGTTCTGAAAGGCCCCAGAGTCTGCAACACCACTAAGAAAGGCACACCACCAAGCAAGTGGCACCATGAAGACCAAGGAGCTCTCCAAACAGGTCAGGAACAAAGTTGTGGAGGAACACCATTAAATCCATTATTAAAAAATGGAAAGAATATGGCACCAAAACAAACCTGCCAAGAGACGGCCAAAACTCATGGACCAGGCAAGGAGGGCATTAATCAGAGGCAACAAAGAGACCAAAGATAACCCTGAAGGAGACGCAAAGCTCCACAGCGGAGATTGAAGTATCTGTCCATAGCACCACTTTAAGCCGTACACTCCACAGAGCTGGCCTTTACGGAAGATTGGCCAGAAAAAAGCCATTACTTAAAGAAAAAAATAAGCAAACATGTTTGAAGTTCGCCAAAGGGCATGTGGGAGACTCCCCAAACATATGTTAGAAGGTGCTCTGGTTAGATGAGACTAAACTTGAGCTTTTTGGCCATCAAGGAAAACACTTTGTCTGGCGCAAACCCAACACCTTTCATCACCCCGAGAACACCATCCCTACAGTGAAGCATGGTATTGGCAGCATCATGCTGTGGGGATGTTTTTCATTGGCAGGGACTGGGAAACTGATCAGAATTGAAGGAATGATGGATGGCGCTAAATACAGGGACATTATTGAGGGAAACCTGTTTCAGTCTTCCAGAGATTTGAGACTGGGACGGAGGTTCACCTTCCAGCAGGACAATTACCCTAAGAATACTGCTAAAGCAACACTCGAGTGGTTTAAGGGGAAACATTTAAATGTCTTGGAATGGCCTAGTCAAAGCCCAGACCTTAATGTTCAAATTGAGAATCTGTGGTATGACTTAAATATTGCTGTACACCAGCGGAACCCAACCAACTTGAAGGAGCTGGAACAGTTTTGCCTTGAAGAATGGGCAAAAATCCCAGTGGCTAGATGTGCCAAGCTTATAGAGACATACCCCAAGAGTCTTGCAGCTGTAATTCCTGCAAAAGGTGGCTCTACAAAGTTTTGACTTTGTGTGGGGTGAATAGTTATGCACGCTCAAGTTTTCAGTTTGTTTGTCTTATTTCTTGTTTGTTTCACTATAAAAAATATTTTGCATCTTCAAAGTGGTAGGCATGCTGTGTAAATCAAATGATACAAACCCCCCAAAAATCCATTTTAATTCCAGGTTGTAAGGCAAAAAAATAGGAAAAATGCCAAGGGGGGGAGGGGGGGGGGGTGAAAACTTTCACAAGCCACTGTACAGTGCATTTGGAAATTATTCACATCCCTTGACAGGCCTTTATGGTAGAGTGGCCAGACAGAAGCCACTCTTCAGTAAAAAGCACATGACAGCCAGCTAGGAGTTTGCCAAAAGGCACCTAAAGGACTCTCAGACCATGAAAAATAAGATTATCTGGTCTGATGAAAACAAGATTGAACTCTTTGGCCTGAATGCCAAGCATCACATCTGGAGGAAACCAGGTACCGCTCATCACCTGGCCAATACCATTTCTATAGTGAAGCATTGGGGTGGCAGCATCATGCTGTGGGGATGTTTTTCAGCTGCGGGTACTGGGAGACTAGTCAGGATCGAGGGGAAGATGAACGGAGCAAAGTAGAGAGAAATCTTTGATGAAAACCTGCTCCAGAGGGCTCAGGACCTCAGACTGGGGTGAAGGTTCACCTTCCAACAGGACAATGACCCTAAGCACACAGCCAAGACAACGCAGAAGTGGCTTCGGGACAAGTCTCTGAATGTCCTTGAGTGGCCCATCCAGATCCCGGACTTGAACCCGATCTAACATCTCTGGAGAGACCTTAAAATAGTTGTGCAGCGATGCTCCCTATCCAACCTGACAGAGCCTGAGAGGATCTGCAGAGAAGAATGGGAGAAACTCCCCAAATATAGGTGTGCCAAGCTTGTAGCGTCATACTCACAAAGACTCGACGCTGTAATGGCTACCAAAGGGGCTTCAACAAAGTACTGAGTAAAGGGTCTGAATACTTATGTAAATGTGATATTTTTTGCTTTGTCATTATGAGGTATTGTATTGTAGATTGATGAGGGGGGAAAAAACGATTTAATCCATTTTAGAATAAGGTTGTAACGTAACGAAATTTGGAAAAAGTCAAGGGGTGTGAATACTTTCCGAATGCAGTGTATGTTAATGTGGCTATTTCTAGCGCTTTTCGCTTTTCTTCATTGTTTTTATTGCTTTACTGGGAGGCTTAGAGGTAAACATGACAGTGATATGTATATATGAGCTGATAGTGCAGAGTGAACTGCACACAGTGGTCTTCCTACTTGGGCAAACCATCTCATTGCTAACAGTATAACTCCGGTTCATAGGTGAGGTGCATGATTACTGCTGACAATAGCTGTCTGGTTGACAGAGGCATGCAGATGAGTTAGAGGAACATATTAGGTTAATTACATTATGACTGATAACACACCTGGGAAAATGTACATTTGCAGCAGCACTATGACATCTCAATGACACAATGGTAGCCATTATCTGAGGAGGGCTTTGGTCACTGATGAGTCAGTGTTTCAATGCTGCCTTGAAATGCAAGGACAGGGTCCAGGCACCAAAATGATTTGGATGGACTCTGTCATTCCTGTAAAGCAACTACTGTTTCGAAAAGGTGTCAAAGTTATGACAATCGAACTACAGTAGTCTTTTAGCCAGATGTGTAATGCCAGTAGCCTGCTGAATCTTTCGCTGCCACGGACCAGCGATGGCACAGGGCCTGAAATAATCTGCCGCATTTTGGAGTCTTTCGGAGCTTGAATAAGTTCTTTAAAATCCAGTTTCAGCAGATCTGAGCTAGAACTCCTAATGTTGTTTGACCCCACATAGACTACGACAGCGTCAGCCCCCGGCAGCAGTCGTAGAATGGTAGGAAGCAGTTATTTCCTGTACTCGTGCTCCAGGATAGCATTTTTTTTTTACAGTACTCGTGCTCCAGGATAGCACAGGGTTTTTGCCCCGGGAAGTGAGATGTTTCTCACCATAGAGCTTCTGATGATAACAGCTGGTGAAATGGCAGAGGAGGTCCCTATGTTCGAGGAGTCCCCTCGAGGACTGATTGGAGGTGGGGCACAGTGGACCCGAGCAAGTCATAGAATCCATCGTGGCTGACCAAGGGCCCGGAGCCTCAGACACCCTCGCAGTCCAATGAGGGGGAGCTCTGAGGATCCGAACCCAAGGTAGAATCCCTCCAGGGTAGAGGACGATGGTGCAGTAACCTCCAAAGCCAGGGGGCCAAAGCTCTTTGACTTCTGGGAAAAAGTATAGCTAAGATTTCAATCACACTTTCATCTCTCCACCATGGGAAAGCAATTCATTCATTCATCACAGACCAGACCACCATGCTACTCAGTTATCCACTAGTAGACAAAGTTGATTCACGTTGATTAGCCTAACCAAAGAAAAAGTTTCTACAATGCAGTGTGTTCATTTCATACAGCACTTTGGGCAGTACCATGCTTTATGATGATTATTGAGCTATACATGCTATCTGTAGAATTTTTCTGTGTCTTTATTCTTTCTCGAGTAGACCGCTGTCTTCCACCATGGACCGCTGTCTTCCACTAGCATTACGCCAGATGTTTCCATTGCTGGATAGCAGGATCGGAGTCTGCTAAGTCCTCTCGAAGCTTCGGTCCTGCTCCATTTTCCACGGGCGGGGGAGACTTCCCCAGGAAGAGGTCCCTGTGAAGCACTGGCCAGTCAGTCAAAGAGTGGTGACAGGCCAGTGATTCTCTCCTCATATCGGAACGATGTCCAGCGTGAGGTGATAAGAAGGAGAAAATTGTTTCCCCAGAAGATTGTGCAGCGCCGAGATGTGTTTGCTTAGAGTAGACAGTTCGGTCCTATAGGCCTCCGCAAGTAGGCAGTTGTTGCATTGGTCCACAGTGTTCCGGAAAAGAGCATAGTAGACACAACTCCTACAATGCAGGAAGTGCTCGTCTCTTCCACTGACTGGGGAGGCCACGAGAAGAGGCAGTAATAACAAATCGGGGAAATCCAAGCAGCTATCCTCGTTAGCTTGATGGCTAGCAGCTTAGCAAGCTAGCTACGGTTAGCAGCTCTATCAAGCAGGCTTCAAACTGTCTGTTAAGCGGGATTCCGGGACAGGAAATATAGCGATCCTAGCTGTTAAAGCTAACCGCGTCGCGGAATCCATGCAAAAATAAGTGCAGGATTTATAATATAACTTAGATTGGCTACATTTAAGATAGCCCAAATAAGTTGTTTCACAACTATAGCTAATTGGACAGGAAACTCCAATTACCCAACCCACTATAGTCCTGACAAGTTATGGTTGTCAGGACCCACCTAGCGTCTACTTGAAAGAGTTTCCGACCAACAAATGGAGGATTAAAAAAAAAGATTTCAATCACACTTTCATCTCTCCACCATGGGAAAGTAATTAATTAATCACCGACCAGACCACCATGCTATTCAGTTATCCACTAGTAGACAAAGTTGATTTCATGTTGATTAGCCAAACCAAAGCAAAACTGTCTGCAATGCAGTGTGTTAATTTCATACAGCACTTTGAGCAGCATCATGCTTTATGATGATTATTGAGCTATATATGCTATCTGCAGAGTTTTTCTGTGACTTTATTATTTTTCAACTAAACACTCTCAAGTGCAATTTCCCCTCCCCTGACATATACTATATAAAGTATGTGAACAAATGAGTGGATTTGGCTATTTCAGCCACACCCGTTGCTGACAGGTGTAAAAATCTAGCACACAGCCATGCAATCTCCAAAGACAAACATTGGCAGTAGAATGGCCTTACTGTAACGGTGTTCCTCCTCCTCTTCATACGAAGAGGAGGAGTAGTGATTTGACCAACGTGCAGCGGGTTGTGAATACATAATGAACTTTATTTAACAATACGAAACTAAACACACGAAGAACACTTGATAATTTACAAAACAACAAAACGAAGTAGACAGACCTGAACGAGAGAACTTACATAAAACATGAAGAACGCACGAACAGGAACAGACTAATACAAACGAACGCTACAGTCCCGTGTGGTGCGCAGACACAGACACGGACGACAATCACCCACAAACAAACAGTGAGAACAACCTACCTTAATATGACTCTCAGAGGAAACGTCAAACACCTGCCTCTAATTGAGAGCCATACCAGGCAACCCAAAACCAACATAGAAACAGAAAACATAGACTGCCCACCCAAAACTCACGCCCTGACCAATAAACACATACCAAACAACAGAAAACAGGTCAGGAACGTGACACTTACTGAAGCGCTCAGTGACTTTCAATGTGGCACCGTCATAGGATGCCACCTTTCCAACAAGTCAGTTCATCAAATTTATGCCCTGCTAGAGCTGCCCTGTCAACTGTAAGTTCTGTTATCGTGAAGTGGCAATGTCTAGGAGCAACAACGGCTCTGCCGCGAAGTGGTAGGCCACACAAGCTCACAGAACGGGACCACCGAGTGCTGAAGCATGGAGCGCGTAAAAATCGTCTGTCTTCGGTTGCAACACTTACTACCGAGTTCCAAACTGCCTCTGGAAGCAACGTCAGCACAAGAACTGTTCATCGGGAGCTTCATGAATTGGGTTTCCATGGCCGATCAGCCTCACACAAGCCTAAGATCCCCATGCTCAATGCCAAGCGTCAGCTGGAGTGGTATAAAGCTCACCAACATCGGACTCTGGAGCAGTGGAAATGAGTTCTCTGGAGTGGTGAATCACGCTTCACCATCTGGCAGTCCGACGGATGAATCTGGGTTTGGCGGATGCCAGTAGAACGGTACCTGCCCGAATGCATAGTTCCAACTGTAAAGTTTGGTGGAGGAGCAATAATGGTCTGGGCTGTTTTTCATGGTTCTGGCTAGAAACCCTTAGTTCCAGTGAAGGGAAGTTTAATGCTACAGCATACAATGACATTTTGACAATTCTGTGCTTCCAACTTTGTGGCAACATTTTGAGGAAGGCCCTTTCCTGTTTCAGAATGGCAATGCCCCCATGCACAAAGCGAGGTCCATGCAGAAATGGTTTGTCGAGATGAGTGTGGAAGAACTTGAATTGCACAGAGCCCTGACCTCAAACCCATCAAACAACTTTGGGATGAGTTGGATTGCCAACTGCGAGCCAGACCTAATCGCCAAACATCAGTGCCCGACATCACTAATGCTATTGTGGCTGTATAGAAGCAAGTCCCTGCAGCGATGTTCCAACATCTAGTGGAAAGCCTTCCCAGAAGAGTGGAGACTGTTATAGCAGCAAAGGGGGGACCAACTCCATATTAATGCCCATGATTTTGGAATGAGATGTTCGACGAGCAGGTGACCACATACTTTTGGTCATGTATTTCCATTGTCGGAAATAACATTAGAATATTTTCTTTTTTTATATTGGTGAAACTAGTGGTTTGTTTGCAACTCTATATATAGATCCTGTTTGACATGTTGTTGCCGATGGTGACCATGTCATTATGTCATTATTTCGCCGATGGACAATATCTAACCTCCAGGAAAGTTAACCAACGTCACTTACTTTGATATCTACCAGAGAGTTGCTCAGACCAACAAAGCTCAAAGGCTGACAGACAGAGTCCCTCATATCCACACACATCAAAGTCCCCTTCAAGGGGTATACTACAGTCTTTCCACATCCATTCGGAAGGAATTTTGGTTTATCGCAACAGGGGCCATTAAAGCTTCAATATGTAACTTTTTGGGCAACCCGACCAAATTCCCTTAGAAATTTGAGTTATTGATCTTGGGGATGCGTTCCCCCTGGACCTGCCTGCCAATCTAAACAGAAAATTGAAAAGCAAAAAAATTATTTGAGTTTAGCACCACCGTCAGCAAAGGCATTTTCCCAGGATGTATAAAAAAATGTCATCTGGGTAATAGACTATAATAGTTTGGGGTTTTAGGCTGGGTTTCTGTACAGCACTTTGAGATATCAGCTGATGTATGAAGGGCTATATAAATAAATTTGATTTGATTTGGCCCCACTAACATAATAATTACACTCTCAGAAAAGAAGAAGGTGCTATGAAAAAAAGGCGCAATCTAAAACTTTAAAGGGTTCTTCTGGACACAATTCCTGGAAGCTGAAAATGTCCCAGTTCCTCCATGGCCTGCAAACTCACCAGACATGTCAACCTTTGAGCACGTTTGGGATGCTCTGGATCAACATGTAAGACAGCAAGTTCCGCAAATATCCAGCAATTTCGCACAGCCATTGAGGAGGAGTGGAACAACATTCCACAGGCCATAATCAACAGCCTATGCAAAGGAGATGCGTCTCGCTGCATGAGGCAAATGGTGGTCACGGCAGATACTGATTAGTTTTCTGATCCATGCCCTACTTTTTTACAGATATCTATGACTGACAGGTGCATATCTGTTTAGATTAGGGCCTAATGAATTTATTTCAATTGACTGATTTCCTTATATGAACCGTAAAATCTTTGAAGTTGTTGCATGTTGCGTTTATATTTTTGTTCAGTATAAATACTACCGGGCAACCACTACTAAAGGACTCCAAAAATAAGAAGAGACTTGCTTGGGCCAAGAAACACGAGCAATGGATATTAGACCGGTGGAAATGTGTCCTTTGGTCTGGAATCCAAATTGGAGATTTTTGGTTCCAACCGCCGTGTCTTTGTGAGACGTGGTGCGGGTGAACAGATGAGCTCCGCATGTGTATTTCCCACCGTAAAGCATGGAGGAGGAGGTGTTATGGTGTGGTTGTGATTTGCTGGTGACACTGTCTGTGATTTATTTAGAATTCAAGGCACACTTAACAAGCATGGCTACCACAGCATTCTGCAGCAATATGCCATCCCATCTGGTTTGGAGTTAGTGGGACTATCATTTGTTTTTCAACAGGACAATGACCCAACCCACCTCTAGGCTGTGTAAGGGCTATTTTACCAAGAAATAGAGTAATGGAGTGCTGCATCAGATGACCTGCCCCCCACAATCCCACGACCTCAAATAAATTGAGATTTTTTGGGAAGAGTTGGACCGAAGTGAAGGAAAAGCAGCCAACAAGTGCTCAGCATATGTTGGAACCCCTTCAAGACTGTTGGAAAATCATTCCAGGTGAAGCTGGTTGAGAGAATACCAAGAGTGTGCAAAGCTGTCATCAAGTCAAAGGGTGACTATTTGAATAATCTTAAATATAAAATATATTTGTTAAAAAAAAAATTGGTTACTACATGATTCCATATGTGTTATTTCATAGTTTTGATGTCTTCACTATTATTCTACAATGTAGAAAATAGTGAAAATAATGAAAAACCCTTGACTGAGTAGGTGTTCTATAACTTTTGACCGGTAGTGTATATTGGTGTTTTATATAATATTTTTTACAAGTGTACTGACATGTGACTGAAGGATTCCAGCTGCATCAGAAACCAATAAAGTATTTAACTTCAACTTCTGGTTCAATGAATTTTGATATTAATGAAATGTATTGGGATAAACTAGCTTCAGTCAAATTATGCAGGGAGTTGGTGCATCATTTAAACTTTATTTTGTTGGCTAGTAAACAGGTTTTAATAAAACAGTATATTAGTCTGTCAAATCAAATCAAATGCTATTTGTCACATGCGCCAAATACAACAGGTGTAGACCTTACAGTGAAATGCTTGCTGCTTGCTGGTCTCACAATTCTATTTATCTCTGTCTCAACTCCTCTTTAGTGTATTCTGGCTCAAATAAATAGGGCTGTATGTTCCGATGTAAAATAACATTTAAAAACTATTTTGGCGTCCAGCTCTTCTTGGAAAGAGGAATCATCAGAAACAGCCATTGAAGACCATTGTTTAGCAATCTCAGATCGACAGTGCATGGTAACATCAATTCTGTGAACCTGTAAACTAGCACCGTCCCCATTTTACAAAGCCAGGGAAAATGAGTCAACCTAGATATCCTGCAATATCCTGGCATATAGGAACATCGTTGAGATAAGTCCAACGGCTCTATTGAACAAGAACAAGCATATCTACTCGGTGCTAGCGTGATCGTGCAATCGGCGAAACACAAAGGCCACAATAATTGCTACAACACATGACTCCATTCATTTTATATCAGACAGTAGGCTTAATCAACCAATGATGTCATTGGTTCAAAAAAATTAAAAAATACAGCTATAGTGTATAATTATGTATGGAACACCCTCTCGTCATTCAGAATTATGTAGGGAGACTGGAAAATCACCCCACATAGTGTCTAGCTGTGAAGGTTCCCTTTAAAATGTTGGTTACGCCTGCTTGAGCAATGATATCAAGCACTTAACCCCATCTAAAGGGCTGACCTCCGATGAGGACCCTAGGAAATAAACTATTGAATATTCACAGAATAGGGTAATTGTGCCTGAGAAAGTCAACTCCCACTGATTTACATGGAATGCAGATGCAGATTGGTTTTTCTATGGCGTTGTTGTTTTTGTTGTGTCACACCCTGATCTGTTTCACCTGTTCTCGTTATTGTCTCCACCCCCTCCAGGTGTCTCTTGTTTTCGCCAGTGTATTTAACCCTGTGTTTCCTGTCTCTCTGTGCCAGTTTGTCTTGTATGTTCTAAGTCAACCAGTGGTTTTCCTGTTCGCCTGCTTTTTGCTATTCTCCTTTTTCTAGTCCTCCCGTTTTGACCCTTGCCTGTTTCTGGACTCTGTACCTGCCTGCCTGACCATTCTGCCTGCCTTGAGAGGCTGTCTGCCACTCTGTACCGCCTGGACTCTGATCTGGTTTTGACCTTTTGCCTGTCCACGACCATTCTCTTGCCTATTCCTTTTGGATTAATAAACATTGTAAGACACCAACCATCTGCAACTGGGTCTCGCCTTGTGCGTTGATATGTTGGTTAACATAACTGCTCAATGTCAATCCACTCTGTGGAGCATTAGTCCATGGAACAGTTGTGAAATGGAAGGATGGGAGGCTGACGGCCTATTGTATTCTGCACAATAATGTTTACAATATTCTCAATCAAAGTGGTTAAGAATGCCTCAGGATATGTTAACACATAATCATGTAATCATTGGGTTAATGAAACCTGTTGGCCTAGGTGTGCCCAAGGGCTAGTTTATCTGGCTGGGGTGGGCAGGGGGGCCACATCAGGCATCTTTTATTGTAGTCTACCACCTATTTGAATGATTCCCTGAAACCTATACCCAGAGAATCCAATTTCGTTGGTAATGTCTTCATACATTCTTCCCTTTAAAAGGACTCAAAAAATAATTCACAAGCAAATAAATCACAAGCATTTGTTTTCAGAATCCACTAAGGGACTGGCGGTTTGCATCATAAGGATAAAATCTATTCAAAATGATTCCACACTGACATTAAGGAAAAACTGGATAGATGATTGTGTCGCTAAATTAATTCAATGACTCACGCAGTGGTCATCTGTGGTTTCTCTGTCGATAATCTGGATTTCGCTCCTCAGTAGCCTATCACCTCTACCCCAGCCTCTCTCTCTCTCCGCCCCAAAGCCGAGAGCTAGCTATTGGCTTGCGAGGTTTAATTATTTCACTCTCTCTCACAGGCTGCCCGACCACCGAAACACACACATCTATCCATCTCACTGTCTGCTCTGCGAACCAGATATGCCGCCACTCTTAGCCTTCCTCGGCTGAGGTGGTGACAGACTGGCCCTGTCTAAACGTCATCAGTGCGGGGTAACCTGTTACTGGTGACAAGGTCAACGACTGCACATGCTCAAGTTCCGCGCGCAGAATCCGCGGGTCAGATAGGAAGGAAGAAAACCGGCGCAGTGATGGGACAGTTTTCGGGAGGATGCTACCTGAGTTTCGGCATCGTTGTGTTGCTCTGTTTGCAGTTCCCGACTACCTTGGCCCGAGGTAAGAACAGTTTAGAATGTGTGACTTTTTTGATAGACCAGCGTGTTGTGCACGTGCAGGTATTTGCTCTAAAGTTGTCAGGGTGTGTTTTATGGGATCCAATTGCACAAGGCTAAACTTTGCCGTTATTTTCTCCACATTTTAAATACTTCCCCTTCTTCTGTCAACACAAGTCCGCATTTGTAGCACCTATTATAGCCTATGCATGTGAGTTTATATGATGCAAATATTTTTTCCCCATCATATCTGACCGTAGAATGATTATTCTAGGGAGTTAAAATGTTTCTCTATGCTGCGTTTTATCCCCGGTTTTGAACTGTGTCATGGACCTCTGCGTATGGATCGAAATTGCAACAGGCATGTGAACCAGCTCCACGCTCGCGGTTTGATTAACCTCCGCCTTGATTAACTTTTAGGCTACACATGACATGTCGCCATCAGTTTCTGTTTCGGATGTTTTTACGATAACATTTGTGAATTCAAGCTAGAACATATAAAAAACATTTTATTTCCATGGCCACAAACTGTCAAGATGTTTTGCATGATGTGATGCGTAGCGGGGACAACCGTGGATATTCCATCGACCCACACACAGTGCAGAAGGCTGAAGGGAAGCTACGTGACAATATTCAAGATACAGACTGACTGACTGGCTGTTTATGATGGTCCAAATGTTTCCCGGAGAGACGCCTTTTGGTATTTAGTGTGAGTGAATTAACTCGTTGCGCACCGCTCTGTCAGTTATTCTATTCATTGACAGGTGTTGCTGTGATGGTCTCTCCAGGAGAGAGTGAATGGTTCACATCCCAAACACTGCTCTTTTATGTAACACATAGTTGATAGTGACAGCTTGGACATATTTGATTGAGTTGGAAAATGTTGTAATTGCAACTTAACCTCGTTTGAGAATTAAATTGTGTTAGGGTGAATAACATGATCATTAGACTGTTTGGTACGATTCGACTGATATAGAGTGCATTCAGAAAGTATTCAGACCCCTTGACTTTCCTCTCATCAATCTACACACAACACCCCATAATGACAAAGCAAAAACAGGTTTATAGATTTTTTTTAAACAAATTTATAAAATAAAAATAAAACGGAAATATAGCATTTACATAAGTATTCAGACCCTTTACTCAGTACTTTGTTGAAGCACCTTTGGCAGCAATTGCAGCCTCGAGTCTTCTTGGGTATGACGCTACAAGCTTGGCACACCTGTATTTGGGGAGTTTCTCCCACTCTTCTCTGAAGATCCTCTCAAGCTCTGTCAGGTTGGATGAGGAGTGTCGCTGCACAGCTATTTTCAGGTCTCTCCAGAGATGATCGATCGGGTTCAAGTCCAGGCACTACTCCTGTGTTGTCTTGGCTGTGTGCTTAGGGTCGTTGTCCTGTTGGAAGGTGAACCTTCGCCCCAGTCTGAAGTCCTGAGAGCTCTGGAGCAGGTTTTCATCAAAGATCTCTCTGCACCTTGCTCCGTTCATCTTTCCCTCGATCCTGACTAGTGTCCCAGTCCCTGCCGCTGAATAACATCCCCAAGCATTATGCTGCCACCACCATGCTTCACTGTAGGGATGGTGCCAGGTTTCCTCCAGACTTAACGCTTGGCATTTATGCCCGTGTTCAATCTTGGTTTCTTCAGATCAGAGAATCTTGTTTGTCATGGTCTGAGTCCTTTAGGTGCCTTTTGGCAAACTCCAAGCGGGCTGTCATGTGCCTTTTACTGAGGAGTGGCTTCCGTCTGGCCACTCTACCATAAAGGCCTTGATTGGTGGAGTGCTGCAGAGATAGTTGTCCTTCTGGAAGGTTCTACCATCTCCACATAGGAACTTTGTAGCTCTGTCAGAGTGAACATTGGGTTCTTGGTGACCTCCCTGACCAAGGCCCTTCTCCCCCCAATTTAGCCGTGAGCTCTAGGAAGAGTCTTGGTGGTTCCAAACGTCTTCCATTTAATAATGATGGAGGACACGGTGTTCTTGGGGACCTTCAATGCTGCTGAAATATTTTGGTACCCTCCCCAGATCTGTGCCTCAACACAATCCTGTCTCAGAGCTCTACGGACAATTCATGGCTTGGTTTTTGCTCTGACATGCACTGTCAAATGTGGGACCTTATGTAGACAGGTGTGTGCCTTTCCATATCATGTCCAATCAATTGAATTTACCACAGGTGGACTCCAAGTTGTAGAAGGTTGATCAATGGAAACAGGACACACCTGAGCTCAATTTCGAGGCTTATAGCAAAGGGTCTGAATACTTATGTAAATAAGGTATTTCTGTTTTTTATTTTTAATAGATTTGCCACAATTTCTAAATGTTTTTTTTTGCTTTGTCATTATGGGGAATTGTGTATAGATTGATGAAGAACATTTTTAATTTCATCAATTTTAGAATAAGGCTGTAACGTATCAAAATGTGGAAAAAATCAATGGGTCTGAATACTTTCTGAATGCACTGTAAGTCCTGCTATAGGTCTCACTGGACCCTATCACGATGTTCTCCTCCCTGTTGAATCAACCCTGACCTCTTGACGTAAACCATATCTTACAATGAGGCATTTGCAAGTCAATTAGCGAAATAGCCCTAAGGATTTGATTCTTGCATATCAAGTATTGAAATCAACTTGAACCTGCATAATATAAATATTAGATTTAGGACTATATTCAGCTGTTGGGGTTGTGGCTGAGTAGGTTGTGATACTGTGTATTGGGAAACGGTGCATCGGTCTGCTTAAGTTTATTAATAAGGCATTGGATCCATCCCCATCCTTTCAGGCTTGTAAATAACACTTATTGTCATTTTCACTCTTCCTTCCTCTGTAATTTTTCTCCTCATTCTTACTGTCTTGGCACTAGTAGCTTCCTACCCCTAATTATGTTTGTTGTTCTGAATCTCAATAGAGGATAATGGATATATCCAGACCATTGATAAAACTGATCAGCTCTTATGTGTGCTCACCCATCCTTTGGTGATAATATCCTAATGCCTGTTTCCATGTTATATTATTCTGTTATGTATACTTGTTTCATGATCCACTATATCAGAAGCACAATCGAGACATCGCCTGCAGTTGTACAGAGTAAAGTCGGAAGTTTACATACACTTAGGTTGGAGTCATTAAAACTCGGTTTTCAACCACTCCACACATTTCTTGTTAACAAACTATAGTTTTGGCAAGTCGGTTAGGACATCTACTTTGTGCATGGCACAAGTCATTCTTCCAACAATTGTTTAGAGACAGATTATTTCAAATTTTAATTCACTGTATCACAATTCCAGTGGGCCCGAAGTTTACATACACTAAGTTGACTGTGTCTTTAAACAGCTTGGAAAATTCCAGAAAATGATGTCATGGCTTTAGAAGCTTCCGATAGGCTACTTGACATCATTTGAGTCAATTGGAGGTGTACCTGTGGATGTATTTCAAGGCCTACCTTCAAACTCAGTGCCTCTTTGCTTGACATCATGGGAAAATCAAAAGAAATCAGCCAAGACTGAATTTTTTTTGTGGAACTCCACAAGGCTGGTTCATCCTTGGGAGCAATTTCCAAACGCCTGAAGGTACCATGTTCATCTGTACAAACAATAGTACCCAAGTATAAACACCATGGGACCACGCAGCCGTCATACCGCTCAGGAAGGAGACACGTTCTGTCTCCTAGAGATTAACGTACTTTGGTGCAAAAAGTGCAAATCAATCCCAGAACAACAGCAAAGGACCTTGTGAAGATGCTGGAGGAAACAGGTACAAAAATATCTATATCCACATAACCTGAAAGGCCGCTCAGCAAGGAAGAAGCCACTGCTCCAAACCGCCATAAAAAAAAGCCAGACTACGGTTTGCAACTGCACATGGGGACAAAGACCGTACTTTTTGGAGAAATGTCCTCTGGTCTGATGAAACAAAAATAGAACTGTTTGCCATAATGACCATTGTTATGTTTGGAGGAGAAATGGGGACGCTTGCAAGCTGAAGAACACCATCCCAACCGTGAAGCACGGGGGTGGCAGCATCATGTTAAAGGTGAATTAAAAATAAAAATAAATAAATGTTGTGGGGGTGCTTTGCTGCCGGAGGAAAATTATGTGGATATATTGAAGCAACTTCTCAAGACATCAGTCAGGAAATTAAAGCTTGGTCGCAAATTGGTCTTCCAAATGGACAATGACCCCAAGCATACTTCCAAAGTTGCGGCAAAATGGCTTAAGGACAAGAAAGTCAAGGTATTGGAGTGGCCATCACAAAGCCCTGACCTCAATCCTATAGAAAATTTGTGGGCAGAACTGAAAAAGCGTGTATGAGCAAGGAGGCCTACAAACCTGACTCAGTTGCACCAGCTCTGTCAGGAGGAATGGGCCAAAAGTCACCCAACTTATTGTGGGAAGCCTTTGGAATACTACCTGAAACGTTTGACCCAAGTTAGACAATTTAAAGGCAATGCTACAAAATACTAATTGAGTGTATGTAAATGTCTGACCCACTGGGAATGTGATGAAAGAAATTAAAGCTGAAATAAATCATTCTCGCTACTATTATTCTGATATTTCACATTCTTAAAATAAAGTGGTGATCCTAACTGACCTAAGACAGGGAATTTTTACTCTGATTAAATGTCAGGAATTGTGAAAAACTGAATTTAAATGTATTTGGCTAAGGTCTATGTAAACTTCCGACTTAAACGTTTTATATTAAATGGAGTGACCTGAGTATTGGGGCTGAGGAGAGGAGAGAGACACACAGAAGCAGCAGCAGGTTTGACACAGTGCTGTTGGATGTTTCAGTTGCGACTCTCACCATCTGATATAGAGAGAGGGGGGGATATGAATAAATGGCTATGTAGTGGAGTCATCTGTGGGAGAACTCATGTTTAATTTATCTCAAATATGGCAACCCACATCTCCAGCCACCACTTTGATTTAACTGACATTAAACGCGAGGAATTCATGAGCTCACTATCACAACCTGGACTCAGGGGTAGACGTAACATGGTAAACGGTAAAATCCGGGACACTCAAATTAGTATTATATGTTACGTTTGGTATGGTATGTATTAATTTGTGGATGTCCATCCTTCATTTCGTATGATATGTTACGAATTGCAATTCATATGATTTGTTGTGGCTAATGGTAGCTAGGTGGCTAGGGGTTAGGAGTTAGGTTCACCCCCTAGAACCGATATCCACGCCCCTGTGGAAATCGAATTAGCATAATAAAAACACCCCTCCAAAATCCATCTGTTTAAGCTAGAGATATCAGTTTATTTTGTATGGGATGCATCGCAAACCACTGCATCCGCCATTGTCGGCCTACCACATCTGTGGAAAATTGTCTTTTCATATCTGTAGCGTCCGAACGGTTTGGCCATCAAACAATTATGGAAAAATTAGATTCTCATAAACATGGTGGTTTTCTCCATTTTCTTCCACAAAGCGTCTGAAATCGGTACTGCTGATTTGCCAAATTCTGTCTGTAGTTGCTGAACTTTTTGGGCTACACACTAATATGACCCTACCATCGAAAGATGAGAATCTCACAAACAAGTCCAGTGTCTTCAGAAAGTATTCACACCCTGTTACGGCTCTCGTTGGTGGTGGGAAGAGTGGACCAAAGCGCAGCGTGGAAAGTGTTCATGATTCTTTTATTTTCAAAAACACTCAAACAAAATAACAAACGTGAAAACGAAAGCGCACAGTTCTGTCAGGCAGAAAACACGAAACAGAAAACAAGATCCCACAAAACCCAAAAGGAAAATGACAACTTATATATGATCCCCAATCAGAGACAACGATAGACAGCTGCCTCTGATTGGGAAACACACACGGCCAAAAACAAAGAAATAGAAAACATAGACTTTCCCACCCGAGTCACACCCTGACCTAACCAAACATAGAAAATAATAAGGAACTCTAAGGTCAGGGTGTGACACACCCCTTTAACTTTTCCACATTTTGTTGTGTTACAAATTGGGATTAAAATTGATTGAATTGTAATTTCTGGTCAACATTCTACACAAAATACTCTAATGACAAATTGGATTACAAATTCTAACAATTATTAAAAATGAATGAAAAATAAAACACTAAAATAACATATTGATTAGATAAGTATTCACACCCCTGAGTCAATACTTAAGAATCACCTTCGCCAGCGATTACAAGTGTGAGTCTTTCTCTAAGAACTTTCCACATCTGGATTGGCTAACATTAACCCATTATTCTTTTCAAAATTCTTCAAGTTCTGTCAGATTTGTTGTTGATCATTGTTAGACCTGCCTGGTTAAATGAATAGACAACCATTTTCAGGTCTTGCCATAGATTTTCAAGCAGATTTAAGTCAAAACTGTAACTCAGCCACTCAGGAACATTCACTGTCTTCTTGTAAGTAACTTCAGTGTAGATTGGGCCTGGTTTTGGGTTTATTGTCCCACTGAAAGGTGAATTCCTCTCCCAGTGTCTGGTGGAAAGCAGACTGAACCAGGTTTTTCTCTAGGATTTTGTGTGCTTAGCTTTACGATTACAAGCATACCCATAACAGGATGCAGCCACCACTATGCTTGAAAATATGGGATGTGGTACTCAGTAATGTGTTGTATTGGATTTGACCCAAACATAACATTTTGTATTCAGGACAAAAAGTGAATTGCTTTGCCACATTTTTTGCAATATTACTTTAGTGCCTTGTTGCAAACAGGATGCATGTTTTGGAATATTTTTATTCTGTACAGGCTTTATTGTTTTCACTCTGTCAATTAGGTTAGTATTGTGGAGTAACTACAACGTTGTTGATCCATCCTCAGTTTTCTCCTATCACAGCCATTAAACTTTAACTGTTTTAAAGTCACCATTGGTCTCATGGTGAAATCCCTGAGTGGTTTCCTTCCTCTGCGACAACTGAGTTAGGAAGGACGCCTATATCTTTGTAGTGACTGGGTGTATTGATACACCATCCGAAGTGTAATTAATAACTTCACCATTCTCAAAGGGATATTCAATGTCTGCTTTTAATTTTTTTACCATCTATCAAAAGGTGCCCTTCTTTGCGAGGCATTGAAAAACTTCCCTGGTCTTTGTGGTTGAATCTGTGTTTGAAAGTCACTGCTCAACTGAAGGACCTTACAGATAATTGTATATGTGGGGTACAGAGATGAGGTAGTCATTCAAAAGCCATGTTAAAACACTATTATTGCACACAGAGCGAGACCATGCAACTTATTATGTGACTTATTAAGCACATTTTTCCTCATAACTTATTTAGTCTTCATAACAAAAGGGTTGAATGCTTATTGACTCAATAAATTTCAGCTTTTCATTTGTTATAATTTTGTAAACATTTCTCAAAACATAATTCCAATTTGACAATATGAGTATTGTGTGTTGGCCAGTGACAAAAAAACATCTAAATGTAAGAGAAAATGTGGAAGAAGTCAAGGGTTATTATGCTCATCTGAAGGTAGCCTTGTAGCAGTTTAAAGTCTTGTACCAGTGCCCAAAAAAGGTGTTAAATACTTTTTAATAAATATTCCAGAACTTTCTTATATCTCTCAGATATATACTGAGCAAAAATATACATGCATGACCTCCCGAGTGGCACAGCGGTCTAAGGCACTACAGATCCATGTTTGATCCCTGGCTGTGTCCCAGCCGGCCGCGACCGGGAGACCCATGAGGTGGGGCACAATTGGTCCAGCGTCATCCGGGTTAGTGGAGGGGCTGGCCGGCTAGGATGACCTTGTCCCATCGCGCTGTCACGACTCCTGTGGCGGGCCGGATGCATGCACACTGACATGGTCGCCAGTTGGATGGTGTTTCCTCCGACATATTGATGCGGTTGGCTTCCGGGTTAAGCGGGCAGTGTGTCAAGAAGCATTGCGGCTTGTTTTGGAGGACGCATGGCTCTCGAACTTCGCCTCTTCAAAGATATAAAATTAAAGTCGGAAGTTTACATACACTTAGGTTGGAGTCATTACAACTCGTTTTTCAACCACTCCACAAATTTCTTGTTAACAAACTATAGTTTTGGCAAGTCGGTAAGGATATCTACTTTGTGCATGACACAAGTAATTTTTCCAACAATTGTTTCCAGACAGATTATTTCACTTATAATTCACTGTATCACAATTCCAGTGGGTCAGAAGTTTACATACACTAAGTTGACTGTGCCTAACTAAACAGCTTGGAAAATTCCAGAAAATGATGTCATGGCTTTAGAAGCTTCTAATAGGCTAATTGACATAATTTGAGTCAATTGGAGGTGTACCTGTGGATGTATTTCAAGGCTTACCTTCAAACTCAGTGCCTCTTTGCTTGACATCATAGGAAAATCCCTCCCTAGACCTCCACAAGTCTGGTTCATCTTTTGGAGCAATTTCCAAACGCCTGAAGGTACCACGTTCATCTGTACAAACAATAGTATGCAAGTATAAACACCATGGGACCACGCAGCCGTCATACTGCTCAGGAAGGAGATGCATTCTGTCTCCTAGAGATGAACGTACTTTGGTGTGAAAAGTGCAAATCAATCCCAGAACAACAGCAAAGTACCTTGTGAAGATGCTGGAGGAAACAGGTACAAAGTATCTATATCCACAGTAAAACGAGTCCTATATCGACATAACATGAAAGGCCGCTCCGCAAGGAAGAAGCCACTGCTCCAAACCGCCATAAAAAAGCCAGACTACAGTTTGCAACTGCACATGGGGACAAAGATCGTACTTTTTGGAGAATAGTCCTCTGGTCTGATACAACAAAAATAGAACTGTTTGGCCATAAACACCATTGTTATGTTTGGAGGGAAAAGGGGGAGGCTTGCAAGCCGAAGAACACCATCCCAACCGTGAAGCACGGGCGTGGCAGCATCATGTTGTGGGGGTGCTTTGCTGCAGGAGGGTCTGGTGCACTTCACAAAATAGATGGCATCATGAAGTAGGAAAATTATGTGGATAGATTGAAGCAACATCACAAGACATCAGTCAGGAAGTTAAAGCTTGGTCGCAAATGGGTCTTCCAAATGGACAATGACCCCAAGCATACTTCCAAAGTTGTGGCAAAATGGCTTAAGGACAACAAAGTCAAGGTATTGGAGTGGCCATCACAAAGCCCTGATCTCAATCCTATATGAACATTTTTGTGCAGAACTGAAAAAGTGTGCGAGCAAGGAGGGCTACAATCCTGACACAGTTGCACCAGCTCTGTCAGGAGGAATGGGCCAAAATTCACCCAACTTATTGTGGGAAGCTTGTGGAAGGCTACCTGAAACGTTTGACCCAAGTTAAACAGTTTAAAGGCAATGCTACCAAATACTAATTGAGGGTATGTAAACTTCTGACCCATTGGGAATGTGATGAAAGAAATGAAAGTTGAAATAATCCATTCTCTCAACTATTATTCTGACATTTCACATTCTTAAAATAAAGTGGTGATCCTAACTGACCTAAGACAGGGAATTTTTACTCTGATTAAATGTCAGGAATTGTGAAAAACTGACTTTAAATGTATTTGCCTAAGGTGTATGTAAACTTCCGACTAACTGTACATACAGGACCAGTCAGAAGTTGACACACCTTTTATATCCAGGTTTTTCTTTCTTTTTTATTATTTTCTACTTTGTAGAATATCTATGAAATAACACATATGGAATCATGTAATAACCAAAAATGTGTTAAACAAATCAAAATATATTTTATATTTGAGATTCTTCAAATAGCCACCATTTTCCTTGATGACAGCTTTGCACACTCTTGGCATTCTCTCAACCAGCTTCACCTGGAATGCTTTTCCAACAGTCTTGAAGGAGTTCCCACATATGCTGAGCACTTTTTGGCTGCTTTTCCTTCACTCTGCAGTCCAACTCATCCCAAACCATTTCAATTGGGTTGAGGTCGGGCGATTGTGGAGGACAGGTCATCTGATGCAGCACTCCATCACTCTCATTCTTGGTCACATAGCCCTTACACAGCCTGGAGGTGTATACGGTCTATTCACAGCCTGAACGCTCTGTCATTCAGCCTACAGTAGCAGCCAATGTGTGGTGTTCAATGTTGGCCTTACATTACATGAGACAAAAAAAAAAATAGATAGGAACATTGTGTTGCTGTCAAGCGTTTGCTGAAAGGGTGCTGAAAGGGGAGCCTTGGAGATAACTGCCCATCCTCAATTCACCATTCACCACCTCTGTGGTATTGTGGTATTTGTGGTATTTCACTCAGTAGATATGGGTGAAATTGAACAAAATCCTGTTTCTTTGTGGATCTGTGTAATCTGAGGGAAATATGTGTCTCTAATATGGTCATACATTTGGCAAGAGGTTAGGAAGTGCAGCTCTCTCTCAACCTCTCTCTCTCTCTCAACCTCTCTCTCTCTCTCAACCTCTCTCTCTCTCTCTCTCTCAACCTCTTTCTCTCTCTCAACCTCTCTCTCTCTCTCTCTCTCTCAACCTCTCTCTCTCTCTCTCTCTCTCAACCTCTCTCTCTCTCTCTCAACCTCTCTCTCTCTCTCAACCTCTCTCTCTCTCTCTCTCTCAACCTCTTTCTCTCTCTCTCAACCTCTCTCTCTCTCTCTCTCTCTCAACCTCTCTCTCTCTCTCTCTCTCTCAACCTCTCTCTCTCTCTCTCAACCTCTCTCTCTCTCTCTCTCTCTCTCAACCTCTTTCTCTCTCAACCTCTTTCTCTCTCTCAACCTCTCTCTCTCTCTCTCTCTCTCTCTCTCTCAACCTCTCTCTCTCTCTCTCTCTCAACCTCTCTCTCTCTCTCTCTCTCAACCTCTCTCTCTCTCTCTCTCTCAACCTCTCTCTCTCTCTCTCTCTCTCAACCTCTCTCTCTCTCTCTCAACCTCTCTCTCTCTCTCTCAACCTCTCTCTCTCTCTCTCTCTCTCTCTCAACCTCTCTCTCTCTCTCAACCTCTCTCTCTCTCTCAACCTCTTTCTCTCTCTCAACCTCTCTCTCTCTCTCAACCTCTTTCTCTCTCTCAACCTCTTTCTCTCTCTCAACCTCTCTCTCTCTCTCTCTCTCAACCTCTCTCTCTCTCTCTCTCAACCTCTCTCTCTCTCTCTCTCTCTCAACCTCTCTCTCTCTCTCTCTCTCTCTCTCTCTCTCTCTCTCTCTCTCAACCTCTCTCTCTCTCTCTCTCTCTCTCTCTCAACCTCTTTCTCTCTCTCAACCTCTCTCTCTCTCTCAACCTCTTTCTCTCTCTCAACCTCTTTCTCTCTCTCAACGTCTCTCTCTCTCTCAACCTCTCTCTCTCTCTCTCTCTCTCTCAACCTCTCTCTCTCTCTCTCAACCTCTCTCTCTCTCTCTCTCTCAACCTCTTTCTCTCTCTCAACCTCTTTCTCTCTCTCAACCTCTCTCTCTCTCTCAACCTCTTTCTCTCTCTCAACCTCTTTCTCTCTCTCAACCTCTTTCTCTCTCTCAACCTCTCTCTCTCTCTCAACCTCTCTCTCTCTCTCTCTCTCTCAACCTCTCTCTCTCTCTCTCCCTCTCTCTCTCTCTCTCTCAACCTCTCTCTCTCTCTCAACCTCTTTCTCTCTCTCAACCTCTCTCTCTCTCTCAACCTCTCTCTCTCTCTCTCTCTCTCTCTCTCTCTCAACCTCTCTCTCTCTCTCAACCTCTCTCTCTCTCTCTCAACTTCTCAACCTTTTGCCCTGCTCCGCCAATGAGAAACACTTAACTGTTCTCCAGAAAGCTTTAATTTAATAAATATCCCCTCCCTTTCTCCTCCATTTTTTTCCCTCCCTCCCTTGCAGCTCCTATCAGTGTAATTTAGTTTCAGCAGATTGTTGCTGTGACAAATACTTTGGCTCTGGAGCTATTCCTCACCTGATGGAGGGAGGAAGACAGAGTGAGAGAGATGTAGGGATGGAGAGCGAGGGGGACTAGGGAGAGGGGAAGGCAGGAGGGTTGGAGAGTGGCATGCTGGGGTATCTGATGTTATCCGTCATTGCCATGGCAGCATTCGTCAATAACAGCAAGCATCTGTCACCTCGCTCCCTGATGAATTAATTTTAAAGGTAATCAAAAGCAAATAAATATTTAATGACTTCGAGGGCTGAGAAGAAGAGAAAAAAGGTGTGTTTGGAAAGGTTTTGGTCCCGGAAGGTAGAAAGTAAAGATTGGTGCCTGGATGAATCAATGAGTATACACTTAGACAACATTGATACCTTTCTTAATATGGCTAGTGCTAGTCCTTGGGGATGTGTGTGAACACCAGCACCACAATCGACCAATGATATGCAGCTAGTGCATAATATATTATTGATGCCATACAGCAAAATTGGTAATACTAACATAGAGCAAAATAGATTCAATGGCTGTAGACTGTGTGCCTGAATAAATGACTCAATGCTTGTAACACATCCATCTCATTTGAAAGATCAGACAAGAACAAATACATTCATCAATACTGTACTACTGCTCTATTTTGACCCAGCCAGTTGGGTTTTGGGAATAACCCAACATGTTGGGTTGTTGGGATTACCCAAACATGGTTTAATTTACCATGTGTTATGTTTTTATTCATTTACATTCTGGGTTGACCCAGCAGCTAGGTCTTTTTTAATGTAACCCTTAGGTTATGTTCAGGAGGCATGGTTTATTAGGGGTGTGGCTTTCAGATATACGTTTTTGGCCACCTGTGAGAGTAAATGTCATTCATGTTCATCATGTTAAGTTTTCAAATGATGACATTTTAATATAACATATTTGTAACAAAGTAGGAACTATCCCAACATTAGAATTTGCATAGGCTCTTAATAAGGAACTCATACACTTGTGTAAGCCTCATTAAAGCTAGAAAATGTCACTGTTCAACCTTAACACGTGATAACAATACAACAGAACTGATTAACTGGAGTTACATTTTTTCCCACAGGTGGCCAAGAATAAGCCCCTAATAAGCCACTCCAGTCTTCTGATCTGACTAGGTCATATCTCAATAACCCAGCATTAATAACCCAGCATCAACAACCCAACCTTGCTCTTTTTAAAGAAAGCAACCCAACTAAGTGACCCAATGCCTGCAACCCAGCAGTTGGTTCATCCAAACAACCCAGATGTTTTGTGTGTGTAGTTATATACCTGTATATCAACAATATAACCTTTGCTATAAACTTAATCATATGCAAGTAGCATCATGTAATGTATAATAATAGGTCAGTGACTTACAGGGACTAGCATTACCTTGACAATTGAAATTAGCAAGCTTCAGAGAGGATTGTCTGTATTTTTAAAACACCCCAAAATCTGGTCTACTGTTACATCTCAGTGTAGGAAATTATGGACTTAGCTAAGCTCAACCAGGGTGGTTATAAGGAAATCTATTAACTTGGCGGTGGCAGTGTTTGACACTAGCAGTTCGCTAATCATATTAGCGTCCTGTGTCTGTCATGGACAAGACAGACTTCTCACACAGACGTAAAACGTTTCATTACTGTCAGATCCCTCACTAACCATGAAGGGACCAAGTGATGCAATACTTGGCAAGGTGGCTGGCCTGACCAGTGATCCGTTCTCCAATCCCAATTTTGCCATCGGTCCCCCATTTTTTAAAAAAAATTCCAATCAGGCGTGTTCTTTGTAGCGTGGAAGTGAAGGAGGACTAGATTGGGAGGTTAAAAAAAATATTACACTGAACAAAAATATGAACGCAACATGCAACAAATCCAAAGGTTTTACTGAGTTACAGTTCATATAAAGAAATCAGTCAATTTAAATAAATTCAGTAGGCCCTAATCTATGGATTTCACATGACTGGGAATACAGATTTTTATTTTATTTTAACTTTATTTAACTAGGCAAGCCAGTTACGAACAAATTCTTATTTTCAATGACAGCCTAGGAACAGTGGGTTAACTGCCTTGTTCAGGGGCAGAACGACAGATTTTTACCTTATCGGCTCTGGAATTCAATCTTGCAACCTTTCGGTTACTAGTCCAACGCTCTAACCACTAGGCTACCTGCCGCCCCATATGCATCTGTTGGTCACAGATACCTTAAAAAAATAGGTAGGGGCACGGATCAGAAAACTAGTCAGTATCTGGTGTGATCACCAATTGCCTCATGCAGCACGACACATCTCATTTGCATAGAGTTGATCCAGCTGCTGATTGTGACCTATGGAATGTTGTTCCACTCTGTTTCAATAGCTGTGCGAAGTTGTTGGATATTGGCGGGAACTGGAACACGCTCTCGTACATGTGGATCCAGAGCATCCCAGACATGCTCAATGGGTGATATGTCTGGTGAGTATGCAGGCCATGGAAGAATTGGGACATTTCCAGCCTCCAGGAATTGTGTACAGATCCTTGCGACATGGGGCCGTGCATTATCATACTGAAACATTGAGGTGATGTCGGCAGATGAATGGCCTCAGGATCTCGTCATGGTCAAACTGTGCATTCAAATTGCTATCGATAAAATGCAATTGTGTTCGTTTTCCCTAGCTTATGCCTGCTCATACCATAACCCCACCGCCACCATGGGGTTACTCTGTTCATGATGTTGACATCAGCAACGCGCTCGCCCATACGACACCATACACACTGTCTACCATCTGCACTGTATAATTGAAACTGGGATTCATCCGTGGAGAGCACACTTCTCCAGCATGCTATTTGCCATCGAAGGTGAGCATTTGTCCACTGAAGTCGGTTACGACGCCGTACTGCAGTCAGGTCAAGACCCTGTTGAGGACAACGAGCACACACATGAGCTTCCCTGAGACAGTTTCTGACAGAAATTCTTCGGTTGTGCAAACCTACAATTTCACCAGCTGTCCGGGTGGCTGGTCTCAGATGATCCCGCAGGTGAAGAAGCTGGATGTGGAGGTCCTGGGCTGGCGTGGTTACATGTGGTCTGCGGTTGTGAGACCCGTTAGACGTACTGCCAAATTCTCTAAAACGACATTGGAGCTGGCTTATGGTAGAGAAATTAACCATCATTTCTCAGGTGTTCAGCTCTGGTGGACATTCCTGCAGTCAGTATACCAATTGCACGCTCCCTCAAAATTTGAGACATCTGTGGCATTGTGTTGTGTGACAAAACTATACATTTGTGTCCTTTTATTGTCCCCAGCACAAGGTGCTCCTGTGTAATGATCATGTTGTTAAATCAGCTTCTTTATATGCCACACCTGTCAGGTGGATGGATTTATCTTGGCAAAGAAAAAAATGTCACTCACAGGGATGTAAACAAATTTGTGCAAAACATTTGAAAGAAATAAGCTTTTTGTGCGTATGGACAATTTCTAGGATCTTTTATTTCACCTCATGAAACATGGGAGCAACACTTTACATGTTGCGATTCTATTTTTGTTCAGTATATGTTGTCATACACCTGATAGGGGCAGTGAAATGTGTTGTTTTACAGGGTCAGCCATAGTAGTATGACACCCCTGAAGAAAATTAGAGTTAAGAGCCTTGCTCAAGGGCACATCGACCGTTTTTTAACCTTGTCGGCTCGGTTATTCGAACCAGCGATCTTTCGGTTACTCGCCCAAAACTCTAACCACTGGCTACCTGCCGCTCATACATTATTCATAGCACCCCTTCCCTGTCTGTCCGTCTGTCCTCCTAGGCTGATTAAAGTGTTTGTGAGTGTCATTGTGGTGCAGCATAGCCTCTCGACAGATTAACTCTGACCTTTTCTCATTTCGGAAAAGGTCTGTCCTCCGTCCTCTCGTCCGTCTGTCTCCTCCGTGACCCGGAAACCGAAAAGTGGTTGAGGAGAGTGCCACCTTTCAACAAGGGTAGCCATGTGTATCCTACCCGTGTCCTTCACTGAAGAGTTTTGATATCTGCCACACCACTTTTGAAACAGTTGTTTTTTTCCGAAGGAGAAAGCATGCAAACATTTAAAAATGATAAGCTACTAATCCTTTTTTGCATAAAATGTCTTGCACAACTAGCAAAATATTTTTTTTCACTTTAAATATTTATGTACCATTGTTTGCCTGATGTGATAAGTGGAGAGGAGTCTCTCCTTTCATACAGCGCATTTCTGTCCACGTTCATTCTCCTTGCTGCCTCTCCTTGATTGCCATTGGCCTTCTTGAAAAGCAGGTGAGAGAGGACACAGGAGTTGTGCAAATCCAATTGAGAAAAGGCCCTTGCCTCGCTCCCTCACCTCAGGCACCACGGCTTGTAAAACCGACAAGGCTTTTTCTTCCTTACAATAAAATGGGGAATGAATTTCCAAGGCCCTTTGAAGATTTCCTCTACGCTCTCTTTTCAGAAATTCTCAACTCTGCAAAAAATTATCTAATGCAATATTAGAATTCAATGGAGGCTTTCAAAATGAGCATTCACCATCAGCCTTGAACTGAAGGTTTTAGACGGCTTATAGGTTTTGCTGGGCAATCATAATCACATGCAACTAAAACTCTAGTTACCTGCCGAAGGATTTGCATAATCACTCAATTTATTTCCCATTATTCATCAACACAAACACATATTTATTTTAACAAGTTACTCTTACTTCTAAAAACATTGGCACAATTTCTTTAATTCTTTAATTTACCGCGTTACAACCTGGATTAGGTGATTTAGCCCATGCTGCAGAGCCAGGCGCTTTGTTCCTCGTTATGAGAGCTGTGTTTTTCTCCTCAGAGAGGGGTTTGCCTTTGTTAGAGTATTTTAGTTGTTAGAGTATTTTAGTGGTTGGGTGTATAACAGCAATCCTCCTGCTGTGCTGCCGTGGTGGGAGACAGAGCACTACGGGACTGAGAGGCACACCTGTGTCTGCAGCAGATGGTGGAGACAGCCCTGCGAATTATTTCAAATCCTTTCCACGCCTCATGCCTCGCTCCCTCTCTTACATCCCTCTAGAAGTCTAGATAATGCTCTCTCGCTCCCTCTCTACATCTCCCTAGATAAGGCTCTCTCGCTCCCTCTCTCCATCCCTCTAGATACTGCTCTCTCGCTCCCTCTCTCCATCCCTCTAGATAATGCTCTCTCGCTCCCTCTACATCTCTCTAGATAATGCTCTCTCGCTCCCTCTACATCTCTCTAGATAATGCTCTCTCGCTCCCTCTACATCCCTCTAGATAATGCTCTCTCGCTCCCTCTACATCCCTCTAGATAATGCTCTCTCGCTCCCTCTACATCCCTCTAGATAAAGCTCTCTCATCTCCCTCTCATATCATTTGTTCCCTTTCTATGTCTCTCTCGCTCCCTTTTTATCTCCCCTCTCTCACCCCCTTTCTAATGTGCTATGCCATTGTGTCGGTGTCTACAACAGGAATGCATTATGGGTTTAATCAGCATACAAAAGCGTGCTGCTATGGCACAATGCCACCGGAACTTCAAATGGCAAGGCGGACGGTGGGGGCAGGGGAGCCACCGCACTTGACTGTCTACCCCTGAGGTCACCCACTGCACATCAGCTTGTTGTTTTTTTCCCCGGCCGTCAGTTAGTAGGTGGCCCAGGGCCCTCCGGTACTCAGGGTTGGTGGGCGGGTGGGCGAGTCGGTTTACTCCACCGATGACTGTCAACGTAATTCCATTTGCTCCCCCTGATTTACATTTAAATGAAAACAAATTACTATTCATTTAAAAGTGAAATTCGAGCGAGTACGGTAAAACGAGCCCCCTGCCTTTATCCACTAGCCGCTTTGTGTTTATTACCATTCAGCCAGAGGTGTTCCTGATTCTGAATTCCTCCTCTCTTCCTTCCTGTTTATAGGCAGAGGGGATATTGAGTTGAACAGCGGAATCTAAATCTGTTTATCCACTGGGACACTGTTGTAGGTTAATGTCTCCTTTCGATGTGTTTGAGTGACAAGGCCGTAGCAAGGTTACACGATGTTGAGTAAAGAGAGTGAACTTTGATGAGTGTCTCCTTCAGCCCAAGGACTTCTGTCCACCATTTAAGACTGATAACATCTATTGTTTTCATCGATGCGGAGTCCATGGAACGTATTCATCTAGGCTACCTTTGCTTCGCAACACAGGGAGGCCGAATCGATAAAGATCTCTGTTTCATTTAATCTCATGGTTTTTAAAGCACTCACTGCTTTTCCTTCAGAGCAGAGGACAAACCAGCCTCGAGCCACAGCGCCCTGCATGACTCTCATACTGTATATACACATTATAATGGCTAGAGAGAGAGAAAAGCAGATGATGACTTCTGCATAAGTTAACAGTTACACTCTGATGCCCTCGAGTTGAGATTTTGTCTTTGCATCCTTCTGCTGTGCTCTGTGATATCTGGTGTTTTATTGACACATGCCCTCGTATCGCGCCTAATCACAAACCCACATACATATTTGATCAACATTTATACTAGTGAGTGATGAGGTTAACCAGCGATATCAAATCGCCACCGGCGGATGTGCTGGCACAGCTTTGCATCCAATAGCCCTCTTTCTGTAGTCAAGAGGTGATGCTAGCTGCATATTAGAGGGGAAAAGGGTCCGTTTTCTTCTGGTGTATTTTTCTTGTAAGTGTCAGTTTGATCCCCTACTCCAAACATAGCAGCTACACATGTCCTGACAAGGCCTGTGTTCACCGCAATAAAGTGAACACATCTTAAATTGAAATGTCAAGTTGAAGTGAACAGCCCTCAAATTGAAATGTGGAAATTGAGAAGAGCAACCAGCACCAGTAACATCGCTTGTGTGGTTACCTCCACAGGCATAACCAGACCGGTATGTTTGTAACTACGTCACAGGTTTAACAAATTATGTAAGAATAACCAAGCCTTGGGCTAAATCGTCAAGAGAGGCTTGACTGTCTTTTGTGGTTAGAGCTACCTTAGCACTACAATAGAAAACACATACCACCATAAATACTGTATGTTAGTCATGCTAACCACTGCCATTCTGCCACGTCATTGTGACAACAGTCCTAAGGAGGGATGGGCAATAATTCTGGTTCGAGGGCCACATCGGGATTTCAAAATTCAGTGGAGGGCCGCACAGATTTCGTTTTTTACCGATGAGTTTGTCGAATGCAATTTGCGGGCCAGAAAAAGGGCAGTTACACTACTGGTCAAAAGTTTTAGAACACCCACTTATTCAAGGGCTTTTCTTTATTTTTACTACTTTCTGCATTGAAGAATAATAGTGAAGACATCAAAACTATGAAATAACATATGGAATAATGTAGTAAACAAAAAAGTGTTAAACAAATCAAAATATATTTTATATTTGAGATTCTTCAAGTAGCCACCCTTTGCCTTGATGACAGCTTTGCACACTCTTAGCAACACAACCTGGAGGTGTGTTGGGTCATTGTCCTGTTGAAAAACAAATGATAGTCCCACTAAGCGCAAACCAGATGGGATGGCGCATCGCTGCAGAATGCTGTGGTAGTGTGCCTTGAATTCTAAATAAATCACAGACAGTGTCACCAGCAAAGCACCCCCACACATCACACCTCCTCCATGCTTCACGGTGGGAAATACACATGAGGATATCATCCGTTCACCCACACCGCGTCTCACAAAGACAAGTCAGTTGGAACCAAAAATCTCCAATTTGGACTCCAGACCAAACGACTAATTTCCACCGATCTAATGTCCATTGCTCGTGTTTCTTGGCCCAAGCAAGTCTCTTCTTATTATTGATGTCCTTTAGTAGTGGTTTCTTTGCAGCAATTTGACCATGAAGGCCTGATTTCACACAGGCTTCTCTGAACAGTTGATGTTGAGATGTGTTGTTGCAATTTCTGAGTCTGGTAACTCTAATGAACTTATCCTCTGCTGCAGAGGTAACTCTTGGTCTTCCATTCCTGTGGTGGTCCTCATGAGATCCAGTTTCATCATAGTGCTTCATGGTTTTTACAACTGCACTTGAAGAAACTTTCAAAGTTCTTGACATTTTCCGTATTGACTGACCTTTAGGTCTTAAAGTAATGATGGACTGTCGTTTCTCTTCTCTTTTAATATGGACTACCAAATAGGGCTATCTTCTATATACCCCCCTACCTTGTCACAACACATCTGATTGTCTCAAACACATTAAGAAGGAAATAAATTCCACAAATTCACTTTTAAGAAGGCACACCTGTTGAAATGCATTCCAGGTAACTACCTCATGAAGCTGGTTGGGAGAATGCCAAGAGTGTGCAAAGCTGTCATCAAGGCAAAGGGTGGCTATTTGAAAATATATGATTCTGTATGTGTTATTTCAGTTTTGATGTCTTAATTATTATTCCACAATGTAGAAAATAGTAAAAATAAAGAATATCCTTGAATGAGTAGGTGTTCTGAAACTTTTCACTGGTAGTGTATTTGAAAATATATACAGTACATTTGGAAAGTATTCAGACCCCTTGACTTTTTCCACATTTTGTTACGTACAGCCTTATTCTAAAATGTATTAAATTGTCCCCCCCCCCTCATCAATCTACACACAATACCCTATAATGACAAAGGAAAAACAGGTTTTGAAATGTTTGCACATAAAATAATATTTAGACCCTTTAATCAGTGACAATTACAGCACTACAAGCTTGGCACACCTGTATTTGGGGAGTTTCTCCCATTCTTCTCTGCAGATCCTCTCAAGCTCTGTCATGTTGGATGAGGAGTGTCACTGCACAGTTATTTTCACGGCTCTCCAGAGCTGTTCGATCGGGTTCAAGTCTGGGTTTTGGCTGGGCCACTCATGAACATTCAGAGAGTTGTCCCGAAGCCACTCCTGTGTTGTCTTGGCTGTGAGCTTAGGGTCGTTGTGCTGTTGGAAGGTGAACCTTCAAGTTGTAGAAACATCAAGGAGGATCAATCAAGGATTCCAAATCAACTGTAAGTCCGTTTTAATTTCTACATACTTTTTATCTAGTTGTAAATGTTCAAGAGTGGCCTGGAGTGTTTTTTTACACCAAATAATCCATCCTCCCACGAGCCGTATTGAATGGGCTTGCGGACCTGCTCATTAGGCAACTAACGTTACTGCAGTCTACCAGCATCCTGATAACCTTTTATATTCTAACTAGCAATTAGCATTAGCGGATAACACAATTTAGTTTAGCCACAACTGAAAAATTAAAGACAAACTAGCTGTTTACAGACAGTAAGCTACACAAACTAATAGTGTGATTATAAAACGCTTGTGGATTTATATTAAGAAGCAAAGTGGAAAGCGGCATCGTTGTCACCAACATCTGCAGCATTGAACATGCATACTGTCCTTGAATAACAAGGGGTGGGGCTTGGTGTGTGTGTGGAAGGAGAAAGGGATAGAGACAACTCAGGTAGCAAACGGAGTAAACTATAAAAACTGACATTAGACGTGGCAGATTGGCGTAGAACATTTAACAATCCAAACATTAAATGTGCAATATGCAGAAATCGCTCTGGCATTTCCTGGTTGCTAAAATTCAGTTTGTGACATAACATTGTGTAGAGAATCATTGTATATCCCCATTGTACCAATATATTTTCCATAACCAAAAATATAGTATTTTCATGTTTTTGAAGCTGGAGTACAAAACCGAAACGTAAGAACATGAAGCATAGAAATAGCACACATAGAACATATCTACCGATTCTTAGACTTGCTTTCAATGAGAATGACAGATTTGTAACTCATATTTCTGCGTGAATTAGATGGGTTGCCCAAAAAGTTACTTATTACAGCTTTGAAATACCGTTATACAAGGTAAAGTAAACACCCAAACCAGTCCATGCATCAATACCGGTATTTATTCAAATACCGTATACCATCCAGCCCTACTTTGTCCTAGACATTTTCTCCTCTCCTCTGTCTCATCTATCACTTTATCTATCTCCACCTTTGTGGTTTACCCAAAGAACGACCGACCGGCCTGACCGTCCGGGCTGATTGGAATCGTTAGAAAGAACGAAGAAAAGAAACGAAAGGGAAAGTAATAGAGTGAGCGAATCGATGGGGCGATGGAGAGGAGAGGGAGAGGAGGAACTCCAGCAGAGGACACTAGGGGAATCTCTGTGAAGAGTTGGTGTGTGAGGCAGGCGCTTGGGGGCCTAATTAAAGAAACGCCATGGCAGAGCCGGCTGCTGAACCGCTGCTCCTCTCCTCACCACACTGAAGCAGAGTGGACACGATCAATACCCCGCTCAATACTGCCGGGCCTACCCAGTCAAACCCAATGAGTGTGTACCTGAGCATGGTCCCACAGGAAGGGGAAACAAAATTTGGCTATTACTCACAGGTAGTTACATTTGGGAGGTGTAGGCTACCATTACCTCGAACTCCGCGTCTTACTTGCACATCAGATTTTTTTTATTGTCCGTTTCGTTGATCAATGTGTTATTTATTTGTTATTGAGGGCAAACTGGGCGGGGGGGACTGGAGGGGGAAAACTGCCCTGAAACAAGCAGAAAGGACGTGGTAGCTACCCCAGCCCAGCTCCGCTTGGTCTAGCCCAGCACGGTGCAGAGCAGAGGGAATTGGCTGCTGCACTGAGACTATAGGCTATTTGATGAGTGTGTGCATTTCTCTGTTTCTCTGCGTGTTTTATGTCTTTATGTCCTCCTTGTCAGGTTATCGCAGTGTTTATTATAGTCCTCACATTACCACACCGACCGGTTGTTGACATTTGGCCCTCTCCCTGCAGACCCAGCGTTTCTCCAAAGTGTTTAATAACCCAACAGCGCTCTGTTGAAAAGGCCATCAGAGAGCACTCTCCAGACAACCACAGATATAACACTGACACAATGACTCACCTCAGGGGGAATCTTAACACTGTTACACTGCTCCCGGCTTTAGCATTATTCCCTGCCATGCCCCCCAATGGTCCCCTTTGTCCAAGGAGGGAAGGGTCAAATGGTCCCCTTTGTCCAAGGAGGGAAGGGTCAAATGGTCCCCTTTGTCCAAGGAGGGAAGGGTCAAATGGTCCCCTTACTTTCCGGCAAGATGGTGCTGGAGAGACGATCATCCACGCATCTCAACCATTGCCCTGCAATTCACTAGTTTGAAGAATATGTTCAAAAGCTTTGGCACTTTAATAGCAAGACATGCAGTGTACTAGAATACAGTACCTTCAGAAAGTATGCATACCACTTGACTTATTCCACATTTTGTTGTGTTACAGCCGGAATCCAAAATCGATTACATTTATGTTTTTCTCACCCATCTACACACAATAGCTCATAATGACAAAGTGAAAACATGTTTTTAGAAATGTTTGCTAATGTATTGAAAATGAAATACAGAAATATCTCATTTACATAAGTTTTCACACCCCTAAGTCAATACATGTTAGAATCACCTTTGGCAGCCATAACAGCTGCCAAAGTCTCTAAGAGCTTTGCACACCTGAATTGTACAATATTTGCATATTATTCTTTTTAGAATTCTTCAAGTTCTGTCAAGTTTGTTGTTAATCATTGCTAGACAGCCATTTTCAATCCTTGCCAGAGATTTTCAAGCCGATTTAAGTCAAAACTGTAACAGGCCACTCAGGAACATTCAATGTCATCTTGGTAAGCAACTCCAGTGTATATTTGGTCTTGTGTTATTGTCCTGCTGAAAGGTGAATTTGTCTCCCAGTGTCTGTTGGAAAGCAGACTGAACCAGATTGTGCCTGTGCTTAGCTCTATTCTGTTTGTTTTTATCCTACAAAACTCCCGATGACAAGCATACCCATAACATGATGCAGCCACCACCATGCTTCGAAATATAAAGAGTGGTATTCGCTGATTGATGTGTTGGGGTTGCCCCAAACATAACACTTTGTGTTTAGGATATAAAGTTAATACCTTTGCCACATTTTTTTCTGCTTTACATTAGTGCCTTATTGCAAACAGGATGCATGTTTGAAATATTTGTATTCTGTACAGGCTTCCTTCTTTTAGGTTAGTGTTGTTGATCCATCATCAGTTTTCCCGTATCACAGCCATTAAACTTTGAAACTGTTTTAAAGTCACCGTTGGCCTCCACCGGAGAGGATGGCAGACGTTTTACGTGCCCCCAGCCGATTGTGTTTTTTTGTTTGTTTATTTCCGTTGTTTGTAAATAATTTTTTAAATAATTTTGTACATAACTTTGCCGCTACCGTCTCTTATGACCGAAAATAACTTCTAGACATCAGGATTGCAATTACTTACCACGGACTAGCAGAATCCTCTTTTTCCTTTCACGACTCTGACGAGCAAGACGCGAAGGATACTCTGCTTCCTCGGGAACAGGCCCTGATCCCCGTGATCTGAGCGAAGAGGAGGTGGAGAAAGAGGGGGCGAAGGTCAGGATGCCTTCTGAGAATTTGTAGGCGACCGAATAAACCCCCACGTCCCTCCATTCTGCCAGCAAACTTGCAATCTTTCGACAATAAAATCGACGAGTTACGCAGGAGATTAAACTACCAACGGGACATTCAAAATTGTAACATCTTATGCTTCACGGAGTCGTGGCTGAACACCGAAAACATCAACATACAGCTGGCTGGTTATACGGTGTACCGGCAGGAACAACGGCGTCTGGTGAGACAAGCGGCGGCAGTCTATGTATTTTTGTAAACAACAGCTGGTGACGATATCTAAGGAAGTCTCGCGCTATTGCTCGCCTGGGGTAGAGTATCTCATGATAAGCTGTAGACCACACTACCAACCGAGAGAGTTTTCATCTGTATTCTTTGTAGCTGTTTATATACCACCACAGTCAGAGGCTGGCACTAAGACAGCATTGAATGAGCTGTATTCCGCCATAAGAAAATAAAATGTTCACCCAGAGGCAGCGCTCCCAGTAGCCGGGGACATTAATGCAGGGAAACTTAAATCCGTTTTATCAAATTTCTATCAGCATGTTAAATGTGCAACCAGAAGAAAAATAACTCTGGACCACCTATACTCCACACACAAAGGCGCATACAAAGCTCTCCCTCGCCCTCCATTTCAAAAATCTGACCATAATTCTATCCTCCTGATTCCTGCTTACGAGCAAAAATTAAAGCAGGAAGCACCAGTGACTAGATCAATAAAAAAGTGTTCAGAGGAAGAAGATGCTAAGCTACAGGACTGTTTTGCTAGCACAGACTGGAATATGTTCCGGGATTCCTCCGATGGCATTGAGGAGTACACCACATCATTCATTGGCTTCATCAATAAGTGCGTTGATGACATCGTCCCCAGAGTGACTGTACGTACATACCCCAACCAGAAGCCATGGATTACAGGCAGCATCCGCACTGAGCTAAAGGCTAGAGCTGCCGCTTTCAAGGAGCGGGACTCTAACCCGGAAGCTGATAAGAAATCCTGCTATGCCCTCTGACGAACCATCAAACAGGCAAAGCGTCAATACAGGACTAATATGGAATCGTACTACACCGGCTCTGACACTCGTCGGATGTGGCAGGGCTTGCAGACCATTACAGACTACAAAGGGAAGCACAGCCGAGAGCTGCCCAGTGACACGAGCCTACCATACGAGCTAAACTACTTCTATGCTTCCTTCGAGGCAAATAACACTAAAACATGCATGAGAGCACCAGCTTTTCCGGAAGACTGTGTGATCACGCTCTCCGCAACCGATGTGAGTAAGACCTTTAAACAGGTCAACATTCACAAGGCAGCAGGGCCACTGACATTTTCAACCTCTCCCTGTCCGAGTCTGTAATACCAACATGTTTTAAGCAGACCACCATAGTCCCTGTGCCCAAGAACACTAAGGTAACCTGCCTAAATGACTACCGACCCGTAGCACTCACATCTGTAGCCATGAAGTGCCTTGAAAGGCTGGTCATGGCTCACAACTCCATCATCAGAGAAACCCTAGACCCACAACAATTTGCATACCGCCCCAACAGATCCATAGATGATGCAATCGCCAATGCACTCCACACCGCCCTTTCCCACCTGGACAAAAGGAACACCTATGAGAATGCTATTAATTGACTACAGCTCAGCGTTCAACACCATAGTGTCCTCAAAGCTCATCAATAATCTAAGGTCCCTGGGACTAAACACCTCCCTCTGCAACTGGATCCTGGAAATCATGACGGGCAGCCCCCAGGTGGTAAGGGTAGGTAACAACACGTCCGCCACGCTGATCCCCAACACAGGGTCCCCTCAGGGGTGCGTGCTCAGTCCCCTCCTGTACTCCCTGTTCACTCATGACTGCACAGCCATGCACGACTCCAACACCATCATTAAATTTGCCGATGACACAACAGTGGTAGGCCTGATCACCGACAACGACGAGACAGCCTATAGGGAGGAGGTCAGAGACCTGGCGTGTGGTGCCAGGACAATAAACTCTCCCTCAACTTGATCAAGACATTGGAGATGATTGTGGACTACAGGAAAAAGAGGACCGAGCACACCCCCATTCTCAATGATGGGGCTGCAGTGGAGCAGGTTGAGAGCTTCAAGTTCCTCGGTGTCCACATCACCAACAAACTAACGTAGTCCAAGCACACCAAGACAGTTGTGAAGAGGGCACGACAAAACCTATTCCACCTCAGGAGACTGAAAAGATTTGGCATGGGTCCTCCGATCCTAAAAAGGTTCTACAGCTGCACCATCGAGAGCATCCTGACTGGTTGCTTCACTGCCTGGTATGGCAACTGCTCAGCCTCTGACTGCAAGGCACTACAGAGGGTAGTGCGTACGGCCCAATACATCACCGGGGCCTAGCTTCCTGCCATCCAGGAACTCTATACCAGGCAGTGTCAGAGGAAGGCCCGAAAAATTGTCAAGGACTCCAGCCTCCCTAGTCATAGACTGTTCGCTCTGCTACCGCACGGCAAGCGGTACCGGAGCGCCAAGTCTAGGTTCAAGAGGCTTCTAACAGCTTCTACCCCCTAACCATAAGACACAAACTATTTGCAGTGCCTCCTCCCCCCTCTCCCCACCACTGCTACTCTCTGTTGTCATCTATGCATAGTGACTTTAATAACTCTACCTACATGTACATACTACCTCAAATAACCGGTGCCCCCGCACATTTACTCTGTATCGGGACCCCCCTTTATATTGTCTCGCTATTGTTATTTTACTGCTGCTCTTTAATTAATTGTTACTTTTATCTCTTATCTGTATTTTATTTTTTCCTTCATTGTTGGTTAGGGGCTCGTAAGTAAGCATTTCACTGTAAGGTCTACCTACACCTGTTGTATTCGGCGCATGTGACTAATACAATTTGATTTGAGTTAGGAAGGAAGCCTGTATCTTTGTAGTGACAGGGTGTATTGATACACCATCCAATGAGTAAATCATAACTTCACCGTGCTCAAAGGAATATTCAATGTCTGTTTTTTTTTACCCATCTAGCAAAAGGTGTCCTTTGCAAGGCATTGGAAAACGCCATTGGTCTTTGTGGTTGAATCTGTTTTTGAAATTCACTGATTGGGGCGGCAGGTAGCCAAGTGGTTAGAGCGTTGGGCCAGTAACCAAAAGGTTGCTGGATCGAATCCCTGAGCTGATAAGGTAAAAATATGTCGTTTTGCCTTTGAACAAGCCAGTTAACCCATTCTTCCCTGGTAGGCTGTCATTTGGCTTGCCTAGTTAAATAAAGGTTAAAAACATAAATAATTGACTGAGGGACCTTACAGAGATGAGATAATCATGTTAAATACTAGTATTGCCCTCATACTAGTGTGACTTTTTAAGCACATTTTTAACTCCAGAACTTACCATGACAAAGGGGTTGAATACTTATTTTCAAGACATTTCCGCATTTAAAAAAAAAGTTGTTACATTTTCTGAAAAAAATACTATATTTTGACACAATCTCAATTTAATACATTTTAAATTCAAGGGGTGTGAATACCTTCTGAAGGCACTGTAAATTATACAGTGTGATATTGGCCTATTTAGTTTTCTGGTATGCCACATTGTATATCATCCAGAGTGGCAGTCTATTTAGTCGACCAGGTTTCCACACACATTCTTTGATGGCTGCCAGGCGTAAGCTACACTACATGACCAAAAGTATGTGGACATACTTGCTCGTCAAATATCTCATTCCAAAATCTTGGGCATTAATATGGAGTTGGTCCCCGCTTTGCTGCTATAACAGCATCAACTCTTTTGGGAAGGCTTTCCACTAGATGTTGGAACATTGCTGCGGGGACTTGCTTCAGATTCAGAGGGGTTGGGTTAAATGTGGAAGACACATTTCAGCTAAATGTATTCAGTTGTACAACTGACTAGGTATCCCTGTTTCCCTTTCCATTCAGCCACAAGAGCATTAGTGAGGTCAGGCACTGATGTTAAGCGATTAGGCCTGGCTCGCAGTCGGCATTCCAATTCATCCCAAAGGTGTTCGATTGGGTTGAAGTTAGGGCTCTGTGCAGGCCAGTCAAGTTCTTCCACACCGATGTCGACAAACCATTTCTATATGGACCTCACTTTGTTCATGGGGACATTGTCATGCTGAAACAGCAAAGGGCTTCCCCAAACTGTTGCCACAAAGATGGAAGCACAGACTCGTCTAGAATGTTGTTGCATGCTGTAGTGTTAAGATTTCCCTTCACTGGAACTAAGGGGCCTAGCTCGAACCATGAAAAACAGTCTCACACCATTGTTCCTCCTCCACCAAACTTTACATTTGGCACTATGCATTGGGGCAGGTGGCGTTCTCCTGGCATGCAGCAAACCCAGATTTGTCCGTTGGACTGCCAGATGGTGAAGCGGGATTCATCACTCCAGAGAACGCGCTTACTGCTCCAGAGTCCGATGGTGGCGAACTTTACACCACTCCAACCGATGCTTGGCATTGCGCATGGTGATGTTAGGCTTGTGTGCAGCTGATCGGTCATTCAAACCCATTTCATGAAGCTCCTGACGAACATTTCTTGAGCTGATGTTGCTTCCAGAGGCCGTTTCGAACTCGGTAGTGAGTGTTGCAACCGAGAACAGACGTTTTTTACGTGCTACACGCTTCAGCATTCGGCCTTTCCGTTCTGAGCTTGTTTGGCTTTTTTTCTCCCCAATTTCGTGGTATCCAATTGGTAGTAGTTACAGTCTTGTCTCATCGCTGCAACTCCCGTATGGACTCGGGAGAGGCGAAGGTCGAGAGCCATGCGTCCTCCGAAACACAACCCAACCTAGCCGCACTGCTTCTTGACACAATGCACATCCAACCCGGAAGCCAGCCGCACCAATGTGTCGGAGGAAACACCGTACACCTGGAGACCTGGTCAGCGTACACTGCGCCCGGCCCGCCACAGGAGTCGCGAGTGCGCGATGAGACAAGGATATCCCTGCCGGCCAAACCCTCCCTAACCCGGACGACGCTGGGCCGGGTTAGGGAGGGTTTGGCCGGCAGGGATATCCTTGTCTCATCGTACACTCGCTACTCCTGTGGCGGGCCGGGCGCAGTGCACGCTGACCAGGTCTCCAGGTGTACGGTGTTTAAGACTATAACTACTACCAATTGGATACCACGAAATTGGGGAGAAGAAAAAAAACACACAAGCACACAGAACGGGAAGGCCGAGTGCTGAAGCGTGTAGCGCGTAAAAAAACGTATATTCTCGGTTGCAACACTCAGTACCGAGTTCCAAACTGCCTCTGGAAGCAACGTCCGCTCAAGAAATGGCAGGAAAATCTCAAATCATTCTCTCTACTATTATTCTGACATTTCACATTCTTAAAATAAAGTGGTGTTCCTAGCTGACATAAGACAGGGCATTTTTACTAGCATTAATTGTCAGGAATTGTGAAAAGTGAGTTTAAATGTATTTGGCTAAGGTGTATGTAAACTTCTGACTTCAACTGTAGCTCTCCATTCTTGAATGTATCAGTCTGAAACTTTGATCACACACTGTTGACCTGTTGTGGACACCATCTACATTTGTCCCAGCTCCCTATCTCAATGTACGGCCTTTCTTTTACATTTCAAAGATGATGCAACAAAAATGTAAATAGAAAATGCATGTTTTTCTGTTTGTTTTATCTTCTCCATTAATTTCACATCTCCACAAACTTCAAAGTGTTTCCTTTCAAATAGTATCAATAATATGCATATCCTTGCTTCAGATCCTTGCTTCAGGTCCTGAGCTACAGGCAGTTAGATTTGGGTATGTCATTTTAGGCGGAAATTGAGATTCAAGGTCCTATCCATAAGAGGTTTTTATCTTTGAATAAATGGTTTAACTAAAATGTAGTGTTTCCTGTCTGAACTAGAACATTATATAAAGACATGACTACATTATAGCCAGTAGCCACCGTATTGTGATATATCATAATGGCTGCACTGTGTGCATCCTGCTCCAATGAGCTGCTCTGTTCCACCCAGGCCCAGGGCCTATAGATGTAGGATCTTAATTTGAGCCAGTTTGCTGCAGCAACAGGAAATGTGAATTACTATGTGGATTTTAATAAATGCCCCCAAAAATGTGGTTTGCGTTCATAAATCGCAAATCAAGTCTTTTAAGTGGAAATAACATTTGCATTTACTGCTGTGCAGGAAAATAGGCTCCTTCCCTTCTGTGCCCTCTCGTCACCCCAACCCATGGATCACTTCCCCTGATTCCCATGATCAATGCGCCAGCTGATCCGTCCTGGCCTTCGTGATCCCTAACAGAGAATTAGGTGTGCATGAGGAGGGCAAGGAACCCCCCGCCACACTTCCTCATGCGCCCCTTAATTCCACATTAGGCTAATGGGCACCCATTCCCGCTCCCTGCTCCTTTTGACGTTCCAGCGTTCTGTGGCATGGAGGTGGGATGGTGATGGGGAGGAGGGGTTGGGGTGATGGGTGGATTCCGGGAGGAGGCGGCTCTTTAATGGAAAGGTAATGACATGCTGCTCGATGCCATAACGGCCCAATTATTTCCAAAATGAGATTCTGTCAATGGAGGAATGATTTAGGATTGCTATTCTCCCTCTCCTTTCCCTCGTTCTGTCTCTGTATGATTTTTAATGATCACTGGAGTCTCTTTTTGGTGTCTTGCACCTCATTGTGTTTAAATGTAGACGCTTAGGTCATCGGTGAAGCCCTGTAGGGTTGTTGGGGGGGGGGGGGGGGGGGGGGGGGGTGTGTGTGAATGCTTGCTTTCTTGTGTGTGAGTGCTTGTGTGCCTGTGTGTATACAGTATGTGTTTATGAAGGGAGTAGGGATTGTGAGTTGGTGTGTGTATGCATGTGTGTAGGTGCATATTCTGTGCTCCTCTGAAGGGTACTTTACAGATCCCATGTGGTCTAATTAAGGTTATAGAAGCTATTGATTTCTCTCTCTACCCCCTCCTTTAGCTCACCCATCTATCCTAGCACCCTATCCAACCCTTTTACATCCATCACTATATCATTCAATCCTTTCATCATTATTGGTGTTACAGTATATTAGATATCTGTATTTTATATATTTAGATATACAGTGCATTCGTAAAGTATTCAGACCTGACTTTTTCCACGTTTTGTTACAGCCTTATTCTCAAATTGATACAATTATTTTTCCCCCCTCGTCAATCTACACAGAATACCCCATAATGACAAAGCAAAAACAGGTTGCTAATTTAAAAAAATATATATATAAATATATATCACATTTACATGAGTATTCAGACCCTTTACTCAGTACTTTGTTGAAGCACCTTGAAGCAGCGATTACAGCCTCAAGTCTTATTGGGTATGACAGTACAAGCTTGGCACACCTGTATTTGGGGAGTTTCTCCCATTCTTCTCTGCAGATCTGCTCAAGCTCTGTCAGGTTGGATGGGAAGCGTCGCTGCACAGTCTCTCCAGAGATGTTCGATCAGATTCAAGTCCGGGCTCTGGCTGGGCCACTCAAGGACATTCAGAGTTGTGCTTAGGGGCGTTGTCCTGTTGGAAGGTGAACCTTCGCCCCAGTCTGAGATCCTGAGCGCTCTGGAGCAGGTTTTCATCAATGATCTCTCTGTACTTTGCTCCATTCATCTTTCCCTTGATTATGACTAGTCTCCTAGTCCCTGCCACTGAAAAACATCCCCACAGCATGATGCTGCCACCATCATGCTTCACTGTAGGGATGGTGCCAGGTTTCCTCCAGATGTGACGCTTGGCATTCAGCCCAAAGAGTTCAATCTTGGTTTCATCAGACTAGAGAATCTTGTTTCTCATGGTCTGAGAGTCCTTTACGTGCCTTTTGGCAAACTCCAAGTGGGCTGTCATGGGCCTTTTACTGAGTAGTAAAAGAACAATATTTTCGATAGTCCACCTCTAGCTGTTGTGCATCACTACATGTCTTTGGTCTGTTTGTTCGAATCCCACGGAGCGGTATATTTACCCATGTTTACCAACGTCAAACAAATAGAAGGCTGGGCAAATATTGGTGTTTATCCAGCATCAGCACACCAAATGTTGATGTTCAGGATCAGTGTTTCCTCATGGTGGACACATGCATCTATTCCATTCTCCATTGGACACTGGCCAGTGTTTATTCTCTCTCTCTCTTTCTCTTATCTTTATCTCACCCTCTTTCTATCTTTTTTTCACACTTTCTCTTTTCTCTCCCTTTCATCTCCCCACTCACTCACTCTTTTTCTTGAACTCAGTTTTTTCTAAAATATTTTTCACTCGCTTCGCTCAATGTCTCTACCCCCTCTCTCTCTCTCTCTCTCTAGTTATTTCATAAAATGCTGTCTCTGTTGCCAACAACCCCTCTGAGGCCTTACCTATACCACACTACCTCAGTGATGTGATGTGGACTGCATCACCAAACAGCTGACTCTGTGCCAACTTGGCTCCATGGTGTATACTGATTACAAGATTAAAGTCATGATGGGAGAGCATGGCGCCCTGTTGTAAAGTGGTGGGAGGGAGCTTGGTTGTTAGAAACACATGCTTTCTGGTTCACTGCTTCCACTCTGTGCAGGTCTCATACGGTTTACAAGAGGAGAGATTTCAGATTGTCTCCACATATACCAACCAAGCCATATATAGATTGTAGCCCTCATCCAGAGAGGTATATATATGGTAATGGTATTTTATATAACACTAGGTAAACACCTCAAAACCCCTTTGTATGTCTAGGAATATACTGGGTCATGTGGCGTTGTATCACGTGCAACCTCGTCTGCAATTTTTTTTTATTGGCTGATGCCCATTTTGAGACACTTTTTCTAATGTTCGTAAGTATGGACTCACTGTGTGTAGAGAATTGTCAATGTCAAATTTAGAGCAATATCTAGGATTTGTCGCTATATTTAATGTAGTATATTCTGCATGGCCACTACAGTTGAAGAAAAATTCCACCCAAACTATCATTTGGTATTTGTTTAATTTGTCCATTGTTGATATAGTCACAAAATATTTTGCATGCTAGCAATCAAGTTTTCAAGATATGTAACTTGTGTTTTGCATATTTATTTTTTTACCAAGTTTTAATTTCCAGGTACAATATTCATGTCAATTTACACACTTAGTTTATACCATATGTACCCGTAGCCTGCCATTCTTTGTGAGGCAATTTATATAGGCCAACTGTCCCTGTAATGTAATGTTGATTGAGTACGTGCTGCAGTTGCTGCTCTGACTGAGTCCCAATAACTCTGCCTCTCGACATTCTCAAACCAGCAGCTGCTTTTATCAAATCAAATCTTATTTGTCAAATGCGCCAAATACAACGGGTGTAGACTTTACCATGAAATGCTTACTTACGAGCCCTTCCCAATGAGTAAATAATAATACTATAAACACGATAAATAAAATACAATGCAATGACTGTTTGGCCATTGGCCTGACTACATTTTGCCATGCAGCTGAGAGAAAATTCTGTAGTTTTAATTGCTAATTTCTTGCGATTCTGCCATGAAGTTAAGAGAAATTTGACAATTTTAAAGCTAGTTTCCTGCAATTCTATACATTTAGCCATGGCTAATGCTGCTAAATTCATTGTTTTGGGAATTTTCAATTCTCCCTGACTGTCTAGCTTTTTTATTTTGATGATTGTTAGTGCTCAATGATTATATTATTAATATATATATATATATATATACTGAACAAAAATATGAACACAACAATTTCAACGATTTTACTGAGTTACAGTTCATATAAGGAAATCAGTCATTTCATTAGGCCCTAATATATGGATTTCACTTGACTAGGTAGGGGTGCAGCCTCGGGTGGGGAAGGCTTAGACCGACCCACTTGGGAGCCAGGACCACACACTGGGGAGCCAGACCCAGCCAATCAGAATGAGTTTTTTTCCTCATAAAAGGGCTTTATGACAGACAAATGTTCCTCAGTTTCATCAGCTATCTGGGTGGCTGGTCTCAGACGATCCCGCAGCTGAAGAAGCCGCATGTGGAGGTCCTGGGCTGGCGTGGTCTGTGGTTGTGAGGCCGGTTGGAAGTACTGCCAAATTCTCTAAAACAACGTTGGAGTCGGCTTATGGTAGAAAATACATTTTATTATCTGGCAACAGCTCTGGTGGACATTCCTGCAGTCAGCATGTCAATTGCACACTCCCTCAAAACGTGAGACATCTGTGGCGTTGTGTGACAAAACTGCACATTTTAGAGTGGCCTCTAAAATATATCTCTGTTCAATATCACTTACACTTCCATTTCTTGACCAGTTGTTTTGGACAGGGATGTTGTTTTGGTGTGCCAATGTTTGTTTTATTATTTTGTCAATGTACCCCTTCAGTGTCATTTATTATTTTTTTCATCCCTTGCTCAAATAGACTTGTTCCCTTCTCTCATTTCCTTGGCTGCTTTCTCAAGAACCTCAAGGGGGGGCAAGATCCGTGCTTGTTTTACGTTTGTATGCACGGGGCATGAGGATGTCTGCTCTGTAACAATACAAATGTACTATGAGTTCATCCTGTATACATGACACATTGCAATAAAACATTTATGTTTTGCATTATTGCTGAGGGATTAGTGCTTTTTGAGGTCTGTTCGTTTCAGTTAGATTATGAACAAATTCTGTTTTTTTTCTAGTTGGGTGTCCATAATATTTTTTAAACATGCGTTTATAAAGTAATTACATTGAATGTTTTTTTTTGCATTATCATGGAAATTACAAATGCAAAATTAAAGAACATTCCATTGCCAAAACGTTCCATTGTCTCTGTCAGGTCCACATGGAGTAGACATGAATTGAAAAATAGGAAATGACTGTGAAATAATAAAATATTTAAATTGTGTAGGTTACTTAGTTTTTATTTGCTTACTTTATTATTTTGAATTCCTTAGTCATCATCTCGTCTGCTCAGGCAGTAGGAGTCAGCAAGCAATTAGTATTGCTAATAGTTATGTCTTCCTCATAATGTACTGTCTTTAGTCATCCTATTTAGCTAGCTTGCCTAAGTATGCTGCAGAGCTGTCTGAGGGAATCCTTTGACTAGTTCTTTAAAGTAGATAAGGTATACTTTCACGAACTATCTCTGTCCCTCTCGTCGTTGTGTACAGTATATTCCTATCATGTGGTGTATGTGTATCTAATAACCTAACATAGCAGGCGTAAAAGTGTATCTGTCCAGAGATCTGTATATAATGACGAGATGCTGAGGGAGACTCTTACCTCCCTCACTAGCTTTAAGCACCAGCTGTCAGAGCAGCTCACAGATCACTGCACCTGTACATAGCTCATCTGTAAATAGCCCATCTAATCTACCTCATCCCCATACTGTATTTATTTATTTATCTTGCTCCTTTGCACCCCAGTATCTCAACTTGCACATTCATCTTCTGTACATCCTACCATTTCAGTGTTTAATTGCTATATTGTAATTACTTTGCCACCATGGCCTATTTATTGCCTTACCTCTCTTATCCTACCTCATTTGCACATGCTGTATATAGATTTTTTCCTACTGTATTATTGATTTTATATTTGTTTATTCCATGTGTAACTCTGTGTTGTTGTATGTGTCGAACTGCTTTGCTTTATCTTGGACAGGTCGCAGTTGCAAATGAGAACTTGTTCTCAACTAGCCTACCTGGTTAAATAAAGGTGAAATATATATATATTTTTTAAATGCTCATGTCACCACACTAACAATGGGAGTCGTTTTCCCAAAGGCAGGAAGGCAGACGACAAGCTTTGGTCCAAAATAAACCCATAGAAACGCATTGGACTTATTTTGGTGAGAGTGAAACCTCTTGCTTCACCTCTTCCTTTCTGAGCCGTCTTTGTCCGAGCTGGGGAAAAAACGGCGCAATGGATTATGGAAATTGCAGTTAATTACTACTTTTCTGCACTGAACTAGGTTGAATATTTGCTTAATTAAAACTACCACTTCCTTCAGCCCAGTGTCCCACCTAGTTCTTGACATGATTTCTGTTGTGAATGATTTGCTTTCTCGCAAGAGAAATGGCACTTTGTGCTCACAAAAAAAAAGAACTAAATGGAATTCAAGAAATGTAACCGACATCGGTCAGTTAGTTGTTTACTAACAAAAGAAAATACATTTACATTTAAAAGGTTAATCGCTCAGCACTATTATGCATAAACCTGAGAAAATGTAATCCTCATTTGTAAAGGGTATGGTGGCCATTGGCTCAACTAATCCCATGGCAAACATTTTGACTATATTAGCCCATACAGCTACAAGGATGCACTTTCATGATTCATTTTCGGAATGGTTCCCTAGAAACAAGGGGTGGCTCAACTGTCCCTTTGGCTCAACTTACCCCACTCTCCCCTACAACATGTTTGTTTGTAAGCGAGTGTCAACATTGGACTTGGTTGTTGACACTTGTTCTCAGAGAACAAGTGTTGTTTCTCAGACAGACTCTAGCTATTGGGAATGCATCCCAAAAAGTGCATCCTTTCGATGCCACCCTCCCCCTCCTTTGACAGTTTCACGTCACCTCCCTCCCTCCCCCTGCTCCTCTGTAGGTAGTAGAACATTAACCTTTAGCCAGTGTCTCTGTAATGAGGGCTGGGACTGAGGGGGTTTGGGCTCGGGAAGCGTGGGGCCTCCCACGGCCTCTTTGGTTCTCTGGTTCCTGGCCCTGTGAACCCTGCTTACGCACCCAGAGAAGAGGCAGCGGCATGGGGGGGGTAGCCTTTGATCTGTCAGGGACTCGCCCCATCCACCCTGGGCCTGATGTTTCGTAGCACCGCCACCAGTGTGTGTTAGCACGCTATGAGATGTGGGGACCTGGCTGTAGCCTAGATGCAAGGAACGCATGGGGGAATTGATCAAAGTGGCCCAGTTATGAACACTACCTCCATACTTTGTAACTGCAGAAGCCATTTAAAACATCAGGCTGTATAGGGCCTATAAGAGGGAATGCTGGAATTCCTATGCAAGCGTTTGAGTTACTCCACCAATTAGCAATGTACAGTTTCGTAAACAGTCTTTGTGATTTGCATGAATGTTCTTGGCATGGAGTCAAAGCGCATTTTGTTAATCCATCCCCCACATATCCTGGTTTTCCCTGTGAGCTTAATATGGTTTATAATCAACCGAAAACTGTGGAAATTAAAGTGTAACGAAGGAAGCAGAAGGGAACAATATCTGTCTTAAGCTGGTATATGCTTAATCGCTGTTACATTGCTGTTTAATCCCACTGAATCCCAGTCATTAGGCCAGTAATTAACAGTATTTATTAATGCATCCTCTATTACTGAACTTAATGCCTGAGGTTTATTCCTTTATACTGTACATTTTTAAGAGTCTGTTTTTAACAGTGCATTTACTAACATCATCAGATCCTAAATGTTTGTATCTCCTTTTGTCTCAAACTACACTGTTGTCTTGCTACAGTACAAGGGTGAGTTTTCCATATCCCTAAGACTGTTTCTTCCATTGCCTACGATGGACTTAATTTCAGTTACGAAGTAGGGCTGGGAATTGCCAGGGACCTCATGATAAAATATTCACAATACTTAGGTGCCGATACGATATATATTGCTATTCTCTCAATTCTATATGTATTGCGATTTGATTTTCCAAACATATTGCTGACTATACTGTATATGCTGCAGAGAGACGAGAGAGCATAATAAAACAAGTTTTGTTCAGTCAGGGAAATAAGTGCTGAAAACATGTCGGCTCACTATTTAAAAAGGAAGATGGAGAACAAGCTAAAGGATGAAAAATACAGTTTTGGCGCAGCTACAGCCGAGTAGCACTAGCTAACGCAACCTACAGTAGAAAAGAAATATATATAGTATTTTTTACAAATTGCTACTTGATATTGACATAATATCGTCCCAAAATAATATTGCGATATGTAATTGTATCGATTTTGATCACTATTATGAAGCCTTTGGCAACCTCACCCCATATGTTTCTCTATCTCCTCTGCTGTAGGGTATAGCTCCAGCTAAAGTCCATCAGTTTTGTTCACATTACACAGCTATGTTCTTTTATGTGATGTTAATTTGGCACCTTGTTATATCCTCTGCTATATTATTCTCCTACTCTAAGAGCCACAACGCTTGGTGCAATATCACTGCAGTGTGTAATATCTATAGTCCTAATATAGTCCTATATTTAACTGGTCACTGGAGATCATATATGATTTAATGGAAAGTAGCACAGTTTATATTTCAAAGGAAGGTACATTGGGCCCGGGAAATGACTGCTGAATGCCAGATGAGGTTTGTACAGTATATAGAAATAAACGTGGAGCTGTTTTTGGTGGCAGTGATGGGATCCGAGGGGCAGTGTGTAGACAACAGCTATGCTAATGAGATCAAAAGACGAAATGAAGCTAGCTATAGTACCCTTAGCCATCTGATATCTCTCTCTTTCTCTATCTCCCTATTTCATGGTAGATCTGTGGCTTCTGTCTGACACACAGAGTGAGCTGATCGGTATCAAGTGTGACAGGCCCAGTGTTCTAACCTTTAAGAAAAGGCTAAGAATAAACAGAGCAAATCAACTCTTTATGATGGCTGGCTGTCTAGGTCTGGCTACCTCTAGAGGGACCCCCAGGCATTGAAAGGTCACTGTCCCCAACACATGCAAATAATTGGACTGAAAATAACACCTGGAATGTTTTTCCTAGCATGTTGTTTCTCTCTCATAAGGTATACAAGGTACCTCAACCTTCAATTATTGTGTCCATTCACCTACTGTAAGTTTCTTATGCCTGTTCCTGTCTTCCTGACTCCTCACAATGGTATTGTTTTGCATGCATTAGGCGGAACCAACCATTGCATGTATTTGATATTGAGGCATTTTATAACAGTACAGAATATGACTCGTCAGGTCACTTGTCACATTATGCAGTTATGGGCCATTGATTCCTTGTTTTCTGTAACCACACGGCAGAAAAAATGGTATATTCATAAGTTATAGGTTTCTAAAAGTGGAGGACGAGGAGCCTGCCCACCAAGAGAGATGGTGTGCTCAGCCCTCTGTTCCATGCAGAACCTAAATTAATGTCACCATGCATCTATTCGCTGCGCTTTGTTTATGCATTTCCTTACTTTTGATGGATGGTGACGATGTGCGGTTATAGCATTTGCCTCTTTCTCCCAGTCCTCTACCTGTGAGCGATTTTTAAATGTTTTACTCCCTATAGATTTTCCTGCGGCTACTTCAATGCCAGAACATCAGTGGAAATCTGTTATGTTTGTGTGGCGGCACGGATGGAGGGGTGTTTCTGTTTTGTCAACACGGAGATGGCGGCGAGAGCATGGCCATCAATTTGTGAGTCATATCTGTCTCTATTGCCTAGAACTGGTGTGGCCTTGTCTTGGGAGGGATGATTGTGTAGTTCCCTGTCCTGTCCCCTCCGTGACACTCTCTACCTCCTTCATTACAACAAGCAGGGGCACGCACACCCTGACTGACAAACACTGAAAATGAATGATGCCAGATATCAGACACAGAGTGCTTTGCCTACTCAGAGTGCTAGCCTTTGAAAATGTATTTCATAGTCATACGTGTCCTATTGGTGAGAAATATTTGCTATTATTTTGGAAAAGGCGTTATCCCACTCACGTCTTATTAGGTGAGATGAGGTTGTGTTATGTGCCATCCAACCTCTAGCTGTCAGACAGGTTGTTGGTATTGTGTGGTTTGTACTAACTTTGACCTCTGATGATTGCATTGTGTAAGGGAGTGTGTACAATTATTAAGGGGAAAATTCCAGTGCCAAGTCCGCCCCCATTCATCGCCTGCGTTGTTCTAATGGCCTGCGCAGCCTTTGAATCAATAAATTGTCCACACAGAAGAGAGGGTATTTTGTACACTCTCAAAACATATTCTAAAGTCTGTGTGGAGACTGTATGGATACAGATACCAAACAATATACTTTTCCTCGGACAAGTGAGGATTATACCTGTTAACTGTCAGGAAAATATATCATAAACATCCTAAATACGAGGTCTTATTATACACACATTTTAACCATGTCATTTTAAATCCATTTACATTGTTTCCTTGAGGAAATAAGAGTTTTTGAGGCACTTTGTTTGCAATTTGTTGCTTTCCAATGGAGAAGTGATTGGGAATCCAACAGGGCAGCACACAAGTGGCCCAGCGTCGTCCGGGTTTGGCCGGTGTAGACCGTCATTGTAATTAATAATTTGTTCTTAACTGACTTTCCTAGTTAAATAAAGGTTATATAAAAATAGTCTCTGTCTCCAGCTCAAGTCTGAGTGCCATGTGTTTTAAACCGGCCGCCCTTGTTGCGGATAGGAGAAGCTTTGAAGTAGACAGGAGGTGTGAGAGAAAGCGAAGGGGTAAGGGCTCCTGCTTGGACCCTTCTGGCCCCTCTGTGCTCTCTGGCCGGTAAAAGGGTGTTGGGTGTGATTCAGATTTTATTAGCCACATGTACACGGCTGCACGTATGACTGCAGGGTACAGTGAAAATCTTAGGCTCCGAGCTCCAACATGCAGCAGTAAGTCAAATAAAACAATGAAATGGTCATAAAAAAACCACAATAGAAATAGCACTATATACATCATAACAGTAGCAGAGATGAATGAATAATACATGTCCATTGGGGTGGAGGCAGAGTAAAGACTGAAGGGGTGAGGTGGATGACCATAGGGGGAGAAGCAGTCAGACGACATGACCATTGAGGGGGGGTGGGGACCAAGTGAAATAAAACAATACAAATAATAATACAAATAGAAATAATAATATCCATATTAACAACCACAACATTGATGAATGTCATAGGGGTGGGGGCAGAGTATATGTCTGTTGAGGGGGTGGGGGGGAAATATCTGTGTGTAGTCTCTTTGTCCTTGTTGTCTGACCTGGATCTGTTGCTCTACAATTGTTTTGATGAGATGTGATGGAACAGATAATCCAAGAGTGTTGTCGTGTTGAGATCACTTTATAAGGGATACACAAGACCACCATAAACAAAGAAATGACCAGTGTTTTCCGCTAAAGTCATTTAGCTGTGGCGCTGCGCTACGCAAAATCACTGCTGCCATGCCCTAAAAAATATGGAACAAATTCAAAAAATTCTGCAAAGGCGCACTTTGAAGATGCTAGAACAGTTTACATCTACTTTTCCGCTGCAAACAAAACGAATAATGAATACAAAAAACAGACAACCCCATAGTATAATAGTTTTTCTATTTCCTAGCCGGCTTGTTGTGTGTTCTATGCGAGAAATAAATATTTATCTCGAGGCGCATTCATGTTACGAGTGCTTTAGGGAGGGAAACATGCATTCTGACAAGCAATCAATGCACAACAATTCTTGCAATGACTTAAAAAATTGTGATGAGAGATTACATTTTCAGTTGAGCAAGAGTAGTGGCAACCAGGGAAAGTGTTGTGGGGGAAGAAATGGTTTCTGTTAGAAGTACACGCAGGGGTCGTGTTGCCCCGGGTGGCAGGTTACCCCAAAGTACCCTAACAGGTAGGCCTACATTATATTAACTCTGGGACATGAAATTCATCAATAGGATGCTAACTAGTTATAAGATCACATTTGGGATCTAGCTAATGATTAACACCAATGGGGTAAATACAGATAGGCATATCAGCCTATTTATTTATAGCCACTATGCTGCATCAGTTGGGCTACAGGTGATAATGCTTATTGCTAATAGGCTATATGCATGGTCCAATAATTTTAACAAATCATTTGACCAATATGTTATTGGGCTCATTTCTGGAGGTACAAATTATATTTTAGAAGGTCATCATTTTATTTTCATTCATTTTGGAGTAGAATGTCTTTTTAAAAAGTAACAAGAACTGAGCTTCTCAGTCCTTCTACAAAAAAAATGATCTGGGGGAGATCCCCTTCAACTCCCTTCAACCCCCCCTAGCCTCCACAACCTTTCCCCTCCACTGCTACAACGTTTTCCAGAGGAAACACTAGTATGAACTGACATGCTGATCACACCACTCGCGTCGCAAAATAAATGAACACATGCATGTTATTAAATCATTGCACCCACACAGCTCGCGCGCGTCAACGACCGTCTGCGTAGCCAGGCGCTAAAATGGAACATGGTTCTATTTGTGACTCCTGACGCGCTATAAGTCCTGCCTCTCCCATCTCTTCATTAGTTTTTAGGAGCATATACACACATGGGTGATTGAAAGATGAACTAAGTTCCACACTCCAGTCTAGTTGGTGGTGGTAATGCACCTTAAAGTTGGTTGCCAACCGCCATATCAAGTCCAAAGAAAAAGAAGCCTGAATAGGAGAGATTTCTAGAAATGAACTAGGTATACCCTTTTATTTATGTATTAATTGTTGGAGTAGAGGACCTTGTGCATTTCAGGTAAAATAACAACCCAATGTTTTTTATCCCAGGACAAATTAGCTAGCAAAAACAAGCTAGCTAGCTAAATTACCATAAATGTTTAATGCTTTTCGACCTGTCACCAAATTAATATAGTTGGTTTAGAGTTCGTTTTTGATATTTAAACCTGTGTGTTCTGATTGCGTCGGGTCAGCATGTGAGCCTGTCAAGTAGAGGTCGTCCGATTATGATTTTTCAACGCCGATGACGATTATTGGAGGACCAAAAAAGCTGATACCGATTAATCGGCCAATTTTTTTTTTTAAATTGAATGACAATTACAACAATACTGAATGAACACTTATTTTAACTTAATATAATACATCAATAAAATCAATTTAGCCTCACATAAATAATGAAACATGTTCAATTTGGTTTAAATAATGCAAAAACAAAGTGTTGGAGAATAAAATAAAAGTGCAATATGTGCCATGTAAGAAAGCTAACGTTTCAGTTCCTTGCTCAGAACATGAGAACATATGAAAGCTGGTGGTTCCTTTTAACATGAGTCTTCAATATTCCCAGGTAAGAAGTTTTAGGTCGTAGTTATTATAGGAATTATAGGACTATTTCTCTCTATACCATTTGTATTTCATTAACCTTTGACTATTGGATGTTCTTATATGCACTTTAGTATTGCCAGTGTAACAGTATAGCTTCCATCCCTCTCCTCGCTCCTACCTGGGCTCGAACGAGGAACACAACGACAACAGCCACCCTCGAAGCAGCGTTACCCATGCAGAGCAAGGGGAACAACTACTCCAAGTCTCAGAGCGAGTGACATTTAAAACGCTATTAGCGCGCACCCCGGTAACTAGCTAGCCATTTCACATCGGTTACACCAGCCTAATCTCGGGAGTTGATAGGCTTGAAGCACAGCGAAGAGCTTCTGGCAAAATGCAGGAAAGTGCTGTTTGAATGAATGCTTACGAGCCTGCTGCTGCCTACCACCGCTCAGTCAGACTGCTCTATCAAATCATAGACTTAGTTATAACATAATAACACACAGAAATACGAGCTTTAGGTCATTAATATGGTTGAATCCGGAAACTATCATCTCGAAAACAAGACGTTTATTCTTTCAGTGAAATACGGAACTGTTCCGTATTTTATCTAACGGGTGGCATCCATAAGTCTAAATATTCCTGTTACATTGCACAACCTTCAATGTTATGTCATAATTACGTAAAATTCTGGTAAATTAGGCGGCCCAAACTGTTGCATATACACTGACACTGCGTGCAATGAACGCAAGAGAAGTGAAACAATTTCACCTGATTAATATTGCCTGCTAACCTGGATTTCTTTTAGCTAAATATGCAGGTTTAAAAATATATACTTCTGTGTATTGATTTTAAGAAAGGCATTGATGTTTATTGTTAGGTACACATTGGAGCAACGATACGCACCGCATCGATTATATGCAACGCAGGACACGCTAGATAAACTAGTAATATCATCAACCATGTGTAGTTAACTAGTGATTATGATTGATTGATTGATTGTTTTTTATAAGATACGTTTAATGCTAGCTAGCAACTTACCTTGGCTTCTACTGCATTTGCGTAACAGGCAGGCTCCTCGTGGAGTGCAATGTAATCAGGTGGTTAGAGCGTTGGACTAGTTAACTGTAAGGTTGCAAGATTGAATCCCCCGAGCTGACAAGGAGAAAATCTGTCGTTCTGCCCCTGAACGAGGCAGTTAACCCACCGTTCCTAGGCCGTCATTGAAAATAAGAATATGTTCTTAACTGACTTGCCTAGTTAAATCGGTGTCCAAAAATACCGATTTCTGATTTGTTATGAAAACTTGAAATCGGCCCTAATTAATTGGCCATTCCGATTAATCGGTCGACCTCTACTGTCAAGGTAGTGTTAAATGGGATCAAATGAAAACCAACCAGTATGAGTTGACTTTTCACCTTTTTTACCCTGGTTTGATTGACATACTAATCTATAGTCTAGCTTGAAGGACCATATTTGTGACTGACCACCTTGATTTGGACTTATGTAGCAAATTTTAAATTGTGTTTTTTTACATTGGATAAAAGCAGAGACACAGCACTACAAAATGGTATATCATACACTGCATTTGAGGATCAATGGGAAAGTAATTCTGCTTTGAAAGTTGATAAACTTGTAACCTCACTTTTGAGAAAATAGATTTTGATGGTTTTGATACCTACTGGAGAGCTCTTTGTCTACACCCATTCAGCATCATTCACACCCTCTTAAGCTTTAGACCCACCCATCTCTTTAAGGGTTGATCTGAGCGGTCTATCCTAACAGCAGTTAAACACCCAAGCTAACTGGCTAACATTGGCTAGCTTGCTAGCTACTACCAGACACAAATGAGAGAACAGCTCACTGACAATTTTACTCGGCCTAGCAGAGCTCATTAGGTTGTTTTCATGTTATCCGGAGCGTTGGTGACTGCCACTGTGCTGCTGACAGCAATTTACGCTTTTTTGCCAACGTTTACTGACACCGGCCATATTCAACAGGTGTTGAGTGTTCGTAAATTCGTCAGTTATTCTGAGCGAATTTACCAGCTACGTCTATCAACAGTTGTTGCAGTGACATTCTATTAAAATGGTTACTTGCATAGTGGAGTCTTTTGTTAAGACATGTAGATAGCTAAACAATGAACCATAATCCCAACTCATGACGTTACTACCCTGCATGAATCTGCAGGTAGCTAACCACCAGGTTCAATGTCAGCTAGCTAACATTAGGCTATAACTAGCAAAGTAAATGCCTCAGAGATAAGAATAATAAGATCATACATGTAACGTTAGCTAGCGAGCCAGCCAGCTAACGTTAGCTTGCTAGCTGACAGTATACTTTAACTTGAAATGAAAATTACTTTGTCAAAATAGAAATGTGTATTATCTGAAAATGTAGCTAGCTAGACTATCTTACCCATATATATCATGGATGGATGCTTCTCCGTGTCACGGATGCCATTGTTGCCCTTAGTTTGAAGATGTAATCTGTTGTTTTCTCCTTAGCTATCATACTCTAATTCCACAGATTTCAAAACTGGGTCCTCCAGAAAGTGGAGAGCAACACTCATGCAGTTCTACTATGCAATATATATATTTTTAAAGCCTCGTTAGACAGGATTACCTACACATACTGACCAGCTCAAATAGACAGAAGCGTTTCTCGGCATGTCCAGCCCACTCATTATCTCAGCCAATTATGGCTAGCAGGAAGGTTGCTGACTTTTTCTGTGGCTAAACCAACTAAGCTCGTAATTTAACAATTTATTCGTATTTACAGATGGCATATACGTTTGTTATTAAGGCACATGAAGGTTCACATGTTCCAGAAGGTATTTCTGCCAAAAAACGCATTTTGATTAAAAAAAAGTTTACGTTCAAATGGCTCTCCTGTGAAGTAGTGACCCACGACATACGCCTAGTTTCCTGAAACAAGTCACATTTTTGTTTACTATTAGTAACTTCGCAAACTAACCGAATTTCACGTTCTCTATTCCCGACTCTTCATTAGCTGTTAATTAGGCATCTCTTTAGATCCTCCTCAGATCTTACATTGCAGCAGTTTAACTCCCTTGGTTTCTAGTTTGGGGTTCTGTGATGATGTTTACTCGTATGGGGGTTGGAAATGGGAGTTCACAGGGAAATGCCAACGCCTCGGAGATGTCAAGCTCTGACCAATGTTCGGGGGCATTTATTGATCTGATCTCGAGCCTCGGAACTCCCCCCTGAGCAACCGCACACACTTATCCCTCCGCATCCCCACTGCTAGCTAGACTAGAGTGGGAGGCCCACGACCTGTAAGGGGCCCTTTCCTCCACCACTCCCTCCATTCTCTCTTCCCCAACTGCTTTGTTGTTCATTTTTGATCGGGTAAGAGGGCCTTCTTCCCTCTCTCACTCCATATGTTCTTTTTTTCCTGAGCTGCTGTTGCTTTTTAAAATGTATTCTGGTGTCAAAGTTCTCAACACTCTGCTCCTTAGAGGTTTGACTCTACTCTTGATGCGAAGCCTCACTGTTTTCAGCACAAGAGAGCAGCTGTTGATTTTTCACTCCCTCACACTTACACCACCGAGCAACTAATTCTTGCTGTTTGAAGTCCCTGCTCTGGCTCGTGAGTTGGGCTACAGTAGTTTGGACAAGGAAGAGAGAGAGAGAGAGAAAGAAGTGTGACGGGGTAACTTTTTCAAAGCTCTTTGTCAGCAGCCCAAAGGAAACAAAGAACCGGGGGGATTTGAGCCGAACGGCCTCTGCTGAATAGAAACACTGTTGGCCACAGTGCCAGAATGGTGAATTATTCTAATTTCATATTCATTAATATGCTGGCTTATATCGGTGGTCTCATGGAATTTCAAATCTAATGAATGAAAGTGCACTCAATTATGTTTTCCCATCAGGAAGTTGGAGAGAATAAGGTGTACGAAGCTTACCCACATTGGGTTCAAGTCTTACAGTAATTTTTTGTTTTTTAAAGAAACAGTATACCAACAGTCTCTCTGAAGATCAATGCGTCTTCCCCCAGGGTCATAGGTGTGGTTTCTCAAAGACAAAGAGAGCTGTATGAGATGGGGGAATTGAATTAGATGTGAGAGGTGGAAAAAAAGAATGCAACTTTTATCACATACACTGTTGGTGCAGTGAAATGTGTTGTTTTACAAGGGGGTGTTGAAAAAGTTTCTCCTGAAGTTCTCTCTTTCACCTCTCCATATGGAGTAGTGATTAAATCACCCTTTGAGCTGTGCGTTGACTTTGAAGAAATAGACTAAGAAAGTTTCTCTGTCAACTCTGTTAGCTACATTTTACAACAGACCCTGATGCTAGTCCAAATGATAACCGGACATGACAGCGTCCTACATACGCATTTCCCATGGGTCAAAACCAATAGAGGACAATGTGACACAATCTAAAGTGACAGACAACATCAGACACAGCTTGATCATCCTGATTACTCATAGCGGTGGTGCTATGACAAAATAGCCCCCTGCTTTCATTGTGTGACTTGTGGTGTTTATCTGCCCTCTGTTGCCAGGTTAGATCAGTGTGGGGCCAACAGTGACCCTCTAGTTCAAACGCCCAACATGAATGAGCAGCCCAAACAGCTGGGCCAGGGTGAAGAGCTCCTGGTGGTCTGTGTCATCCACTCTCCTCTGTGTGACCGCTACCATGGTCGCCTCTCGTTTCATAACATCATAACAACCAGTGGATAGAGCTGGGAGTGATAGGTATAACATAACTGGAAGGTAGATAGGGTATAACTGGTGTTGTTTTTTGTTGTAGTTTATATTCAGTTTATTTTTATTTTTACATCAGACACATACCTCAAAGACAAAGAACCTGAACTTGTTTTTGATGGATTTGATAACGGGCGGCAGGTAGCCTAGCGGTTAAGATTGTTGAGTCAATAACCGAAAGGTCTCTGGTTCAAATCCCTGGGCCAACTAGGTAAAACATCTGTCAATGTGACCTTGAGCATGGCATTTACCCTAGTTTCTCCTCTAAGTTGCTCTGGATAAGAGTGTCTGCTAATTGACTAAAATGAATTTACAGGCTCAGCTAATGACAAGCAGACTTTAGCAGGGATAATGCTTTTAGATCTTCTGACTGGCAACAACAATTGCTGTGACTAGCTAGTTAGCGTATGCATGTTGGATACTTAACACTGGCTGGGATTGTTGAGATAAATTTGCTCCCATTGATTAATTAGATTGTTTTTATTTGCGTAGATTGATTGGATAGATTTGGTGTCTGTGTTGAATATTAGTTCAGGTATTGATCCAGATGATTTAGATAATGCTCTACTTGTCACGTTCCTGACCTTATTTCCCTTGTTTTGTATTTATTTAGTATGGTCAGGGCGTGAGTTGGGGTGGGTTGTCTATGTGTGTTTTCTATGTTGGGATTTTGTGTTCGGCCTGGTATGATTCTCAATCAGAGGCAGCTGTCAATCGTTGCCCCTGATTGAGAATCATACTTAGGCAGCCTGGGTTTCACGTTTGGTTTGTGGGTGTTTGTTTCCTGTGTCAGTGTTTGTGCCACACGGGACTGTTACGGTTAGTTCTTTTGTTATTTTGTATTGTGTCTTGTTTTCGTGGATATTAAAATCATGGAAACTTACCACTCTGCACATTGGTCCTCCGATCCTTCTCGCCTCTCCTCGTCTGAGGAGGAGGAAGAAATAGACTGCCGTTACACTACTGATTAGGTAGCTAACTGGGGATATTGGTTTGCTATGCGTTTTGAAATGTTCAATACAAGTATGATGTATATTTTTTTATCTTTCTCCAATGTTTAGGGTTTTAGATATTGATGAGGTATTTAATCAATTGGTTATACCAATCAATATTTTCATTTATTTTATTTACCTGAGATCATTTTCTCTTATTTTATGAAGCTTCTGGAAAATTCTGTCCCCTATTCTTAGAAATAGTGTTTATTTTTGTCACTATGTATAAGACAAGGAATCAGCACACTGTGTGGTTGTTGTATTGAGTGGGTTTTGAAATGGTCTAAATCCGCTGGGAGCTTCTGAAACGTCAAAATATACATTTCTGCTACCATTACTATCCTATGCCTCAGCAAAAGCGATCCTTCGTCTCCCACTGAAAATACGATACAAGTAGACCCAAAGGGCCTGATCCCGAGTCACCCTTCATTTGATATCTGTCTAGAATAGACCTCTGTGATCTTGCCCGGTTTAATAATTCATGAATCATTTTTTGTTGGCACACAGGATATTGCAGGCAGGATTAAACACTGCTGCAGCAGTCTCAGGGTTGAGCGCTTGTGTGTGTGTGTGCGCCTACGTGTGTGTGTGTGTGTGTGTGATGACATGACAGTGCCAATCCCTTAGTCTGGTTAACACCTAACTCTCGAAGTCCTCCTGACTTCAGAGTCTGGAATGGCTCTTTGATGTTGTCGGCACAATGTTGGATTTTCAAATCGAAACAATGCGAGTTCTTAACCCCCGAGAAAAAAAATACATTTGAGAGAACCAATCAAACCTGTTGCACAATTTCACAGCGACTATTGCATTAACAAACCGCCTCCTTTCCAGCCCAGTGTTGTCACAACTTTCCCGGTGCTGTGAGTCACGTTGGTCGCGTCAGCCAGGCTACCAATCCCTTGCGAGGGCCAAGGATTAAATTACTGGATTCATTATTATTCTTGTTTTTATCAATCCTTGTTTTCTCTCCGGTAGAAAGCTGAGTCTAAATCCTTATGGTCTAACTACTATGTAAATCAATGAATATGTTGATGGACAAGTATAGGACAGGTATATCCATATACCTATATACTGTAAATGTTGATGGACAGGTATATCCAGTCACTTCAAACCATACTTCCTTCAGATTGAAATACTGTCAAAAGCTCTGTCGGACTGATTGGTAATAAACTGTCATGGCCCCAATTAAAAAAGGAAACATTGTCTGTTGATTTCATCCAATTTTTTTACATGGTGGGGTTGCAAATTTGTTTAATTATTAAAATGAGGTCACGGGCCAAAAATGTTTCGGAACCCCTGCTCTACCGCCGTTAAGGGGCTGTGGCTGGTGTTGCGTGCCCAGGGCGTGCTGCTCTCTCCCAGGCTGAGGTGGCTATTGGATCAAGAGGGGGCTAACATAGTGTCATTTGAGAGAGAAACACAGAGCTCTTTCTCTCTACGGTTCTCCTCTCTCACACATTCTCTCTCTCCATTCTCTCTCTCTCTCTCATAGTATGATTCTTAATGACACAGTTTCTCTCTTTCAAAAAAATAAATGTTTCTGTCTGTTTCTCTTTCTCTTTTCTATAAAACAAACGTGACCATGAGAAGACCTTGCCTTGCTCCTTTCTACAGGGTGTATGAGAGCCCTTGACATAAGAAAGCTTTTTAACTTTCTGTGTCTTTCTCTCTCACTCTCTGTGTCTGCGTTTACCTCTCACTCCTTTCATTTTCCCCTCTCCTCTCTCCCTCGTGTCTCTCTCCCCCTCTCGTTCTCTATCCCTCTCTCCCACTCTTCCCCTCCATCTATCTACTGTATGTTCTCTCGCTCTCTCTCTTGGTTTGTAAGTGGGCACCCATGGTTCAGAGATCATTAGCCAGCAGAAATTAGGAAGTGTCATAGTGTTTCAACATTGGTTCCGGGCATCAATAGCTCAGACATGATTAATAGAGCCCTGCGACGTTGTTGCACAAATATATCAATATGAATAGCTGCAAGAATTAACCAAAAGACAAAGCTGCGCATAATTGGTGTAACCGGAGTGGATACTTATAGAATGTAAATAAGTAATCATTTTCACATCAGTGGTTTCATAGGACATAACAGTGTTTTTCACAGAGCCGCCAAATGGGTTTTAATAGAGTTGACTATATAATACCGCTTTGAAGACCTGAATTGAATACAAATACAGACCTGACTTGAAAACCCTTACACACATCACACACACACACACAGTCAATGCTGCTGTTCTGTTATATACTATTTATTCAACTGCGCGACCAATTTTATTTATAGATCTGAAAACCAATAAATTACTGAGTTATGAGACTTTTAAAGTTGACTTCAACTAAGAAGTTAATATAATCTTTGAATGCTGTTTTCTCAGTTATGTTTTTTCTAATTCCATTGAGGCATGAGAGATATCAGTTGCTGAAAACAGCTGGTCGAACTATATAGAAACATGTGGGAGGATTTGACAGCATAGCACCACTTGCGTCATGACTGCAACAGTAGGGACCGGAGAAATTCATGTTCGTCAGATGCTCTAAAAAAAAAGTCGTCTCTGCAAAAGTAAATCAATGCTGGATGTTCTTCCTCATTGAACCAGCGTTTGTATCCAATTTCAGGTTTGTGTGGTTGTTGGTTTAGCTTTCTGTAACTTACGGTCTGCATGTGTAGGCGCATATTGCGTCATGATTTCAAGCTGTCCCAATATCTTTTCCAACTGTCCCGTTATCTGGTTTTAATGCACATTCTAGAATGCCCTTCTAGCCAATCAGAAATGAGTATTCAACAATGCTGTGGTATAATTAAGCAATAAGGCCCTAGGCGGTGTGATATCAGGCCAATATACCACGGCTAAGGGCTGCTCTCCCGCACGACGCAACGCAGAGTGCCTGGCTAGAGCCCTTAACTGTGGTATATTGGCCATATACCATAAACCTCAGAGGTGCCTTATTGCTATTATAAACTGGTTACCAATGTAATTAGAACAGTAAACAAGTACTTTCTTGTCATAACCGTGGTATGCGGTCTGATATACTAAGGCTTTCAGCCAATCAGCATTCAGGGCTCAAACCACCCAGTTTATCATCTACATTGTTTGGATCCCGGATGCTGATTGGTTGAAATTCCATGTGTTAATGTCATAATTCCACTGTCCCCCAGCCCAGGCAGGGAATTCATCAACTTAATTTCCCTCAGGAAAAAAGCATCTACACATTATTTTTCCATGCTACTATTTGGTTTGCAACAGTTGGGGGGGGTTGTATAAACCTACCTGTCTGCCTCTATGACCTGTGCAACAATGTATTATTTTACAAATGCAATTTCTCCCGTGCTGGTAGGCTGGCTAGCCCAATAATGAATGTGAAATAATAATTCACCATGGAAACCATAAGCACTCAGAATTCCATTTATTCATTAACCAGCGTAGTGCGGCTACTAGTCTACAAATAATAGGAGTTTGACATTAATTTTAATCTTTGGGCAGACATGTATTTGAAAGAGTGGTGAGCACTGGAGATTGGAGGGGGCAACAATCCCAAAGTAACCAGCCAACACCCACAGGTGGAGGAGAACACCCTGGACTCCCTGGAAAAGAGCCGGAATGAAGCAGATTAACCGGGCAGTGAAATGTTCCTCTGACTGGCTCAAGGAAAAGTGTTCTCTTTTGAGTCTGAGACAATGACAAAGGAGGAGTTAACTGCTATTCTGCTGTAGTTTTATTGAAGTGTGAGGAATGCTAAGGGTGAAGTGTATGAGCTGAGTAGCTTCACGAGTCTCCGTGCCAGGTTGAACCGTTACATCAACGACCCTCTAAGCATTTCCTCTGTGTCTTATGAAAGACTGAGTTCATGACGTCCAACAACGTCTTCGTAGGCAAAGTCAACCAGCTGCGGTGACAGGCGATGGACAAAATACAACATCATGCAGCAGGAATATGAGAAGATCAAGAATTCCAGTGCAGTAGACCCAGACATACCTGCGGGGCTAGTGGAAAAAGTGTGGTTTGATATCCCACTCCACTTTGGGAGGAGAGGAAACGAGGGAAACAGAGGTTTAAAGCACAACACATTCTGCATAATTTTTTTTGTTTGCGATATGAAGTATGCTACAATGATGTATAACAAGCAAACTAAGAACCACAAAGAGAGGAACAAGGAGAGCGGGCGGGGATTCATGTTTGAGCAGCTGGGAGATGGCCTCTGTCTGTCGCATCACTGGAGAAGTACCTCTCCCTTCACCCCCCCATTATCTCCACCCGAAGTGAAGCCTTCAGAGTGAGGAGAGAGTGTGGTTCACTCGAGAGCCCATGGGGAAAGAACACACTCGCCACAACGTTACCCAAAATATGTAGGGAAGCTGACACCATGATCTACGCCAATCACTGCCTCCAAAGCACGTTCATTCAAAAGTTATCCGATGCCGGCCTGGAGGCAAGGGAAATCAATCAAGTTTATTTTATATAGCCCTTCGTACATCAGCTAATATCTCGAAGTGCTGTACAGAAACCCAGCCTAAAACCCCAAACAGCAAGCAATGCAGGTGTAGAAGCACGGTGGCTAGGAAAAACTCCCTAGAAAGGCCAAAACCTAGAGAGGAACCAGGCTATGAGGGGTGGCCAGTCCTCTTCTGGCTGTGCCGGGTGGAGATTATAACAGAACTATGCCAAGATGTTCAAAATGTTCATAAGTGACAAGCATGGTCAAATAATAATCATGAATAATGGCTGTGAGTGGCCATCGGTGTGAGCGCTCACTCAAGTTATTGGCAGCCTAACATGGAGGACAGAAAGTGCTGGAGTTCAAGTGAAACGTCACTATTAACGTCACCAACTAGCTTGGTTAGCTCGGACTCGCCAACCATAATAGTTGTTGTATAGTGGATATTTATTGAATCATTATTTAAGTTCTTATCTCTCATCATCATTGAAACTCTGCTAGCTAACTACATGACAATGATTTGTTTAACATAGCAACGTCAAATTAATAGAATGATTTAGAATTAACGACTGATTCAAAACATCAGAAAATAACTAACAACCAGCCCGCTTGGGTAAAAACTTCAGAATTCAAAAACAAATTGACTCGTTAAAATAATGTTTTTAATATAAAAACAATAAGGCCCTCGAACCCAGGGATTATTGTGTGATAACTCCCGACTTGTTCTTAGCACCGGGTTTGAGGACTAATATTTATACAAATATTAATGACATTGTTTTATTCTGTTCGCATGATAATCCCCGGGTTCTCATGCCGTATTTCTTAAATAATAGATACATATATTTGAATTGGAGCCAAAATAATGTACATTTCTGTCAAAAACAAATCCTTCAAAAGAAAAACATTAAAGAAAGATCTGTTTTGATTTGACTATATACAACACTGGATGGCATGAAAGATGGCAAAAATAAAGATAATTTACATTCAGCTTGCAGGAATGGAAACTGGAAAGAGTTGCTGGCGTCTCCATAACCAGGAGGAACAATCTCATCTGCTGAGAGATTAAATTACTTTGTCACACAGGCATACTAAAAACAATACAATACTCACAACACTACAAGACAATCACACAAAACATAAATAGAACTGTGGATAAGCAAGTAAAATAGTACAGTACTAGTGTTCAAAAGCCAATAAAGTGACTGGCTAGTGTTGTGTGTTGACTGTGACCTGGTGTTGTTGAAAGCCCGGATAGCAGTGGGCAAGAAGGATTTCATTTATATCGATAATAATGATTCATATTGAGAGTCATGATTATTGACTCTCTCCGACAAACAAACACAAAGAGATCTCTAAAACACACAAACTACTCGATCATCATTCTTACCTTAGCTGAGTGCTCCATGGTGATGACCGTGTTGGATCCAGCGCTGGCCACCAGATCCATGAGCCTTCACCATAATAACATGAGGGGAAAAAACATGTTTCAGTCTTATTTATTTAGATCCAAAATCAAGTCAATTGTCATGGAGACTCAAATGTTTTTAAAACACATACACACAAAGAAGGGGCTCTCTCTCCATCAATGAATTAAGATGAACTTGTTAGCTACCTAACATTTTGTGGGATACAGGGAAGAAACATATGGTGGTGGTGGTGAATCATGCTGGTGAAATAGTCAGTGGAACATTTAGGCTAATGTTAGCTATAGCAGCTTGTCTTCAATAGTACTGTCTCTCCAACAACATTGGCTATACCATACCTTGAACTATAGAAAGAAGATGCAGGTAGTGAAGGCCTGATAGTTAAGTACACAATGGATTAGCTAGACTTTATAAACTATCTAGCTAGCTAGTTTAACATACCTTGCTTGCTCCTCTTTGAAGATGCCCTCTCATCTCTCCATCCATGATCTGAGGTGACAGACGATCGTTGGGACCACTCCTAAAATAATCCTTGATTACCGGTAATTCAGAGCAGTGGCAGCTCTGCTCCAAGTAATGACAACTAACTAGCTAAATCAAACAACAAGCCACATCGCTATTTATCTGAGAAGTCAGCTGTCGGCTTCAACAATAATTGATGAATAACTAGAAAACGAGAAGAGAGCATGCATGTGCGTGCACCCCTTCTCTCTTGTGCATTCTTTTACACCAGCTCCGATATTAAAAGCAGTGGATTGGTAGACAATTAATCTACACCTATCCAATGCTTTTACATCTTTAAGGGGAGTGAAAGCGAGTGGCCAGGGCTAGCATGAAATGGGATGTGGCTCAAAATGACATTGCTAACCAATGATAGCAAGATGCCTCACCCTTCCAACAAGTTTAGGATAGGATATCGTTTGCTTTGATTTCTAAAAACAAAATAATTCAGAACTGCTGAAATTACTACATAGAATACGTAGAAATGAAAAATGTTCCTTAAATAATTATACAGTATTTTAACATTACAAAACAACCAAAATGTAAATTTCTCCCCCAAATAATGTTCAGGGTATTTTGGCTTTCCCCCAAAAATGAGTTGGAGCGACATTCGACGGGTTCTCGTAGGCCGCCTCACATGTTTGTAAATATAGTCATATTTGACATAGCACGATCATTATCTTTACTGTATATACAGTATATCAAGCTATTGCTATGCATACTACCTCTTCTATTACTTGATCGTTTTAAATTGACTTTTTATTATTGATATTGATTATTGTACTCTAATGTTAAGGGAGCTAGCACACAAACATTTCACTGCACCTTTTATACCTGCTGTAAACTGTGTACGTGACGAATACAATTTGATTTGAAGGGCTGTGAAATCAAAGGGTTTTGGACAGGAAAAATCCATAGTGTGTGTCTTGAAACGACTTACATAAACCGAAGAGAAAATGCATGTTCTTTTTCAGACTGTGGACTGGGGCTGGGCATTGGGCTTTCTTAGACATGGGTTCCAGCGGAAATGTCTAAAACCGATGTATTGATGATGTCCCACTGAATGTATGGGCCAGCATTCAGACATAATGAATCAGGGCAAGGTGAGTGAGCGGAACACAGAGCAGAGTCTGGCCTCTATTGCATTGATCATTTGCTCCGCCACTGCTGTAGATGAGGGAGAGAAATATAGGCAGGGATGAGCAAGAATTGTTTAGAGTGGGAAAAGGGGCGAGGGAAGTACAGAGAGAATAGAGAGGAGAGAAAAACATTGTCTCGTATGATTTACTCTCTCTTTGTGAAACAAAGAAGGTAGTTAATGTGCTTCAGCATAGGGCACAGTGTTATTATGTTTGTCCATTTCATCTGTCTGCCTGTCAATCAGTCTGTCTGCCCCTCCCTCTCTGCCTCCATCCATCTATATCTATTCTACCAGTCAGATCTGTCTGTATTAATAGTTCACTGTACCTATAACGGCGGTTAACTGGAGCGGATAAGTCCCCTGACTGATAGCAGTGTACAGTACACCTCACACCGCTGGATGATGACATGCTGAGAACAGTTTGTTGGAAGTAACGTTTGGATATTTGTTCAGGGCTGTTTTGCATTATCAGGCCCTGAATGTGTCTCTAGTCTAATCTACAGTAAGCGCTGTTCTATAACATGTCACTGTACTCCTCTCTGTGGACATTAACGGCTCTTTACATACCGGTTTTTCTTTTTTAAGCCTGAAAACTATCTCTTGCAGTTCAATATGCTGCATTGAAACAGGCTCTTTCAAAGGCTGAAGAAGAACACAGTCAATTTCTATCTCAGTTGTACATCCATGGCCAGCCCACTCATTAAGCAGGATTAGGCGGCTGCCTATGGCCGCAGATTGACGAGGGCAGTATTTTCTGAGCAAAACTGACCCAGACTCACCTCCAACAACACATAAAACCTCACACAATTATGCCCAAAAACAATTTCTCTCAACCAGTGGCATATGGGCTTTTTAGGTGAGCGCTGATGCCGCCCTATGATAAGCAGTGCCCACTTTGTTAAAGGCAGGGACTCAATATGTATTTTATCCATTCCCAGAGCGCCTCACCAGGGTGTTGTTGGAGAGATGCGTCGCTGCAGCGCTCTACCAACATTCCGTCAATAAAATTATCTAACATAAATCATATAGCAGTTATAGCATATGGTAGAAAGAGTATGTGGCCTTTTCTGTACCCTACAGGCTGGAGATACAATGTAATGAGACAAACTTTTTACTTAATGCAGGCTTCTCTGATCAAATAGCCTAACCCAAATGGTGCCTAACCAAATAAAACATGTGCTGACATGTTAACAAACATATTCTAAAAACAGGACAGGTCAAAGTAAAATGGACAATATGGAATGGACAATCAGGATACTCACAACTGCTGTCTGAGTTTCATCCATTGGGCTAAATTGTCATGATCAGTGGTTTCAAGTTTGTATTCATACATGTTTTACGAGCTGATCATAGCGTATGGGCATGGATGGGCATTCATAAAATTCCATTACGGGCCGACATGGTAGGCTACACCCCAGTAAGCACAGACCGACGCCTAGGTCTTTTGGATGTATTTGTTTTGGTGCTGTCCGGACGGGCTGTCTTTTTTTATTGGTATTTTACAAATGGTAGGTCTAATACATAAATGTGCATTCCTAAAATAGCATTTCACTTTTGCCCCAACCCCAACACATCTGACACCATTTAATCAACTAATCATGATATTCACTTTAGAATGTAATTAGTTTAATTAGCTGTGTTGACTACGGATGGGGAAATAGTGTGACACCACTCCGGCCCCCAAGGACTGGAATTGCTCATCGCTGCTGTAGGCTATACCTCAGTAAGCACAAAACGATGCTGACTCCTTTTGAATGTCCTTTTGGTGCAGTCCGGACCGGCCTCAATTTCCACATCCACGGAAGTTGTTTTTTAGTCCGGTACAGAACTGAAAATGAACCTGATTTCAACATCCAGAAAATACATATTTTCACCTTTTCATTCAGAATCTAAATTGAACCTAGCTTCAAGGTCTGGAAAAATATGTATTTTAGAAGTCTTTTCAACGTAATTTTGCTTACTGGGACTATTCTTGTAGGGGCTGCATTTCTTTTGTCTTGCCTAGGGCGGCAGAACGGCCAGAAGCGGCCCTGTGTACATCACACTTGTATTTGGAAGAAGACAACTACTTGTCAACTATGATGCAATTAACATCTTTTTTGACACAGTAATAGAAAAAAACTAACCGAGACAGTTGTTGAATACATCAATGCTATATTTGCTCTTTCAAAGCCTGAGCTAGATTTTCATCTCCATTGTGGTTGCTTATATCTCTCTTTCTCCCATACCTCTATCTTCTTTGATGACCCATAATGATCCATTTTTCTTTTCTCTCCTTCTATTCCCCTGAAGCACCACATGCTAGCTGGTTCCACCATTAACTCATGTTGCATCATGTCTCCTCTCCCTATTAATCCCCCCTAGCTCCGGGCCATTCTCTGTCACAGAAGACCAAGGATGTTCGTGCCACTTTTAATCCTGCTGGTCTGCCCCTGTGTCTGGCCATGTTCCTGTGTGTGTAAAGGGCTGCTATGCCTCTGGGTAACGATGGCCAGCCTTACAACTTGGCCCATGTTCATTTTAATTGGACTCAATTTATCATGTATCTGAAATCCGACATCACTCAACTGTGTCTTAGCATACGGCTGGCTAGCGCACTGCCTGTTTGAATTTGTTTGTTTGTTTCTTCTAGAGAACGACTGATAGCCAATCTTTTTGGCCGATATTAGTCCTTGAGTATAGGCGCTACCGATTTCCCCTTTATAGTGCGAACACACTTGCCTCTTGTGTGAAACTCCTGCAAACCGACAGCACTCATTGCTAGTTAGCCTGTCCTCGCACCTCTAGTCTGCTTGCAAGCTACCCACTCATGTTGCATACACTTTTAGCGCACTTGAATAATGCCTCATGGAATGTTGAAATTGTTCATACATTTTACTGTTCAGCAAAACAATGTCCATACAGGCTGCAGCACTTTACAAAGCGACATTGCATTCATAGAGCTAACTTTGCTAGCTACGAAGCTAATGTCAGTTCACTACCCTAAAACATTTTTTTTTATTTTTTTTTATAGCTAACCATAAAGCTAAATATGTTAATTTCAAAGCTGATTGTCACCAAAAATGTTGTTAATTCACTGCTAAATGACTTGTCTACTACTGTAAAGTAACTTTTTGTCCTTGAAAAGCGCTATATAAGTCCCATGTATTATTATTGTCTTTACCTTGCCGAGCCAAACCACCTGGCTACATGAGTGGTGAGTGGTGTCTTTTCTCTGCCTGGCTACCCAAGTGGTGTCTTTTCTCTTGAAGAGGAAAAAGAAGACAATTGGCTACTTCTATGAAAATGTTGTTGATCAGTAGGCCTAACATGGTCTCAAATGGAAGGTTAACAGTAGTCATCTGTAGCCCCATAGACCACTGAAATCAGCAAAAATGAACTCAATAACTCAATGCATGCGCAGTCTTATTGAACATGAATTCACCTGTGTGGTGAGTAGGCCTATGCCATCTTGATTTAGCCAGTTTATCAAGAGATTTACCGTTCAAATAAATTATTATCGTTATGTAGTTAGATTGTTAAAAACATAGTCTAATTGATTGTATGGTTGTATAATTCATTTGTTAATGCATACATGTCTGTCTATGGGAAAATTCTCATCAAAATGCTCAAATATAATTATATTTATTATTGGCATAAAATATCATCCATTGGCCTCCTTGACCCCCAAAAATCGGTATCGCGTCGGCCCTTAAAAACCCATATCGTTCGTTCTCTAGTTTCTTCCCTTGCTCTCTCTCTCTTGTTCTGTTCTGGTTTATGTACTTTAGCTTAGATATTTTTGTCAGCTTTTGCAGATACAGTAGCCTAGCAGTGTCTTGTGACAGATGGAGTCGTAGAGTGAGATGAAGAGAGCAGAAGCTCGGGCGTTTGTTATTTTGGGAATCGACTGATTTCCATGTGACCGACAAGGGACATGCTCAACTTTTTGAAAGGGGGCCTCATGACTTATTCACCGACTGATTCCGGTTGCCTGTCAGTTACTCTCTCCATGGGAGAGAGGAGGAAAGAAACGTGTGAGTTTCAACTTGCAAACAAAATGAAATAAAGTGACAGAAAGCACATATTGCACTCTTTTTTTCATTCTTTTTCTTTTTCCTCTCACACTTATTTCTGTTCTGCCGCTTTTTGTTTGGCTGTCAGTCTTTTTTTTTACGTTCTCTGCCATTTTTCCATTCTCTATCCCCATTGTGTCCGCATACTAAGCTTGTAGCCAGAGATTTCGGGCAGGCACCCAGGGAGGTTTTTAGGCCTTGTCACACAGGTGTTTATACCTCTACATTCATGTGCTTTGTTTCTTTCCGCCACCTGTGGACTGTCAATTGGCTGGATGTGTGTGTGTGGGTTGGTTTTTCTGTCCTTGTGGGGACCTAAAATCTCCCTCGTCCCCATGAGGATAAAGGCAATTTTAGGTTTAGGGTTAGGGGGACAATTAGGGTAAGGGGTTTGGGTTAGGGTTAGGGTTAGGGTTATGGTAAGGGTTAGGTGTTAGGGAAATAAGATTTTGAATGGAAATTAATTTTAGGTCCCCACCTAAAGAAGAACAAAACTTGTGTGTGTGTGAGGGAGGGAGCTAAGGAGAGATAAACAGAGATAGTTTGGAAGACAGGCAGGAAAGAAGAGTGAACAGATTTTTTGTATTTCATTTCAGGTGACGAAGGTTCCAGACTGAGTTTAGGCACACAGTTTCTTTAATCAATCACTCTACTGTGTCGCCTGAACAGAGGAGAAATCCCAAAACTCATGTCTCTCTCCACTACATTCAAACGCGTACATCAGAAATTCTCTTGAAGCATTTTCCCATTCTTCTACCTAGCAGGCTCAACTGTATCCACAGAACACAGTAAACAACACAACTTCTAAAAGCAAGTGTCAAAAAATGTGCCTGCGTGTTTATCTCATCCCTGCAGTAAGTCAGGAGAGCCCATGGCTCCAAACAGACCGTTGTTGACCCAGGACAAACAAGGACAACCTACGGTGAAACCACCAGAACTCTTTCTATGAGTCACTGCGGGATGGACTGAACTGGCCTCAAAAGAAAAAGCAATGCCAGGAAAGCAGTTCTTTGTTAAAACACATTTCTGGGTTTGGCTGCAGTGGGTCATCTTTGGTGGAGGTTGTAATTTTGTTTCTTTCAAGAAAATCAAGGGGATTGTCTGTAAATGCAGTTTATTCAAAGGGGGGACAAGAGGAGCCAAATCATAAACCGGGATTGAAATGAAATAACCCTGGTGTGCAACTATTAGTGCTGCTCCAAAAAACCTGCTCCGAGTTCATTTAAGTGATTAGTTACGACAACAAGGGAGCGCTCACCCTGAGAAACACTGGCATGCGCTAATTATTTTTGCGTTCGCTCAACAAAAACGCTACCGCTCAAATCGTTTTTTTCTTCGCTCTATTTTTTGGGGATAAGGCACTAAAATTGATGACTTTCTTTGTCCCTTTGATCTTCAGTGGGAGCCTGAATAGATGACTACACTAGACCAGAGTAACCATAATGTTTTAAGTCTGTCCAGCAAAACGCTGATGGTAACAGACACACTATGATGAAGAAATAGTGCCGTCCTTTCATATTTTCTGTAATCTCGTCCGTATTAGCCATGGTGCTTCCAATAAAGCCCCACACTGTGGATTGTGCTGACGGGAATGCTTTGCTAGCTGCGAAAATCCAAGAGGAAATGCCAACGGAAACATAGCAACTCCTAAATACTCTGATCCTCTACCTGTTGGCACAGATTTAACTCCTCTCTGTCTCCCAGCCTCCCTAACATGCTTTGAGGCTTTTTCAGTTTTTGAAAGCTGGGGATATTTACAGTTTTTCGTTTGTTTCCGATAGTTTCTTATTTGGTCCGTCTTGGTTTTCCTTTTCCTTGGCTTTCTTCTAGCTGCTTGTGCTGACTGGATGGTTATCCACTGTAGTCTGCCTCTACTACTTCTACTAGCCCATACAACTCCTCTTTTAGGAGACGGCATCATCTTCTGTTTGTAACAGACATGAGCGCATGAGTCAGTTTGTCAAACCTGACTACTTTGCCATTATGTAGCAAAAAAGGTTAAGAAGAGCCAATAAACTTTTAGTTTTCTTGCTAATAGCTCCTGACACAGAGAATAACTTGTGTTGCACCATGCAGCGTCTGTCTGAAATGTAAAATGAATTATGACTTGGACCCAAAGGTTGGAGTGCCCCAGGGTACTGTTAATATCTGCGCCTACATCCAGGCAGGTTATTCATCTCCTCTCTCAGACTGAATTACTTCACCTTTCTTTGATCTAATCTTGGCTGTTGTTAATTCTCTCTCACTATTTCCCCACCTGCCCTCTCTCTCTCTCTATTTCTCTCCTTCACAATCTCTCCCCTTCTCTCTCTCTCTCTATTTCTCTCCTTCACAATCTCTCCCCTTCTCTCTCTCTCGCCCTTTCTATCCTTCAGTCTCTCTCTCTCCTTCACTCGCTCTATTTCTTCCTCTTCCCCTCCTCCTCTCCATCACCTAAACATTTTCCACTTACATAAAGAGGTGGGCAACCTTGCCATCAGCTCAGACTAGAGCAGAGAGAGAGACGGTCAACTTGGTACACTGCACCACAGGAGCCCGTGCAGGTTGGGGGCCACATCTAATGTCATATTAGATGTGTTTAGTCTGCATGTGTGTTCTCTTTATTACTTTTTAATTGCGTCTGATTACCCAGTGTTGCAGTGGGCAGGTCGCGACCTCTTGCTGTCATGGCCGCCCACTCTCTCCATGGCTGTCAGCATGCTTCTCCACTTCTCCGTCTCTGTGCTTAGCAACACCAAACCCAACTCGGGGAAAAGTTTCATGAACACAAATGCGCTCGCCCACCTCTGTCACGAAACTGAACCGTGAAGACTCTTCTCCTAACATGATCTTCATCATCGCTCGGAAGCAACGCAGCGATCAAGCTCTTTACTTCCTTTTACATTTTTTTATAAAGTGCTGAAATCCTATTGGGAAGTCTTCTACTCTTTAATTTATGCAAACATTTAGACGCTGTATGTATGCACACACACACCAGTGTGAAGTCACAGGTGTCTGGTAGAATACAATAAACTAGTTATGTGAAATGAAGAAACATGCTGTCATTGTTTCAAAAAGGAATATATTGTAAGCACAAAGTTGTGAAAGGCACCGTTAACGCCTGCCTCTTATAGCAGCGTTAACCGTGTTGAGATATGCAAAAAACATTAGCTTAGATTTACCTGTGAGGAAAGCAGGTCTCTCAAGATGAGAGAATGGTGGTGCTTCAATTTATCTGTTTTAGAAAGAATCTCTTGCATTTCATCCACATTTCGTAGCAAAAGTGGCACGAGGAAACTTGCCATTAACAATGTTTCAAATTACTATTCTATTTTTTAGAGAGGTGCTAAATGTTAAAGCAAGCCAACCCAAGTTTTTGGGAGGAATACAGAGTATAGTATATTCTCCGGCTGGGTAATGGAGGAATTTAGAACTCAGGTATTTGAGGTTTTCCCTTTAAAGGCCTTCAGTAATTGGAGTGTCAGGACTGAAGGAATACACATCAAATACACATCAGAGTTCCCGCTCCCTCACATCCTTCAGTGGGAGAGAGGAGGGAGAGACAGAGAGGTAGAGACGGTAATTACATTTCACTATCACAGAGTAGCTAGGAGGCAGATATACTGTAGAGCTCAAGGCCCATTTCACATACAGACCAATGTGTTTCACCACGTCACGTGTCAAAAGAGTGTGTGTGCAGTGGTGGAAAAAGGACCCAATTGTCATACTTGAGTAAAAGTAACGACACCTTAATTGAAAATTACTCAAGTAAAAGTGAAAGTCACCCAGTAAAATAAATAATGGGGCAGCAGGGTAGCCTAGTGGCTAGAGCGTTGGGCTAGTAACTGAGAGGTTGCAAGTTCGAATCCCCGAGCTGACAAGGTACAAATCTATCGTTCTGCCCCTGAACAAGGCAGTTAACCCACTATTCCTAGGCCATCATTGAAAATAAGAATTTGTTCTTAACTGACTTGCCTAGTTAAATAAAGATTTTTTAAAAAGTATAAATAATTTCAAATTACTTATATTACTATTTTCTTGTTTTTAAAATGTATGGATCACCAGGGGCAAACTCTGCCAGACCAGAGGCAGTAGATGTTCTCTTGATAAGTATGTGAATTTCACAATTTCCTGTCCTGCTAAGCATTTAAAATGTAACGAGTACTTTGAGTTGTCAGGGAAAATGTATGGAGTAAAAAGTCCATTATTTTCTTTAGGAATGTAGTATAATACAAGTTGTTAAAAATATAAATAGTTAAGTACAGATAACCCAAAAAACTACTTAAGAAGTGCTCTAAAGTATTTTTACACACACACAGTGGTGTACATTTCTTAAGTGTGTGTGTACATATGTGCTTTGTACGTACATATGTTTTATGGCATATGCATATGCCTCCCGAGTGGGCAGCGGTCTAAGGCACTGCATCTCAGTGCTAGAGGCGTCACTACAGACCCTGGTTTGATTCCAGGCTGTATCACAATCGGCCGTGATTGGGAGTCCCATAGTGTGGCGCCCAATTGGCCCAGCGTTGTTGAGGTTTGGCCGGGGTAGGCCGTCATTCTAAATAAGAATTTGTTCTTAACTGACTTGCCTAGTTAAATAAAAAAATATATAAAAAAATCATGCCTAATAAATACAATGTATTGACAGACAACAAAGAGAATGGAATCAATTCTATTTATTTTGTGGTGTGCGTGTCTTTGCGTGTGCAAGTCTCTCTCTCCGTGTGCATCTCTGTGCGTAGGAGACGCCAGTAAGCCTGTGGTAGGAGGTGGGGTGTAGGTGAGGATTTTACAGGCCTGGGCTACCGGCCGGCCTCTATACCGTTCATATTCTCACTCACTCACATAGAGTGTTTTGTTCAGTCCTGCTAAGGCCTTCAGTGTACAGTATATACTGTATCTGGCCTGCCTCTTTGAATAGTAAAACTGAGAGGGGAAACGAATGGTGCAGGATGAATGGCATGCTACTACAGCGCTGCTCAGTATATGGGTTATAGTGATGGGAGGTGTTCATGGGAGATGGAGAAGGACATTCATGCTGGGATTAAAATAATAACAGAGATTACATAAATTAGGAGGAGGATGGTGTTGGTGACTATGATTATTACACAATAACAATAACAATGATGGTAATTGGGGCTAGACTTAATCTTGACCTATCCAAATCAGTCCTTAATCAAACTACTACATTCTAAAGTCCCACCAAGGTCAAAGAGGACTGACTGGGTCTCCAGTGAGGTCTGTAGAACCACATCTTATAATTGTGTCCTTCTATATTTGACCACTTGTATAAAAAGGTCTAATAACCTTCATCCGCTGTGGAGCCCAGTTAAAATGGTGTCAGGGGTAATCACGCGTTCTATTTTTCCACCTTCATCAGTTACTGGAAGTGGGTCACCATCTCCCCAACTGGACCCAGGCATCACACACACAAACATATATATATATATATATATATATATATATATATATATATATATATACACTGCTCAAAAAAATAAAGGGAACACTTAAACAACACAATGTAACTCCAAGTCAATCATACTTCTGTGAAATCAAACTGTCCACTTAGGAAGCAACACTTTCACATGCTGTTGTGCAAATGGAATAGACAACAGGTGGAAATTATAAGCAATTAGCAAGACACCCCCAATAAAGGAGTGGTTCTGCAGGTGGTGACCACAGACCACTTCTCAGTTCCTATGCTTCCTGGCTGATGTTTTGGTCACTTTTGAATGCTGGCGGTGCTTTCACTCTAGTGGTAGCATGAGACCGAGTCTACAACCCACACAAGTGGCTCAGGTAGTGCAGCTCATCAAGGATGGCACATCAATGCGAGCTGTGGCAAGAAGGTTTGCTGTGTCTGTCAGCGTAGTGTCCAGAGCATGGAGGCGCTACCAGGAGACAGGCCAGTACATCAGGAGACGTGGAGGAGGCCGTAGGAGGGCAACAACCCAGCAGCAGGACCGCTACCTCCGCCTTTGTGCAAGGAGGAGCAAAATGACCTCCAGCAGGCCACAAATGTGCATGTGTCTGCTCAAACGGTCAGAAACAGACTCCATGAGGGTGGTATGAGGGCCCGACGTCCACAGGTGGGGGTTGTGCTTACAGCCCAACACCGTGCAGGACGTTTGGCATTTGCCAGAGAACACCAAGATTGGCAAATTCGCCACTGGCGCCCTGTGCTCTTCACAGATGAAAGCAGGTTCACACTGAGCACATGTGACAGACGTGACAGAGTCTGGAGACGCCGGGAGAATGTTCTGCTGCCTGCAACATCCTCCAGCATGACCGGTTTGGTGGTGGGTCAGTCATGGTGTGGGGTGGCATTTCTTTGGGGGGCCGCACAGCCCTCCATGTGCTCGCCAGTGGTAGCCTGACTGCCATTAGGTACCGAGATGAGATCCTCAGACCCCTTGTGAGACCATATGCTGGTGCGGTTGGCCCTGGGTTCCTCCTAATGCAAGACAATGCTAGACCTCATGTGGCTGGAGTGTGTCAGCAGTTCCTGCAAGAGGAAGGCATTGATGCTATGGACTGGCCCGCCCGTTCCCCAGACCTGAATCCAATTGAGCACATCTGGGACATCATGTCTCGCTCCATCCACCAACGCCACGTTGCACCACAGACTGTCCAGGAGTTGGCGGATGCTTTAGTCCAGGTCTGGGAGGAGATCCCTCAGGAGACCATCCGCCACCTCATCAGGAGCATGCCCAGGCGTTGTAGGTAGGTCATACAGGCACGTGGAGGCCACACACACTACTGAGCCTCATTTTGACTTGTTTTAAGGACATTACATCAAAGTTGGATCAGCCTGTAGTGTGGTTTTCCACTTTAATTTTGAGTGTGACTCCAAATCCAGACCTCCATGGGTTGATAAATTTGATTTCCATTGATAATTTTTGTGTGATTTTGTTGTCAGCACATTCAACTATGTAAAGAAAAAAGTATTTAATAAGAATATTTCATTCATTCAGATCTAGGATGTGTTATTTTAGTGTTCCCTTTATTTTTTTGAGCAGTGTATATATATATATATATATATATATATATATATATATACATACATACATACATACATACATACATACATACACACACAGTAACGTTTTACATGGCCAATCTATTAGGTCAGAACTGCCTGAGTCAGGTTTGTCACACACACTACAGAGCAGTATGTGACATCCCTTCTAGCTCCCGTCTTGAACATCATACCACTCACACAGATATCAGTACACACAGCCTCAGCTTTCCTACCAGTCTCAGTGGTGTGTGAACTACATGATGTTCAAGGACTTAAGGTCAGAATGTGTGAGGGTTTTGCTCACTGAAGTGTTCTGTATGAGTCAATGATCATCACTTAGTTGAAAGTAGTAAGTGCAATATGAGCCTCATCCGCCAGGATTTTTTGCTTGGATATCACCACAAACTGAGGTTTGAAGTTAAGTTCACTTCTGAGGTTTAGTACACTAATGCATACTAAGTAGAGTGCCCTTCAGTGAAGTGCTATGCGGTAGGCGGTCAGGGAGGAGGCGTTCTACAGTGAAACTAATGAGTGTAGGAGTCTGTCGCCTCGTATTTTTCCCTTGCTCTTCTTTTTTCGTCTTCCGACGGAGGCTTATATGGCTTCACGTGTTCCTTGGGGCTTCATATCCCTTTCTTGAGAAAGGAACATATTTAACAATTAAATAAATAAAAGCTTCTCTTGATGTTTTATGAATGGTGTGCCCATTTCATTCCAGCGAGCTACACCGCCTGTGTTTTCAGTCTTACTGATCGAGCCAAGTTGAAGATAGTGTATTGGCGTGGGAGAGACTTGTCTGTTTCCATCAAGTTCAAAGGGACGTGAACTATGGGTCAGCCATGGAAATTGAATAGGTAGAATAGGCATTTTTTAAGACACTAAGAAAGCTTGTTAGGATTCATTATGCATTCAATTGATCGAGCAGTTCTCCTAACCCACCCAATATGGTTCCCATAATCTGTTTTTCTGTCACTCTCTCTCGCTCTCTCCACCATGATATTGTCTCCACCTTTCTACTCACAGTGCATTTCTCTACTCTCAAACAACACTCAAACCTCTCATTGTATTGGGCCAGGATGTGCAATCCTATAGGATTGCTTCGTTTGCCAATTCCTATTTGTCAGCCTCCCAATCCGACCTTGGAAAGGTGAGAGGAGGAATAGCTGGTCAATCAATGCCATTGATTAATCAAGTTCCTATAGAGGTGTGCAAGGTGCATTATCAGTGAATACCATATCCACACAGGTACAAGTATGAACACGCATGCACACACTTCCTCTAACCCGAAGTGTGAGACATAGCCCACCACGGGTAGTTTGCCTGGCCTGTTATTTCTCAAGCCTCCTCTTCCTGTTGGTCTGCCACTTCTCTTCTGATGAGGAAATATTGAGTGGATACTGGTAAACCCCTGGGTGGTGCCTCAGCCGCTTACACCAGCGATGTGCTTGGACTGTGAAAGCGGGGGAAGTAGAGGAGGGGAAGGAAGGGGTGAGAGGGTTTGCAAGCAGGTGGGATTGCTCTCTGTTGGGCTGGAAAACCTGTCTGAGCAGAGAGGAGATAGAAGAGCAGCAAGCCGTGGTGATGCACTGTGTGAATGTACAGAGTTCAGAATTTACTGAAGAAAGTTCATCCATAATCCCTGCTTAGACTACAGTCACTCTGGTGGCAAAGCAAGGCACCACAATATTTAGTTAATGCTGAGAGTTAGTGATCTATGTGATCCCATAAACCCCATCAGGACGTATGGCTTGGCAAACTACTGTAATATATAGTCATGCTAATACCCATGTACCATTTATAAATATGGCTTGGCAAACTACTGTAATATATAGTCATGCTAATACCCATTTACCATTTATAAATATGGCTTGGCAAACTACTGTAATATATAGTCATGCTAATACCCATTTACCATTTATAAATATGGCTTGGGAAAGTAGCTAAGTAGTGTAACAGTTATTGTGCAGTTGTTGTTGGGTGTCACATCCTGACCTTAATTCCTTTTTTATGTCTCTATTTTGGTTTGGTCAGGGCGTGAGTTGGGGTGGGCATTCTATGTTTTGTATTTCTGTGTTTGGCCTGGTATGGTTCCCAATCAAAGGCAGCTGTCTATTGTTGTCTCTGATTGAGAACCATACTTAGGTAGCCTGTTCCCACCTGTGTTTGTGGGTAGTTGTTTTCTGTTTTGTGTTTGTTTCACCTGACAGGACTGTTTCGATTTTCGTTGTTTCACTTTTGTTATTTGGTTATTGCAGTGTTCAGTTTATTTATTAAACTGAACATGGACACTTACCACGCTGCGTTTTGGTCCGATCCTTCCTATTCCTCATCTGAAGAAGACGACGATCGTTACATTGGGATATGATGTGTATACCGTAATAGATGTATATGCCTATATTGAGATGTTCAGTGAGTTTTGGTTCTCGATAACCTAACATTATACAGTAATAGATTTATAAGCCTATATTGAGATAACCTAACGTAGCATGCTTAAAAGAAACGCCTGAAACTAGATCCCCTACATACTGGTATTGACGCATAGAAAAGAAAATGTCGTGGGAGGTTCTCACTGTTCAACCAATCCAGTAAATGTGGAGGAGGAGTTAAGATGGAGTGTTGCCTGGTTAATGTCCAAAAGTGGAAGACAAGTCCCAGGCTCTTTTTCCATTTCCCCTGAAAACCGGAACATCCGGTTATTGGGGACTTGGCAAAGGCTAGGTTCGCGATAACCTCTGGTTTGCCCATGGTGATACAGCACACTGTAGGTACACAAACCAGCAGACAATGAGACTCATGAATCTAAGGAAATAACACACAGAATCATTCAGAGGACACACACACACAAGCAAGCTTGCACAAAGACCCACACTGACACGCTCTCACATGCACAGATCCCTCCCCACACACTCTAAAATGCATAGGTCTGTAAGAGAGCCATGAATAAGGCAGAGCTGTTGGCTGTATCACATGGCAGTGGAGTGTCTCGCTGCCACCACAGCCATCCAACGTAATGGATGGCTGTGGTCAGTGCCCTGACAGCTCAAGGGTTTCACTTCCACAGGTGTACACACACACACACACACACACACACACACACACACAATAATTTTGGGGGTGCTTATATTTGTCCTGTTACACAAGTGTGTAATGTAAATGTGTATCCCTCCACCTGAGACACCTGCAGGGAGTGGGGTCACGGCCAGGGATTCCATTGTACAACGCCCATGGAGTAATTAGGGTTATGTGCCTTGCTCAAGTGCACAACGACAGATTGTTCACCTTGTTGGCTCCAGTATTCGAACCAGCGACCTTTCACTGGGCTGTACAACATGCAAAAAGGAAGGGATCTTGGGTCTAGAAATGGACTGGAGGGATTAAACTAGCTAGCAAAAGAGTGGGGGGAATGTACAGTAACATCCTCTGCCTCTGACATATAAACAACAACAAAGAACCCTCAGGAAAAAAAGGGTTTTGAAGATGCACGTACCAAGGCGCATTTGGTGGCAGTAAGCATTGTAGACAAGGCTAAAGAGGACACCCAGGTTATAGTTAACACTCAAAATGGAAAAAAATAAGCACTACAGCCAGAGTCTTCAGAACAGTTAGAAGGAGGCTAAACGTCACATCCACAGGCCCGCTCATGGCTTTGAGCACGACATTGACTGTCAGGAGTTAAATGGACGAGACATGGGGAGAGTCATTGTGAGAGATTTCAAAAACGGAGGTAGGACTTTTTTTTCCTTTACAAACTTGTACCGTGAAGTTAGTCTGAATATGTGCTTCATAATATCACATAGGCAGGAGGACTATATATTCTCATATGTGTTCTGCTTTAGCCTACATTGATTTATTTTAGTTGAGGTTATCTTCCGATATTGTGATATTTGTTCTACTGCTACATTCATGTCTTGAATATTATATGAAATTCAGGTCTTGTAAGAACTCAGCAGAGTATGTGTGCGCATATGCATGTGGCGGGTATTCTACAGTGACGTCTAAAAAAGGTTGCCGTACACTGATGTCTAGAAAATTAGACTATAAGAAAGGTGGACTTATGTAAGCCCCGCAGCTACACTCAAGTATGTGGGCATACTGCAGTGACGTCTAAAATGCTTTGAATTAAATCAGCACCTTGGAGAACGCTGTCCATTTCACCACCATAGACAGTAGGCTACATGGCTGTTTACTCTGCCTGCTGTGCTGCTATGTTGTGTTTGTCACCTTTTTTCTCCATGTATTACGGTACCTCACAGCCCCCTGGATAACCCCCTCACTATGTGTTCCGGTACCTCCCGATTTACAAATGAAGCACTGGTTACTGGCCCAATACTCCAACCTCGAGCTACAATAAAATACATCTACAGCCTAAACTAGGAAAACATACATAAACCATGTGTAGATATTGAAAAATGTGTTTCTGTAACTCATGTATGCAGGCAGAGCTGTGTGTGTGCGGGCGTGCATGCGTGCAGTTGACAGTGCATGTCAGAGCAAAAACCAAGCCATAAGGTTAAAGGAATTGTCCGTAGAGCTCCGAGACATGATTTGTATCGAGGCACAGATCTGGGAAAGGGTACCAAAAAATGTATGCAGCATTGAAGGTCCCCAAGAAAACAGTAGCCTCCATCATTCTTAAATGGAAGAAGTTTGGAACCACCAAGACTCTTCCTAGACCTGGTCGCCCGGCCAAACTGAGCAAACGGGGGCGAAGGGCCTTGATCAGGGAGATGAGCCAGAACCTGATGGTCACTTTGACAGAGCTCCAGAGTTCCTCTGTGGAGATGGGAGAACCTTCCAGAAGGACAACCATCTCTGCAGCACTCTACCAATCATGCCTTTATGGTAGAGTGGCCAGACGGAAGCCACTCCTCAGTAAAAGGCACATGACAGTCTGCTTGGAGTTTGTCAAAAGGCACCTAAAGGACTCTCAGACCATGAGAAACAAGATTCTCTGGTCTGATGAAACCAAGATTGAACTCTTTAGTCTGAATGCCAAGTGTTACGTATAGAGGAAACCTGGCACCATCCCTATGGTGAAGCTGGTGGCAGCATCATGCTGTGGGGATGTTTTTCAGTGGCAGGGACTGGGAAACAGTACGGAGAGATCCTTGATGAAAACCTTCTCCAGAGCGCTCAGGACCTCAGACTGGGGAAAAGGTTCTCCTTCCAACAGGACAACGGCCCTAAGCCCACAGCCAAGACAATGCAGGAGTGGCTTCGGGACAAGTCTTTGAATGTCCTTGAGTGGCCCAGCCAGAGACAGGACTTGAACCGGATTGAACATCTCCCGAGAGACCTGAAAATAGCTGTGCAGCTCCCCATCCAACCTGACAGAGCTTGAGAGGATCTGCAGAGAAGAATGGGAGAAACTCCCCAAATACATGTGTGTCAAGCTTGTAGCGTCGTACTCAAGACTTAAGGACTGTAATCGCTGCCAAAGGTGCTTCAGCAAAGTACTGAGTACTGATCTGAATACTTATGCAAATGTGATATTTCAGTTCTTTTTATTTTATAGATTTGCAAAAATGTGTATAAACCTGTTTTTGCTTTGTCATTATGAGGTATTGTGTGTAGATTGATGAGGGGGGGAAACTATTTAATCAATTTTAGAATAAGGCTGTAACGTAACAAAATGTGGAAAAAGTCAAAGGGTCTGAATAATTTCCAAATGCACCGTACATTCATGGCAAACAATTGTTAGGGAGATTACTCTGTGTGAGGAAGTATTGTGACAGCACCGTTTCTTTGCCTCTCTACATATCAACATTAGTATTTTGTTTGTCCTTTCTCTCACAACTCTCTCCTTCTGTGTCCCTTCTTCCTTGGTCTAACCTCTCTCTACCTTCTGATCTATCTCTGCCTCTCCCCTTTCTCTCCTTTTTTTACTCTTCTATCCCTCCTTATCTCCATTCTCCCTCTCTCATTTTGTGTTTCTCTCCCCACTTTCAGAGTATAGATTACCATTGTGTTTGTCTCTTCTCAGTCTCATTTGTTCAGAGCGCGGTAACGCAGCCTGCTGCCTGTGGTAATTGCGTTTCAAAGCGCGGGGATTAGGGTGACTTTACTCCGGTAAAACTATGAGGAGGGAAAAACAAAGTCTCACAAATGGGTCACAAAGATTAGATTCTCCTTCTACAGAAGAAGGAATAAACCTCTCGATCCGGGAGGAAAAAAGTGTTTTTCTGCAATTTCGTCTTGCATTGAGTGGAAAGGCTTCTGATGAATAGGAGGAAACGGCCTCTTCACACCTCCCGATGCCTCTTTCCGTTTAGCGCATGGAGAAATGCTTCCCCATTATATTGCACAGACTAGACGACCCCAACTCATTTTAACATGATGGCGATGGACCTGAATGTCTCAAAGCTGTTTGTGATGAAGACCGATTGCCTAGTCATCATCCCTATTGTACAAAGACAGACCCAGTTGGAGGATTTTTTTTTTTACACAGGAGATATTTGTCCATGTAACAATACACAGGAAGTGAGTGTTGTGTGCTGAGATAGAGAGAGACTGTTTGTTATGGCTGGGAAACAAAGATGGAAGAATAAATTGCAGTCTGGACAGTAGATAAAAAAAGAGCCTCGATCCTTACTATGTACAGCCTTAGGAGTTGGGGTTTATTAGAAATGTATTTTCCTATCTGTGTACGGCCATAAGAAAATACATTAAACATGAACCCCAGTGAGACTTGGACATAGGTGGTCATGGCTAGGCCAGTTAAATCATACTGTTTTCTGATATATTTTCTTTCTTTGATATTCATCAGACAGTTTGAGAGTGTCTCCCGTGAGACTGCTCTGTGATATGAGATTGGCAGAAGACCCGACACTGACTCTTTGATGACTAGAGAAGATGAAGGGAGAGAAATGGACAAGGGATAGAAAGAGAGAGAGGAGGAATGGAGGGAGAAAAAGGAGGATTTGGGATTGGAGGGAAAGGGAGAAGGGGTGAGAAGGGGGTAGAGGGAGTGAGTGGAGTAGGGCGATGTAAGGACAGGGATAGAGTTGGAGAGGGAGAGAGAAATGGAGATGGAGAGTCCCAATATGTAAAAAGTTCACAGTGTTTATATTTCACTATGAGTGGGTCTGGGGGTGAGTGTTGAAGTGTTGTGTCTGTGTGTTTTTGGTGTGGGTGGTCTTAGCTATGTCAGTCACTCTCCACTGTCCATTCCACTATCCACTGTCCCATTAGTACCACCTACCCACAACAAAACACACACACACATTGAACTGTAGCTGTTCTCAGCTGTCCAGTAAACCAGGCCAACACACTCAGGCTTCTCACGCCAAGCTGTCATATATCATCCTCATCAGTTACTGATCGTGTGTGTCAGTGGAGGCTGCTGAGGGGAGAATGGCTCATAATAATGGCTGAAACGGAGTAAAAGTAATGGCATCAAACACATGGTATTTGTATTTTGTATTGCCAAGGCATCAGCTACTCTTCCTGGGGTCTGGCAAAATTAAGGCAGTTATACAATTTTAAAAACATTACAATAGATTCATTACAGAATTCACAACACACTAAGTGTGTGCCCTCAGGCCCATACTCCACTACCACATATCTACAACTGTCACGCCCTGGCCTTAGTATTCTTTGTTTCATTTATTATTTTAGTTAGGTCAGGGTGTGACATGGGGAAGGTATGTGGTTTTTGTATTGTCTAGGGTGGTTGTATGGTTTAGGGGGTTAAGTAGAGTAGATGGGTTAGTGTTCAGTGTAGGTGTCTAGGAAAGTCTATGGTTGCCTGAATTGGTTCTCAATCAGAGACAGCTGGTTATTGTTGTCTCTGATTGGGAGCCATATTTAAGGCAGCCATGGGCTTTAGCTGTTTGTGGGTAATTGTCTATGTTGAACGTTTGTTGCTTGTCTGTGCACTTACGTTATTTAGCTTCACGGTCGTTTGTTGTTTTGTTGTTTTGTGTATAGTGTTCGTTTTGTGTTTTCTCTCTTCTCAATAAAAGAAGATGTATTTTCCACACGCTGCGCCTTGGTCCTCTCTCTCACCCAAAGACGATCGTGACAGAATTACCCACCAACCATGGATCAAGCAGCGTGAGAGGAACCAGGACTCGTGGACTTGGGAGGAAATATTGGACGGAAAGGGACCCTGGGCTCAACCAGGAGAATATCGCCGCCCCAAAGCTGAGCTGGAGGCAGCGAAAGCAGAGAGGCGGCGATATGAGGAGGCAGCACGGAAACAAGGCTGGAAGCCCGTAAGTCAAACCCAAAAATTTCTTGGGGGGGGGGGGCTCTCGGGTAATTAAGTTGGGTCAGTCGGGAGACGTGAGCCAACTCCTCCTGCTTACCGTAGGGAGCCGGTGAGGGCGGATTTGGAGGTGAGCGACGCAGAGACAGTAAAGGAGTTAATGGAGAAATTGGAGGAGAGAGTTATGAGGGATGTATTGGTTTGGTGCATGAGGCACGGCATCCGTCCTAACGAACGTGTTGGTGAGTTAATGTCACCGGGAACAGCTCTCCATACTCGTCCTGAGGTGCGTGCTAGCCGTCTGGTGAAGACAGTACCTACAGCACGCACAAAGCCTCCTGTGCGTCTCCAGAGTCCTGTACGCACTGTTCCTTCTCCCCGCACTCGCCCTGAGGTGCGTGCCCTCAGCCCGGTACCTCCAGTTCTGGTACCACGCACCAGGCCTATAGTGCGTCTCGAGAGTCCAGTGTGCCCTGTTCCTGCTCCACGCACTCTCCCTGTGGTGCGTGTCTCCAGCCCAGTGCCTCCAGTTCCGGCACCACGCACCAAGCCTCATGTGTGTCTCCAGAGCCCTGTACGCACTGTTCCTTCTCCCTGTACTCGCCCTGATGTGCGTGCCCTCAGCCCGGTACCACCAGTACCGGTACCACGCACCAGGCCTATAGTACGCCTTGAGAGTCCAGTGTGCCCTGTTCCTGCTCCCCGCACTAGCCTTGAGGTGCGTGTCTCTAGTCCGGTACCACCAGTTACGGCACCACGCACCAAGCCTCATGTGCTTCTCCAGAGCCCTGTACGCACTGATCCTTCTCCCCGCACTCGCCCTGAGGTGCGTGCCCTCAGCCCGGTACCACCAGTCCCGGTACCACGCACCAGTCCTATAGTGCGCCTCGAGAACTCAGTGTGCCCTGTTCCTTCTCCCCGCACTAGCCCTGAGATGCGTGTCCTCAGCCCGGTACCTCCAGTTCCGGCACCACGCACCAGGCCTACAGTGCGTCTCAGCCGGCCAGAGTCTGCCGTCTGCCCAACGGCGCCTGAACTGCCCGTCTGCCCAACGGCGCCTGAACTGCCCGTCTGCCAAACGGCGCCTGAACTGCCCGTCTGCCCAACGGTGCCTGAACTGCCCGTCTGCCCAACGGTGCCTGAACTGCCCGTCTGCCCAACGGCGCCTGAACTGCCCGTCTGCCCAACGCCGTCTGAACTGTCCGTCTGCCAAGCGCCGCATGAACTGCCCGTCTGTACTGAGTATTCAAAGCCGCCCGTCTGCCATGAGCCTTCAGAGCCGTCCGCCAGACAGGAGCCGCTAGAGCCTTCCGCCAGACAGGAGCCGCTAGAGCCTTCCGCCAGACAGGAGCAGCCAAAGCCTTCCGCCAGACAGGATCAGCCAGAGCCTTCCGCCAGACAGGATCAGCCAGAGCCTTCCGCCAGACAGGATCAGCCAGAGCCTTCCGCCAGACAGGATCAGCCAGAGCCTTCCGCCAGCCATGAGCAGCCAGATCCGTCAGCCAGCCATGAGCAGCCAGATCCGTCAGCCAGCCATGAGCAGCCAGATCCGTCAGCCAGCCATGAGCAGCCAGATCCGTCAGCCAGCCATGAGCAGCCAGATCCGTCAGCCAGCCATGAGCCGTCCAGCCAGGATCCGCCAGAGCCGTCCAGCCAGGATCCGCCAGAGCCGTCCAGCCAGGATCCGCCAGAGCCGTCCAGCCAGGATCCGCCAGAGCCGTCCAGCCAGGATCCGCCAGAGCCGTCCAGCCAGGATCCGCCAGAGCCAGCCAGCCAGGATCCGCCAGCCAGCCGGGATCCGCCAGAGCCAGCCAGCCAGGATCCGCCATCCAGTCCGGTGCTGTCCCTCAGTCCGGAGCTGCAGTCCCTCAGTCCGGAGCTGCAGTCCCTCAGTCCGGAGCTGCCGTCCCTCAGTCCGGAGCTACAGTCCCTCAGTCCGGAGCTGCCGTCCCTCAGTCCGGAGCTGCCGTCCCTCAGTCCGGAGCTGCAGTCCCTCAGTCCGGAGCTGCAGTCCCTCAGTCCGGAGCTGCAGTCCCTCAGTCCGGAGCTACCCATCCGTCCGGTGGCGCCCTCTGGGATGGTCTTCAGTCCGGGACTTTCTACAAGGGCCGCCGCTCCAGAGGCGCCACCAAAGCGGGTATTGACAATGGTGGAGTGGGGGCCTCGTCCCGCGCCCGAGCCGCCGCCATGATGGGGGGCCACCCCGGATCCTCCCCTTCTGTTTCAGGTTCTGCGGCCGGAGTCCGCATCTTTGGGGGGGGGTACTGTCACGCCCTGGCCTTAGTATTCTTTGTTTCATTTATTATTTTAGTTAGGTCAGGGTGTGACATGGGGAAGGTATGTGGTTTTTGTATTGTCTAGGGTGGTTGTATGGTTTAGGGGGTTAAGTAGAGTAGATGGGTTAGTGTTCAGTGTAGGTGTCTAGGAAAGTCTATTGTTGCCTGTATTGGTTCTCAATCAGAGACAGCTGGTTATTGTTGTCTCTGATTGGGAGCCATATTTAAGGCAGCCATGGGCTTTAGCTGTTTGTGGGTAATTGTCTATGTTGAACGTTTGTTGCTTGTCTGTGCACTTACGTTATTTAGCTTCACGGTCGTTTGTTGTTTTGTTGTTTTGTGTATAGTGTTCGTTTTGTGTTTTCTCTCTCTTCTCAATAAAATATGTATTTTCCACACGCTGCGCCTTGGTCCTCTCTCTCACCCAAAGACGATCGTGACAACAACGCAAAATCCATGTGTACTTGTGTGTATGTTATGTGTTTGTAGGCATGTGTCTATGTTTGTGTTACTTCACAGTCTGCGCTGTTCCTTAACATGGTAGCCATGTGTGTGATGTATTTGATACCATTCCGCTCCTGCCATTACCACGAGCTCGTCCTTCCCAATTAAGGTGCTACCAACCACCTTTGGTGTGTGTGTGTGTATGATGTTTATGATGAGTGTGTCCTATGGTGTGGAGGATATAAGCAGGTCACACACACACATGCCTCAGTCCCCTCGCAGCAGACCCAGAGGATTAATTTAACGAGCTGTCGCATGCTTGTCCTCGGCGGCCCTCGTTACGAGGCTCGTGTAGAAGAATCTCCGTTTGACTGCCGCCTGCCGTAACTAATTGACTTATTTTGCCAGCCTAAGCAGTACTGAAAGCTCTCATATTTCATATTTATCTATTTTCCGAGGAGGAAACGTCAGACAACTTCAGCGATAAGACATAAGAGCGATGCATCCTCAGAATACCTGCCTGGGGGGCTGACACTTCAAAGACTATTCCGTCCAGTGTTCCCGACGCCATATGTGCCACCATTTTGTCTTCATTTCCTGTTTTAGTAAGCAACTCGTACAACTTTAATAGCTCAAGACAGCGCATATGTGCAATTCACCCACAGAATGTTATCTGCTAACTGAGATATCTCTTTATCTCTCTAAGTGCATTATCTTTTATCAAGATTAAAGAGATTGTCTTTTTTCCCTGTCACGTCCCCCTCCCCTGCTCACCTGGCGCAGTAATGACTACATCAATCAAACTCAGTTAATCTGTCAGACTTTGAGAATGTGCTAGACTTTGTGACGCTATATTAGTGAGACTGTGTAAGACTACAAATCAAATTTTATTGGTCACATACACATATTTAGCAGATGTTATTGTGGGTGTAGTGAAATGCTTGTGTTCCTAGCTCCAACAGTGCAGTAATATCTAACAATTCACAACATTACACACATCTAAAAGTAAAAGAATGGAATTAATAAATATATAAATATTAGGACGAGCAATATCAGTGGCATTGACTAAAATACAGTAGAATAGAATACAGTATATACATATGAGATGAGTAATGCAGTATGTAAACATTATTAAAGTGGCAGTGATTCTATGTGCAGTTGAAGTCGGAAATTTACATACACTTAGGTTGGAGTCATTAAAACTCGTTTTTCAACCACTCCACAAATTTCTTGTTGACAAACTATAGTTTTGGCAAGTTGGTTAGGACATCTACTTTGTGCATGACAAAAGTAATTTTTCCAACAATTGTTTACAGACAGATTATTTCACTGTATCACATTTCCAGTGGGTCAGAAGTTTACATTCACTAAGTTGACTGCCTTTAAACAGCTTGGAGAATTCCAGAAAATTATGTCATGGCTTTAGAAGCTTCTGATAGGCTACTTGACATCATTTGAGTCAATTGGAGGTGCACCTGTGGATGTATTTCAATGTCTACCTTCAAACTCAGTGCCTCTTTGCTTGACATCATGGGAAAATCAAAAGAAATCAGCCAAGACCTCAGAAAAAGAATTGTAGACTTCCAAAAGTCTGGTTCATCCTTGGGAGCAATTTCCAAACGCCTGAAGGTACCACGTCCATCTGTACAAACAATAGTACGCAAGTATAAACACCATGGGACCACGCAGCCGTCATACCGCTCAGGAAGAAGACGTGTTCTGTCTCCTAGAGATGAACGTACGTTGGTGTGAAAGTGCAAATGAATCCCAGAACAACAGCAAAGGACTTTTTGAAGATGCTGGAGGAAACAGGTACAAAAGTATCTATATCCACAGTAAAACAAGTCCTATATTGACATAACCTGAAAACCCTAACTGCACATGGGGACAAAGATCGTACTTTCTGGAGAAATGTCCTCTGGTCTGATGAAACAAAAATAGAACTGTTTGGCCATAATGACCATCATTATGTTTGGAGGAAAAAGGGGGAGGCTTGCAAGCCGAAGAACACCATCCCAACCGTGAAGCACGGGGGTGACAGCATCATGTTGTGGGGGTGCTTTGCTGCCGGAGGGACTGGTGCACTTCACAAAATAGATGGCATCATGAGGTACGAAAATTATGTGGATATATTGAAGCAACATCTCAAGACATCAGTCAGGAAGTTAAAGCTTGGTCGCAAATGGGTCTTCCAAATGGACAATGACCCCAAGCATACTTCCAAAGTTGTGGTAAAATGGCTTAAGGACAACAAAGTCAAGGTATTGAGGTGGCCATCACAAAGCCCTGAAACGTTTGACCCAAGTTAAACAATTTAAATGCTACCAAACACTAATTGAATGTATGTACACTTCTGACCCACCTGGCCTGTGATGAAATAAATAAAAGCTCAAATAAATCATTCTCTTCTGACATTTCACATTCTTAAAATAAAGTGGTGATCCTAACTGACCTAAGACAGGGATTTTTTACTCTGATTGAATGTCAGGAATTGTGAAAAACTGAGTTTCCATGTATTTGGCTCAGGTGTATGTAAACTTCCGACTTCAACTGTATATAGGGCAGCAGCCTCTAACGTTTGCTGTTTCCTGAAGTCCATGATCAGCTCCTTCGTTTTGTTGACATTGAGTGAGAGGTAACTTTTCTGGCACCACTCCTCCAGGGCCCTCACCTCCTCCCTGTAGGCTGTCTCATCATTGTTGGTAATCAGGCCTACTATTGTTGCATCGTCTGCAAACTTGATGATTGAGTTGGAGATGTGCATGGCTATGCAGTCATGGGTGAACAGGGAGTATAGGAGGGGCTGAGCACGCAACCTTGTGGTGCCCCTGTGTTGAGGATCAGCGAAGTGAAGGGGTTGTTTCCTACCATCACCACCTGGGGGAGGCCCATCAGGAAGTCCAGTTGCACAGGGCGGGATTCAGAACCAGGGCCCAGAGCTTAATGATGAGCTTGGAGGGTACTATGGTGTTGAAGGCTGCGCTATAGTCAATGAAGAGCATTCTTATATAGGTATTCCTCTTGTCCAGATGGGATAGGGCAGTGTGCAGTGCGATGGCGATTGCATCGTCTGTGTATATGTTGGGGCGGTAAGCAAATTTAAAGGGGTCTACGGTGTCAGGTAATGTAGAGGTCATATGATCCTTAATAACTTCTTCTGGCTGCAAGCCCTAAGTCGGGATCAATATGACAACAGCCACTTCAAGTGCAGGGCGCGAAATTCAAAATATATTTTTTAGAAATATTTAACTTTCACACATTAACAAGTCCAATACAGCAAATGAAAGGTACACATCTTGTGAATCCAGCCAACATGTCCGATTTTTAAAATGTTTTACAGCGAAAACAGCACGTATATTTATGTTAGCTCACCACCAAATACAAAAAAGGACAGACATTTTTCACAGCACAGGTAGCATGCACAAAGCCAACCTAACTAACCAAGAACCAACCAAACTAACCAACAAACAACTTCATCAGATGACAGTCTTATAACATGTTATTCAATAAATCTATGTTTTGTTCGAAAAATTTGCATATTTCAGGTATAAATCATAGTTTACATTGCAGCTACAATCAGAAATTGCACCGAAAGCAGACAGAATAATTACAGACACCAACGTCAAATACCTAAATACTCATCATAAAACATTTCTGAAAAATACATAGTGTACAGCAAATGAAAGACAGGCATCTTGTGATTCCAGACAATATTTCCGATTTCTTAAGTGTTTTACAGCGAAAACACAATATAGCGTTATATTAGCTTACCACAATAGCCAGAAACACAAGCCATTTCCCAGCAGCAAAAGTTAGCGATCGTAACAAACCAGCAAAATATATATAATTTTTGACTAACCTTGATATGCTTCATCAGATGACAGTCCTATAACATCAGGTTATACATACACTTATGTTTTGTTCGAAAATGTGCATATTTAGAGCTGAAATCAGTGGTTATACATTGTGCTAACGTAGCTACTTTTTCCCACAACGTCCGGATATTTTTCTGACACTTTTTCTGACACACATATTCTGACCAAATAGCTATTCATAAACATAACTAAAAAATACATGTTGTATAGGAAATGATAGATACACTAGTTCTTAATGCAATCGCCGTGTTAGAATTCTAAAAATAACTTCATTACGACATAAGGCTTACGTTATGGCGAGAGCGTGCCCAAAACCTGGGCGCAAAACTAATAGTACACAGTTCGACAGATATATGAAATAGCATCATAAAATGGGTCCTACTTTTGCTGATCTTTCATCAGAATGTTGTACAAGAGGTCCTTTGTCAAGAACAATCGTTGTTTGGATTTAGAACGTCCTTTTTCCCTCTTGAATTAGCAAGCGCACTAGCCAAGTGGCGCGAAGCTCTCCTTCCTGAACAAAGGCACACAACGCAACACGCCTAACGTCCCGAATAAATTTCAATAGTCTAATAAAACTATATTGAAAAAACATACTTTACGATGATATTGTCACATGTATCAAATAAAATCAAAGCCGGAGATAGTAGTCGCCTACAATGACAGCTGTACAGAAGGCAATCCCCGGTTCCTTCTCGCGCCTTCCTGAAAACAGGAAATGGGTGACACGTCATTCCAAGAGGATTTATTCCAACTCAGACCAAGATAAACCCTCCATTTCTTCTCTCACTGCCTCTTGACATCTAGGGGAAGGTGTATGACGTGCATGTATACTAATACGTATCATGCCCATTTATAGGCAGGACCTAGAACAGAGCATAGTTTTCAGACTTTCCACTTCCTGGTCAGGAAGTTTGTGCCAAATGAGTTCTGTTTTACTCACAGATATAATTCAAACGGTTTTAGAAACTAGAGAAACTAGTGTTTTCTATCCAATAGTAATAATAATATGCATATTGTACGAGCAAGAATTGAGTACGAGGCCGTTTGAAATGGGCACCTTTTATCTGGCTACTCAATACTGCCCCTGCAGCCCAAACAGGTTAACTAGCCTCTCAAAGCACTTCATGATGATGGAAGTGAGTGCTACGGGGCGATAGACATTTAGTTCAGTTACTGATCAAAACAATCTTGAAACATGGATTCCAATTGGTCAGACCAGCGTTGAATAGACCTTAGCACGGGTACTTCCTTTTTGAGTTTCTGCCTATAGAAAGCGAGGAGAAAAATGGAGTCGATCTGATTCGCCGGAGGGAGGGCAGGGGATGGCCTTATAGGCATCTCGAAAAGGGGAGTAGCAGTGGACTAGTGTTTTTCCAGAGCGAATATTACAGTCAATGTGTTGACAGAACTTTGGTAGCATTTTCCTCAAATTTGCTTTGTTAAAACCCCCAGCGACAATAAATGCGGCTTCAGGATATGTGGTTTACAGTTTGTATAAAGCCCAGTATAGTTCCTTGAGGGCCGTCGTGGTATCGGCTTGAGGGGGAATATACACGGCTGTGACTATTCTCTTGGGAGGTAATACGGTCGGCATTTGATTGAGGTATTTTAGGTCGGGTGAACTGAACAAAAGGACTTGAGTTCCTGTATGTTATCACAATCACACCATGAGTAGTTAATCATGAAACATACACCACTGCCTTTCTTCTTCCCGGAGAGTACTTTATTCCTGTCTGCTTGATGAACTGAGAACCTAGCTAGCTGTATGGATGAGGACAGTATATCCGAGAGAGCCATGATTCCATGAATCTGTAAGGACAGACGCTGGGAGACGAGAAGCAAGTACAGGGAGTGAACATTTAATAAATAACGGACATGAAACGAAACACGGACAGCGTCTGGACAGGGGAAACAAAATTACATAAATGCTGACATGGGGAACAGACAGATATAGAGGGGGCAATCAACAAAGTGAAGTCCAAGTGAGTCCAATGAAGCGCTGTTGCGCATAATGATGGTGACAGGTGTGTGTAATGATGAGTAGCCTGGAGAGGGGGAGTGGGAGCAGGCGTGATAGAAACTGTAACGTTCGTCTGGTGGTGTATGAACGGACCAAGGCGCAGCGGGTGATGAATACATAACTGAATTTATTTACAAGACGAAACACTGACAAAACACTAGAACAAACTACAAAACAATAAACGAAGGCAACAGACCTGAAACAAACGAACTTACATATAGACGAAGGACGCAAGAACAGGAACAGACTACCTAAAACGAACGAACAAACGAAACAGTCCCATGTGGATTACACAGACACAGGAACAATCACCCACACACAAACAGTGAGAACAACCTACCTTAATATGACTCTCAATCAGAGGAAACGTAAAACACCTGCCTCTAATTGAGAGCCATACCAGGCAACCCAAAACCAACATAGAAACAGAAAACATAGACTGCCCACCCAAAACTCACGCCCTGACCAATAAACACATACCAAACAACAGAAAACAGGTCAGGAACGTGACAGAACCCCCCCCTCAAGGTGCGAACTCCGGGCGCACCCCTACAACTAAAGGGGAGGGTCTGGGTGGGCATCTGTCCGCGGTGGCGGCTCCGGCGGTGGACGAGGACACCACTCCACCACTGTCTTTGTCCCCCTCCTTAGCGTCCTTTGAGTGGCGACCCTCGCCCCCGACCATGGTCCAGGAACCTTCACTAAGGCCCCTCCTACATAGAGGAGACAGCTCAGGACAGAGAGGTAGCTCAGGACAGAGAGGTAGCTCAGGACAGAGAGGTAGCTCAGGACAGAGAGGTAGCTCAGGACAGAGAGGTAGCTCCGGACAGAGAGGTAGCTCCGGACAGAGAGGTAGCTCCGGACAGAGAGGTAGCTCCGGACAGAGAGGTAGCTCCGGACAGAGAGGTAGCTTAGGACAGAGGGACAACTCTGTACTAATGGCAGCTCCGGACTGGGTGGCAGCTCCGGACTGGGTGGCAGCTCCGGACTGGGTGGCAGCTCATGACTGGGTGGCAGCTCATGACTGGGTGGCAGCTCATGACTGGAGGGCAGCTCATGACTGGAGGGCAGCTCATGACTGGAGGGCAGCTCATGACTGTAGGACGGCTCTAGCGGCTCCTGACTGACGGACGGCTCTAATGGCTCGGGACAGACGGGCGGCTCTAATGGCTCGTGGCAGACGGATGGCTCAGAAGGCGCTGGGCAGACGGATGGCTCAGAAGGCGCTGGGCAGACGGATGGCTCAGAAGGCGCTGGGCAGACGGATGGCTCAGAAGGCGCTGGGCAGACGGATGGCTCAGAAGGCGCTGGGCAGACGGATGGCTCAGAAGGCGCTGGGCAGACGGATGGCTCAGAAGGCGCTGGGCAGACGGATGGCTCAGAAGGCGCTGGGCAGACAGATGGCTCAGATGGCACTGGGCAGACGGATGGCTCAGACGGAGCTGGGCAGACAGGCAGTGCAGAAGGCGTTGGGCAGACGGCCGACTCTGACCCGCTGAGGCGCACAGTAGGCCTGGTGCGTGGTGCCGGAACTAGTGGTACCGGACTGGAGACACGCACCTCAAGGCTAGTGCGGGGAGCAGGAACAGGGCACACTGGACTCTCGATGCGCACTATAGGCCTGGTGCGTGGTACCGGAACTGGAGGTACCGGGCTGAGGGCACGCACCTCAGGGCGAGTGCGGGGAGAAGGAACAGTGCGTACAGGGCTCTGGAGACGCACAGGAGGCTTGCTGCGTGGTGCCGAAACTGGAGGCACTGAGCTTGAGACACGCACCACAGGAAGAGTGCGTGGAGGAGGAACAGGACTCTGGAGACGCACTGGAAGCCTGGTGCGTGGTGTAGGCACTGGTGGTACTGAGCTGGGGCGGGAAGGTGGCGCCGGATATACCGGACCGTGCAGGCGTACTGGCTCCCTTGAGCACTGAGCCTGCCCAACCTTACCTGGTTGCATGCTCCCCGTAGCCCGTCCAGTGCGGGGAGGTGGAATAACCCGCACTGGGCTGTGTTGGCGAACCGGGGACACCATGCGTAAGGCTGGTGCCATGTACACCGGCCCGAGGAGACGTACTGGAGGCCAGATATGTTGAGCCGGCTTCATGGCACTTGGCTCAATGCTCACTCTAGCCCGGCTAGTGCGGGGAGGTGGAATAACCCGCACCGGGCTATGAACACGTACAGGAGACACCATGCGCTCTACTGCGTAACACGGTGTCTGCCCGTACTCTCGCTCTCCACGGTAAGCCCGGGAAGTTGGCGCAGGTCTCCTACCTGACTTCGCCACACTACCCTTTAGCCCCCCCCCAAGAAATTTTTGGGTTGTACTTGCGGGCTTCCAGCCTTGCTTCCGTGCTGCCTCCTCATATCGTCGCCTCTCCGCTTTAGATGCCTCCAGCTCCGCCTTGGGACGGCGACACTCCTCTGGCTCTGCCCAGGGTCCTTCTCCGTCCAGAATCTCTTCCCATGTCCAATCCTCCTTGACCCACTGCTGCTGTCGTTGCTGTCCGTTAACCCGCTGCTTGATCTGGGTTTGGTGGGTGATTCTGTAACGTTCGTCTGGTGGTGTATGAACGGACCAAGGCGCAGCGGGTGATGAATACATAACTGAATTTATTTACAAGACGAAACACTGACAAAACACTAGAACAAACTACAAAACAATAAACGAAGGCAACAGACCTGAAACAAACGAACTTACATATAGACGAAGGACGCAAGAACAGGAACAGACTACCTAAAACGAACGAACAAACGAAACAGTCCCATGTGGATTACACAGACACAGGAACAATCACCCACACACAAACAGTGAGAACAACCTACCTTAATATGACTCTCAATCAGAGGAAACGTAAAACACCTGCCTCTAATTGAGAGCCATACCAGGCAACCCAAAACCAACATAGAAACAGAAAACATAGACTGCCCACCCAAAACTCACGCCCTGACCAATAAACACATACCAAACAACAGAAAACAGGTCAGGAACGTGACAGAACCCCCCCCTCAAGGTGCGAACTCCGGGCGCACCCCTACAACTAAAGGGGAGGGTCTGGGTGGGCATCTGTCCGCGGTGGCGGCTCCGGCGGTGGACGAGGACACCACTCCACCACTGTCTTTGTCCCCCTCCTTAGCGTCCTTTGAGTGGCGACCCTCGCCCCCGACCATGGTCCAGGAACCTTCACTAAGGCCCCTCCTACATAGAGGAGACAGCTCAGGACAGAGAGGTAGCTCAGGACAGAGAGGTAGCTCAGGACAGAGAGGTAGCTCAGGACAGAGAGGTAGCTCAGGACAGAGAGGTAGCTCCGGACAGAGAGGTAGCTCAGGACAGAGAGGTAGCTCCGGACAGAGAGGTAGCTCCGGACAGAGAGGTAGCTCCGGACAGAGAGGTAGCTCCGGACAGAGAGGTAGCTCCGGACAGAGAGGTAGCTCCGGACAGAGAGGTAGCTCCGGACAGAGGGACAACTCTGTACTAATGGCAGCTCCGGACTGGGTGGCAGCTCCGGACTGGGTGGCAGCTCCGGACTGGGTGGCAGCTCATGACTGGAGGGCAGCTCATGACTGGAGGGCAGCTCATGACTGGAGGGCAGCTCATGACTGGAGGGCAGCTCATGACTGGAGGGCAGCTCATGACTGGAGGGCAGCTCATGACTGGAGGGCAGCTCATGACTGGAGGGCAGCTCCTGACTGACGGACGGCTCTAATGGCTCGTGGCAGACGGATGGCTCAGAAGGCGCTGGGCAGACGGATGGCTCAGAAGGCGCTGGGCAGACGGATGGCTCAGAAGGCGCTGGGCAGACGGATGGCTCAGAAGGCGCTGGGCAGACGGATGGCTCAGAAGGCGCTGGGCAGACGGATGGCTCAGATGGCACTGGGCAGACGGATGGCTCAGACGGAGCTGGGCAGACAGGCAGTGCAGAAGGCGTTGGGCAGACGGCCGACTCTGACCCGCTGAGGCGAACAGTAGGCCTGGTGCGTGGTGCCGGAACTAGTGGTACCGGACTGGAGACACGCACCTCAAGGCTAGTGCGGGGAGCAGGAACAGGGCACACTGGACTCTCGATGCGCACTATAGGCCTGGTGCGTGGTACCGGAACTGGAGGTACCTGGCTGAGGGCACGCACCTCAGGGCGAGTGCGGGGAGAAGGAACAGTGCGTACAGGGCTCTGGAGACGCACAGGAGGCTTGCTGCGTGGTGCCGAAACTGGAGGCACTGAGCTTGAGACACGCACCACAGGAAGAGTGCGTGGAGGAGGAACAGGACTCTGGAGACGCACTGGAAGCCTGGTGCGTGGTGTAGGCACTGGTGGTACTGAGCTGGGGCGGGAAGGTGGCGCCGGATATACCGGACCGTGCAGGCGTACTGGCTCCCTTGAGCACTGAGCCTGCCCAACCTTACCTGGTTGCATGCTCCCCGTAGCCCGTCCAGTGCGGGGAGGTGGAATAACCCGCACTGGGCTGTGTTGGCGAACCGGGGACACCATGCGTAAGGCTGGTGCCATGTACACCGGCCCGAGGAGACGTACTGGAGGCCAGATATGTTGAGCCGGCTTCATGGCACTTGGCTCAATGCTCACTCTAGCCCGGCTAGTGCGGGGAGGTGGAATAACCCGCACCGGGCTATGAACACGTACAGGAGACACCATGCGCTCTACTGCGTAACACGGTGTCTGCCCGTACTCTCGCTCTCCACGGTAAGCCCGGGAAGTTGGCGCAGGTCTCCTACCTGACTTCGCCACACTACCCTTTAGCCCCCCCCCCAAGAAATTTTTGGGTTGTACTTGCGGGCTTCCAGCCTTGCTTCCGTGCTGCCTCCTCATATCGTCGCCTCTCCGCTTTAGATGCCTCCAGCTCCGCCTTGGGACGGCGACACTCCTCTGGCTCTGCCCAGGGTCCTTCTCCGTCCAGAATCTCTTCCCATGTCCAATCCTCCTTGACCCACTGCTGCTGTCGTTGCTGTCCGTTAACCCGCTGCTTGATCTGGGTTTGGTGGGTGATTCTGTAACGTTCGTCTGGTGGTGTATGAACGGACCAAGGCGCAGCGGGTGATGAATACATAACTGAATTTATTTACAAGACGAAACACTGACAAAACACTAGAACAAACTACAAAACAATAAACGAAGGCAACAGACCTGAAACAAACGAACTTACATATAGACGAAGGACGCAAGAACAGGAACAGACTACCTAAAACGAACGAACAAACGAAACAGTCCCATGTGGATTACACAGACACAGGAACAATCACCCACACACAAACAGTGAGAACAACCTACCTTAATATGACTCTCAATCAGAGGAAACGTAAAACACCTGCCTCTAATTGAGAGCCATACCAGGCAACCCAAAACCAACATAGAAACAGAAAACATAGACTGCCCACCCAAAACTCACGCCCTGACCAATAAACACATACCAAACAACAGAAAACAGGTCAGGAACGTGACAGAAACAGAGTATGTTACAGTCCCTGATGTCTCTCTGGAAAGAGATCCTCACCCTGAGCTCGTTTACTTTATTATCCAGAGACTGAACATTAGCGAGTAATATACTCGGAAGCGGTGGATGGTGTGCACGCCTCCTGAGTTGGACTAGAAGTCCACTCCGAATACCTCTTCTCCGCCGAATACCTATTGGATAAGTTCAATTGCCCTGGGGGGGTACGAACAAAGGATCCAATTCGAGAAAGTCGTATTCCTGGACATAATGCTGGTGAGATACCGCCAATCTGATATTTAAAAGTTATTTCCGGCTGTATGTAATAACACAAAAAACGTTCTGGGCTAATAATGTAAGAAATAACACACCAAAAAACAAAATACTGCAAAGTTGCTTAGGAGCTAGAAGCAGAGCTGCCAAATCTGTCGGCACCTTCTTACTGTGTGAGTATGACTGTAAGACTGCTCTGTGCACTGTGTGACTGTAAGACTGCTCTGTGCACTGTGTGAGTGTAAGACTGTGCACTGTGTGAGTGTAAGACTGTGCTCTGTGCACTGTGTGAGTGTAAGACTGTGCTCTGTGCACTGTGTGAGGGTAAGACTGCTCTGTGCACTGTGTGAGTCTAAGACTGTGCTCTGTGTGAGTGTAAGACTGTGCTCTGTGCACTGTGAGTGTAAGACTGTGCACTGTGCACTGTGTGAGTCTAAGACTGTGCACTGTGTGAGTCTAAGACTGTGCTCTGTGTGAGTGTAAGACTGTGCTCTGTGCACTGTGTGAGGGTAAGACTGTGCTCTGTGCACTGTGAGTGTAAGACTGTGCTCTGTGCACTGTGTGAGTCTAAGACTGTGCACTGTGTGAGTCTAAGACTGTGCACTGTGTGAGTCTAAGACTGTGCACTGTGTGAGTGTAAGACTGTGCTCTGTGTGAGTGTAAGACTGTGCTCTGTGCACTGTGTGAGGGTAAGACTGCTCTGTGCACTGTGTGAGGGTAAGACTGTGCTCTGTGCACTGTGTGAGGGTAAGACTGTGCTCTGTGTACTGTGCGAGTCTAAGACTGTGCTCTGTGCACTGTGTGAGGGTAAGACTGCTCTGTGCACTGTGTGAGGGTAAGACTGCTCTGTGCACTGTGTGAGGGTAAGACTGCTCTGTGCACTGTGTGAGGGTAAGACTGCTCTGTGCACTGTGTGAGGGTAAGACTGCTCTGTGCACTGTGTGAGGGTAAGACTGCTCTGTGCACTGTGTGAGGGTAAGACTGCTCTGTGCACTGTGTGAGGGTAAGACTGTGCTCTGTGCACTGTGTGAGGGTAAGACTGTGCTCTGTGCACTGTGTGAGGGTAAGACTGTGCACTGTGTGAGGGTAAGACTGCTCTGTGCACTGTGTGAGGGTAAGACTGTGCTCTGTGCACTGTGTGAGGGTAAGACTGTGCACTGTGTGAGGGTAAGACTGCTCTGTGCACTGTGTGAGGGTAAGACTGTGCTCTGTGCACTGTGTGAGGGTAAGACTGTGCTCTGTGCACTGTACGACTGTGCTTGACTCTCCTAGACTTTGTAAGACAGATTGTGAGACTATGTGAAACATTGTTCTAGAAGCACCAGTCTGGAACCAACAGGACCCTGAACAGCTTCTACACCCAAACCATTATGAAGACGTAATTTATAGATCGGCGGATAAGGGTGCTCTCGATCGGCTACATTTTCTTTACCATTCGGCCATCAGATTTGCCACCTATGCTCCTTATAGGACACATCACTTCTCTCTATACTCCTCTGTAAACTGGTCATCTCTGTATACCTGTCACAAGACCCACTGGTTGATACTTATTTATAAAACCCTCTTAGGCCTCACTCCCCCCTATCTGAGATACCTACTGCAGCCTTCATCCTCCACATACAACACCCATTCTACCAGTCACATTCTGTTAAAAGGTCCACAAAGCACACACATCCCTGGGTCGCTCCTCTGTTCAGTTCGCTGCAGCTAGCGACTGGAACGAGCTGTTTTATCTCCATCTCTTCATTCAAAGACTCAATCATGGACACTCTTACTGATCGTTGTGGTTGCTTCGCGTGATGTATTGTTGTCTCTACCTTCTTGCCTTTGTGGTCTTGTCTGTGCCCAATAATGTTTGTACCATGTTTTGTGCTGCTACCATGTTGTGTTGCGACCATGTTGTTGTTATGTGGTGTTGCTACCATGTTGTGTTGTCATGTGTTGCTGCCATGCTATGTTGTTGTCTTAGGTTTCTCTTTATGTAGTGTTGTGGTGTCTCTCTTGTTGTGATGTGTGTTTGGTCCTAGATTGTTATTTTTAATCCCAGCCCCCGTCCCCACAGGAGGCCTTTTGCCTTTTGGTAGGCCGTCATTGTAAATAAGAATTTATTCTTAACTGACTTGCCTAGTTAAATAAAAAACAAGACTGCTAAATAGTTAACCAAATAGCTACCCGGACTATCTGCATTGACTTTTTTTTAAGTAACTTTTTTGTTTACTGTCACTTTATTCCTAGTTATATATGTATATCTACCTCAATTACCTCATATCAACTCGGTACTAGTACCCCGTGTATATAGCCAAGTTATCATTACTCATTGTAATTTATTATTAATTGTATTATTACGTTTTACTTTTCAATTATCTCTCTATTTTCTTTCTCTCTGCATTGTTTGGAAGGACCCTAAGTAAGCATTTCATTGTTAGTCTGCAACTGTTGTTTATGAAGCATGTGACCAATACCATTTGATAGTCTCAAAGTCTACTTTACATATTCTATAGACACTCTCCCCACGGCAACCTCCCTCACACAGCTTCTAAAATCGGCCTTATTGACTAAAGTGCAGTTTCATTTGCTTCCCAGAGAGGGAAGTTAAGTTCCTCTTATCTATTCAAGAAGACTCTGGGCTGTTGCCACATCCACCTTAATTTAGGGAGGAACTTCAGCCACTTGTCTTTATTAGAAAGGGAAAAGGTCCATTCTCTCTCGCTCTTGCTCTCTCTCTGCTTTCTCTGATGCAGTAGATCGTCCTAAGAGCAGTACTGGCCTAATACGTTAGAGTTAGCCTGGACGCTAACTGCTAGGTACTGGCCGCTAGCTCTGGAGCTGAGATTCAGTTTTATTAGATCAGTATTGTGTCTGAGAACATAAAATGTGACAGTTAAAGGGAAAAACATGGATCATATCTAGTGGAAAATCGATAGCGGGTACGAGGATGTAGCAATATGTATGGTGTGCATGCAGTAGGCATTATGTCTTGTTTCTTTTGCTGGATTATCACCAGACATGCCTAGGTACTATGATACAGTTGTAGTACTGGACAGCACGGGAGGGAACAACACACAGAAGGTGGAGAGAGCCTGGAGGGATGACAGACATGAGGATATAAGTGCATAGACACATAAAAGCATACACACGCACATGAATGAACTTGCGCAACCCGCCCCTCCGGCCACACATACACACACACACACACACACACACACACACACACACACACACACACACACACACACACACACACACACACATTCACATGGATAACCCTCACCCCCCTTTATGTAACATACGTTAGGCGGTTAGGGAGTGGTGATGGATTGACAGGATAATTGAAGTGAAGCTGGGCTGTGTTCCCTGTGCTAGATGGAGTGCTACAAATGAAAGGCAAACAGGCAGAACAGTTAGAGTAGAGGGCAAGAGGGCTGGCTGCACGCCCACTCACTCAACCCTACAACCCCACCAGAGGAGGACGAGAGGAGAGAGGGGGATCAGCGGAGAGACTGATGGAGGAGAGGGGAGGAGAGGTGGTTGGGAAGGAGAGGAGAGATGGCAGGGTAGAGAGAGAGATTTTTTTTTTTAACCTTTTTTTTAACTAGGCAAGTCAGTTAAGAACAAATTCTTATTTACAATGATGGCCTACTCCAGCCAAACCCGGATGACGCTGGGCCAATTGTGCATCGCCCTATGGACTCCCAATCACGGCCGGATGTGATACAGCCTGGGAGGGGGAGGAGAGCTGTGTGGGTAGAGGGTATGAAATAGAGGGATAGGGAAGACAGCGAGAGGGAGAAGTGGAAGAGAGATTGATGGTGAGGAGGTAGAGACTGAGAAGACTCTGAGTGGAGGAGCGTAGAGACTGACTAGGAGAAGAAAGAAGAAAGATGGAGAGAAGAAAGATGGAGAGAGGCGGAGGAGAGACTGACAGGAGCGGAGCTTGTAATTACTCGTTTTTCACCATGGGGTCATGCACTGTACCTGGAAAATTGGAATATACTGTCGGGTCCATGAATGGGTTCTATGAGTCCAGAGGAAGTTCCTTTGTATGCCAATTATAATCTACTTAAACTAGGTATTTAGCATACCTACATTCATACCAGTAACTGACCATCAGATTTATTTCTCTACTTTAGATCTTTGTATGGTAATATATAGTCCATATACACTGTGTACAAAACATGCTCTTTCCATGACATAGACTGCCCAGGTGAATCCAGGTGAAAGCTATGATTCCTTATTGATGGACCAAAGATTTATGTGCCTTTGAACAGGGTATGGTAGTAGGTGCCAGGCGTTTTTGAGTGTGTGAAAAACTGCAATTCAGCTGGGTTTTCATGCTCAACAGTTTTCCGTGTGTATCAAGAATGGTCCATCACCCAAAGTACTTCCAGCCAAATTGACACAACTGGAGGCATTGGAGTCAACATCGGCCAGCATCCCTGTGGAACTCTTTCGACACCTTGTAGTCCATTCCCGACGAATTAAGGCTGTTCCTAATTTTTTGTGCACTTAGTGTATATACAGTTAGTCGGACGTTTACATACACCTTTGCCAAATATATTTAAACTCAGTTTGTCTCAATTCCTGACATTTAATCCTAGTAAAAATTCCCTGTCTTAGGTCAGTTAGGATCAGCACTTTATTTTAAGAAGGTGAAATGTCAGAATAATTGTAGAGAATGATTTATTTGAGCGTTTATTTCTTTCATCACATTCCCAGTGGGTCAGTTTACATACACTCAATTAGTATTTGGTAGCATTGCCTTTAAATTGCTTAACTTGGGTCAAACGTTTCAGGTAGCCTTTCACAAGCTTCCCACAATAAGTTGGGTGAATTTTGGCCCATTCCTCCTGACAGAGCTGGTGTAACTGAGTCAGGTTTGTAGGCCTCCTTGCTCGCACACGCTTTTTCAGTTCTGCCCACACATTTTATATAGAATTCAGGTCAGGGCTTCGTGATGGCCACTCCAATACCTTGACTTTGTTGTCCTTAAGCCATTTTGCCACAACTTTGGAAGTATGTAGGGGTCATTGTCCATTTGGAAGACCCATTTGCGACCAAATTTTAACTTCCTGACTGATGTCTTGATGTTGCTTCAATATATCCACATAATTTTCTTGCCTCATGATTTCATCTATTTTGTGAAGTGCACCAGTCCTTCCTGCAGCAAAGCACCCCCACAACATGATGCTGTCACCCCCGTGCTTCTCGGTTGGGATGGTGTTCTTCGGCTTGCAAGCGTCCCCCTTTTTCCTCCAAACATAACGATGGTCATTATGCCAAACAGTTCTATTTTTGTTTCATCAGACCAGAGGACATTTCTCCAAAAAGTACAATCATTGTCCCCATGTGCAGTTTGCAAACCATAGTCTGGCTTTTCTATGGCGGTTTTGGAGCAGTGGCTTCCTCCTTGCTGAGCGGCCTTTCAGATTATGTCGATATTGGACTCGTTTTACTGTCGATATAGATACTTTTGTACCTGTTTCCTCCAGCATCTTCACAAGGTCCTTTGCTGTTGTTCTGGGATTAATTTGCACTTTTCGCACCAAAGTACGTCCATCTCTTAGAGACAGAACGTATCTTCTTCCTGAGCGGTATGACGGCTGCGTTGGCCCATGGTGTTTATACTTGCGTACTATTGTTTGTACAGCTGAACGTGGTACCTTCAGGCGTTTGGAAATTGCTCCCAAGGATGAACCTTGGATGGGCTTGTGGAGGTCTACAATTTGTTTTCTTAAGTCTTGGCTGATTTTCTTTTGATTTTCCCATGATGTCAAGCGAAGAGGCACTGAGTTTGAAGGTAGGCCTTGAAATACACCCACAGGTACACCTCCAATAGGCTAATTGACATAATTTGAGTAAATCAGAAGCCATGACATCATTTTCTGGAATTTTCCAAGCTGTTTAAAGGCACAGTCAACTTAGTGAATGTAAACTTCTGACCCACTGGAATTGTGATACAGTGAATTATAAGTGAAATAATCTGTCTGTAAACAATTGTTGGAAAAATTACTTGTGTCATACACAAAGAAGATGTCCTAACCGACTTGCCAAAACTATAGTTTGTTAATAAGAAATTTGTGAAGTGGTTGAATAACGAGTTTTAATGACTCCAACCTAAGTTTATGTAAACTTCCGACTTCCGACAGTATATTGGCCTTTGGAGACTAAAATATATGCTACCGCATCTCTATATTATATTCCATACATTCAGATCTGTCTGACAGTGGACCTTGGGTGAATGTAAATGGGATCCATTCTAGCCATCCTCTATCCATCACATGAATTAACACAGCTAGGCATCCATTTTGGTTCTGGGATTTGCCCTCTGCTCTGCAAGTGTGGTAATGGTCTCCTCTGGGTGCATCCCACAAGTGGCAGAATATGTGCAGACTGTCTCTCTTTCTATTGCTACAGTATCTCTCTCTGTCTCTCTTTAACCCAGTCTCTCATTCCTCAACCTATTCCTCCCTTCCTCTCTCTTGCCTTCCCTGTCACTTCCTCCGCTCTACTTCCTCCCCTCCCATC